>NC_089141.1:114997387-115287908 GCF_009819655.1 Sylvia atricapilla | reverse complement strand
AGTTACCAAGGAGACTAAATGTCGTACTTAAGACTATTTAACAAAACAAAGGGATGGTCAAGCTCGGAGGAGGGTGGTGTTTTGAGGCAGAAAAAAAAGACAGCTTCAGGTTGCCAGGGGGTCCTGGTTTTTTTCGGCGTTCGGGGTGCTCTGTCTGGGGGAATTCGCTGCGGCCCCAGTCTCGGAAAGTCTGTCATCGTCTGCTCACCCTGGAGTTCTGGGCTCCTCTGCCGCCCTGGGAGAGCTGGGCCAGCCCTGCCCTGCCAGGGTGGTTCCATCAGTGCTGCTCATCTTCTGCGGCACCACCCTGCATCCCCCTGCCCTGCCGGGACCCTGCCTCTGCTCTGCCAGGACATTTCTGCCACTCTGCAATTGCCAGCCTGAGACTCTTTTTTCCACTATTCCCAGCTTGGTGCTCTGAGGATCCTGCAGAGGCACCGAGACCAAACTGCCCTGGGTTTTTTTTTTGTGAAGTAAAGTCCTCAAAGTTCTTAGTACTGTTTTTGTTATCAATGCTGTAGTTGTGTTTGTTTGTTTGTTTTGTTATATATTAGTAAAGAACTGCTATTTCTATTTCCAAAATCTTTTGCCTAAAAGCTTTTAACTGAAAAAATTATAATTGAGAAGAAGGGTGGTGGTGGTGGTAGTTTACATTCTCCATTCCAAGGGAAGCTCCAGCTTTCCCTGGCAGATACCTGTCTTCCTAAACCAAGACAGCTATTAAATGCTTAAATTCTACTTTGCTAAGATTTTCAAAGTAACATTTGGAAGATGTCAGATTACAACATGTTGGGTTTTTCTTCACATCTTAGAAGTTTTGGAATAGAGCAAGAAACTAAGATTTTGATCCTTATGTGTCATAAATTGTGAATTCCACATTATATGATATTCTAATAAAACAAGTATCAGCTTGGAACTTTGTTGCTTTAATCAGACTTATCCATGCAGATGATACTCTTTCTCTTCAAGAAGAACCAGCAGTTTCTAGTATTAGATGGATACCAGTACTATGCTTCACAGCATTAAAAAGATCAAAATGATGGATAAATATTTTGCATTAGATATCGCCACTAACTACAACTTGGGCAATTATTATGCATTCAATATGTAATGGATGAGGTTGGAATTGAAGATTTCAGACATGCCAAGACCACACTCAGGCAGCACTTTGCCACCATGCTTATCCTTTTAAAATGATCTATCATTCTTGAACCACCCCCTGAGCTGGGCAGCTGGCTGTAGGTGATTCTGCTTGGGCAAGGGTTTGGGCCCAATGGCCTCCAGAGTCCCCTGCCAGCCTTGGCCACAGTGTGATGTGTTTCCTGAGAGAGTTTCTTACCCTTGTTAAACCTTCTGTATCTTGACCCATGAGTGTTTTCTCACATTTGCCTTTCTCCCCTGTTCCCCTGAGGGAGTGGGCAACAGGATGGGGGATCTCCTGCCAGCCAGGGCCACCCCCTCCCATCCCTGAAGGGGCTGAAATCTGCAGAGAAGCTGGGTGGGAACACAGGCAAAGCAAGAGGCCACACTGCACAGACCCTATACCCTGTGCTTGGCTAGTGGCATTGAGTGTGACTTGCAGCTGTAATGAGCAGGGGGAGAGAAGTCTGAGGGAAGCAGAGCCTGGGAAAGGGCAGGAAGGAAGCCAAATTGATCTACTTCAAATGAGGATATGTCCTGGGTAACCCAAGATGTTTTTGTAGTCTGTATCTGTGCCCAAAATTATGACTGTCTCTTTAAGATCCAGCGCCATGGCTGGAAGGTGGCACTTGAGGGGTCACTCGAGGGGTTGCTGGGGTTCCTTTTTGAAGTCAGGGGTCTCCCAGGCAGACCCTTCTTGCCTTGTGGTCTTTGCTCGAGGCAGAATCTTTGCCTTGGATATTTCTGCTGGTTTTTCTTTTCCCCCCTCCCTTTTGTTCCTCTTTTGCATCTTGGACTGCCTCAATGCAAGTTCCAGGAGTGCCTGTCAGCAGCACTGTGCCACAAAGAAGAGTGGCCTTGCTCCAGTCTGTGTTGCTCATAACTTGCCATCAGTGCCCAGCTGAGCAAGAAGGCACTCAGTCACCCCAGCCCAGCTGCTCTGCCTTGACTTGCCTCGCCTTGCTGTTCTCTGTCACAATGAAGCAAAATCTCTCCATGAGTTCGAGCTGTTTGCTGAGCTGCCTTTGCTGATGGAGGGATAAGGAGCGAGGAAGGCTGACTCTTTTCCCTTTGTCTCCCTAAACATGGTTGCCCATGGCAGATGCCATCTTGAAAGGGGGAGTACCCCTCCACTTTGGGTTTGTCTTTGTTCCTGTGGAGTTTGTGGGATTTAGCAATTCTGTATCTAGTGATTATTTCTACCAGCCAGGAGAAATGAAATACGAGCAGATATAAGTGGAATGTGTACACGGGACCTCATCTTGACCTAGAGGAGACTGCATGTTGAGTTTTGCCACATGCATTTTCACAGGACAGAGGGCTGGGAACAGCCTCTCAGCTGCTCAGCACAAAGTGACCAGCAGTCATCTCAGGGGAGACCGTGCGGACAAGTGATCATCTCACAGGATTGCAGAGACAAAGTCCCCTTGTCTCTTCCCTCCCTGGCTGCCCCATGGCTGCACTTTGCCATGCTGACAGCCAAACACTCTCCTCCAGGTCTAGGAGTAGTGGGAGGGAAGTGGACCTTGCGGTGGCATAGCTGGACATCCCCTGCGCCATGCTGCTGGGGAAGTTGGTGTCATTTCTGGGCTTATCAGGCTGCCACAGCATCCCTACTTCTCTCTGGGACAGCTCCATGGAATGAAGGGTTTGGTGTCCTTTTGTCCCTGTGTCTGACTCAGTGTCATGGGGTGCTGGAGCTCAGCCTGCAGCAGCCCCATATGGGCCTTCCCCATGTCCCTACCACTGGAGACACCAAAAAATGGTGACATGGAGTGGTGACATCTGTCTCAGTTGTACTTAGAAGGGTCACATACCACATGGGTACCTCTGCCCCTGTTGTGTTTGGTTGTTATCACAGCTCCCCATCTCAGTCTTGCCCGCAGCTGTGGTTTCAGCTCTGCCTTTGCCCTCAACATGGGCACCCCCAGGGAGGGGGGAGTGAAACTGCAGGTGAGGGAGGAGCAGTGGATACAGGACATTGTGGGGTAAGGCTGGCTCTGGTCCCTGCAGCACTGGACACTGCTGCCAATTTGAACAGAGCAGGGGAATGGCTCCCACCATTTCTGTTCCCACTCACAGGGGGCTCTTGGGGAGGGGGACCAGATTCCTCACCAAAGCTGGTAGGAAGGAAAAGGGAGTTGCCAGGCTGCAGCTGATCCTCAGGCCATCCCCTGTGGGGGTGTTTAGGGCAGAGTTCAGGCTCCCCTACACTGTGGGGTGCAGGGAAGCAGAGAGGCAGCTCTCAGGCCCCATGGCATGGATAGAGCTCTGTTGAAAGGGGGAAGTTGCACATCCAGTGCTACCCCGTGGGATGGGCTTGATGGTGGGGTCCCATCCCCATCCCAGCTTGAAGATCCTGTCCAGCCAACTGCCACTGCTCCAGGAGTCTGATGACTGTCAGGAAGAAACATCCTTTCCAGGCCCTGCAGCCTATATTTCCCCTTGGGGATCACCACACTATAGCTGCTCTAGTCCCTTCACTTCTTGCACCCCAAGAAGAGCTCCTGGAGGACTGCTTCCTCTAGCTGTTCCTGCAGCCATCCCTGGCCCCACAGCTGTGGTCCAGGCTGGAAGTGCTCATCACCTCAACTCTGGGAAGTCCCTTCCCCAGGATGACACCAGCAGTGCTGAGGAGTCAAGGGATATTACCATCAGCTTTTCTCCTTCATTCTCTTACCCCTCAGAACTTTCCAAGGCCATGGCCCAGCTCTCCTGTGGGCTTGCCACATCACTGGCTTATGTACCTGTGGCCCACCAGAGTGGCCAGGCTGTGGAATGGTTGGGAGGTGACAAAGAGGCACGGGACCAGTGCACAGCCTTGGGGGCACAGAGAGGCCAGGCATGAGGCCCTGTGGTGGGCAGAGGGCTTGCCTGCCCTGTAGGGAAAACAGCCATGTTGTTGTGAACCCACCTGGCAGCTCAGAGCAGGTGGCAACGTGTATTCTATGCAGGGCCAGATATGCCAGGCACAAGTAAGCGACATTCCTATCAGGGCAATGGATGCAGCACATGGCCAAATGACATGTCCACCTGACAGGGGGGTAGAACAGAGGACTCGGTTCACCCACATCACGCTGATTGTCAAGGTGCTGCTGCAGCCATGAGGGACCATTCCTGCATGCAATGGAATGACCTTGTTCACAATCAAATTCCCCCAGCACTCACAGCCATACTCAGGATGCCCCAGCTCACTCCATGGGGAAACCTCAGAGCCCTCCCCTAAACCTCAGTGCCAGCCCAGTTGGCTGCCAGGGCCATTAGCACCAGCAGAGATGCCCAGGCAGAGCCAGCCTGAGGAGACATCTGAGGCCACATCTCCCAACAGTCTATTCTTCTTGGTGCTGCACCCACTGCTGCACACTCTGGGCCTCACTGCTGGAACTATGCAGTCCCCTTGCTGCTGCATTCTCTCCCTCCTCCTCTACCTCCCCCTCCTCTCTGGGACATGGGCAAACCTGGAGGGTAAGTGGGACCCCTGGCTCATACATATCTACCTCCATAGGAGAGAGGCTTCCTGCTCCCCATCCACCTTGAGCCCTTGCTTCCTCACTCCTCCTTGTCCCCTGGCTCCACACCTCCTCCCCAGCAGGGATGCAGCCACCCCAGGTGGGTGCAGGGGATGGGAAATGGGGCTGCAAATGCTGTAAGGGGCTTATGGGGGCCCATGGATCCCTGCAACCTCAAGGACCCATCCCTCAGCTCCTCCACTTTCCTCAGCCCTCTTCTTCCAGTCTCATCTCCTCCCTGTCAACCCTTGTCTCATGTAGGTTCCTTCACTATGCGGCTGCTCCAGACCACCACCTACCAAAACATCTCATTTGCAAACACAGTGGGGCTGGGCCTGCTGGAAGACATCAAACTTGGTTATCTTGATAAACACACATGGTCCATCCACTTCTACCAGCCCTGGGTGCGCTCAGCCCTGCCCCAAGCTGACTGGGACACCATTGAAAACTTGCTTAGGATCTATTTGCGGAAGTTCAACCAAATGATCAATGAAGGGGCCATGCAAATGGACATCCCCTGTGAGTATCCAGTCTTCACTGCATGCCTGTTCTGAAAAGCAGCTGGGAGTGGGGAAGGATCTGACAGTGCTGGTGCTGTATAGGAGACACTGACCATGGCTGCAGGAAGGCAATCCCAGCCTCTCATGCAACCTCTGTCTCCTCTCTGCTCCACCAGACCCCTTTGTGGCTCAGTGCATGGCAGGCTGTGTGCTGTATCCCAACAGAACCTCCCAGGCCTTTGCCTATATGGGTTACAATGGTCAGGATTTCCTCAGCTTCAACACAAAGAATGCCACCTGGACCTTCTCCCAGGACACCAAGCTTTCACGGTATGTCCAGTCGTTTCTTCAGAACTACACCGCTTTGAGTGACATGGTGGAAATTATCTTCAATGAAACTTGTGTTGATAAGATGAAGATGCTCCTGCACTATGGGAGGGCAGCTCTGAAGAGACAAGGTGAGCCCACCCCGACCCTGCAACAGCCACCCCCACACTGGGGCCCCGCCGTGCCCCCCTGGACTTGCCCCACACCTTTGCTCCCACTCCCCAGAGCTGCCTGTGGCCACGGTCTTCGCCCGCACCCCCAGCCTAGAGCAGCTGCTGCTGGTTTGCCACGTCACTGGCTTCTACCCCCGGCCCATCAGCGTGGCCTGGCTGCGGGATGGCCAGGAGGTGCCTCCAGGCCCAGCGCTCAGCACCAGCGCCACCCTGCCCAACGCTGGGTGGGTGTCCCCAGTGTCCTGGCCGTGGCCAGGACAATACTGAATACTTTTGACACTGTCCAGCTGGACATCCCACTGGCTCCGCAGTGTCCTGGCCGTGGCCCCCTGCGACGGGCACAGCTATGTCTGCCGTGTGCACCACCAGAGCCTGGGCACCTGCAGCCTTCTCGTCCCCTGGGGTACGTGCCACCATGGGGATGAGATGGGGGTCCTGAGCCACCCTGCCCCACAAGCTGGAGCAAACCCCAGAAAGTTCATGGCAGTTTCTCCCTATGTTTCCCGGGGAACTCAGAAGTGGTGCTGATCACAGGGCTCACGGCCGGGCTGCTTGCAGCCATGGCCATAGCTGCCACCTTGGTGCTTTGGGTGTGGAGACAAAGGTGAGTCTGTGTCTGCCCCATGGAGCAGCAGTCAGAGAGGAGGGGAGGAAATGCCCAGGGGATTTCTGCACTGAGCAGAAAAGGTCTTCCTTTAGCCCTGACAGATGCTGTCTGCACTCCCACAAGGGCTCTGCCATGGAGCATCCAGTTGTCCTTCTCTCATTTCAGAAAGCACCAGCAGATGGAAGAATCAGATTCCAGGAACTCCACCTGACCAAAGAAGCTTAGCTCAGAAGGGAGCCAACAGTCCCCATTCCCTCCTACTGCCTTCACAGCACCTTTTTCTGCTTCACCTAAGTTCCAGGCATTACCAATTTCAAAACTAACTTGATTCAGATATGCACAAGAGAAACCTGGCAAGAGAAACCTGAGCTTTTGACTCACTTGAATGTTCTAAACAGACCCAAATTCAAGTCCGAGACCTCCTCACTTGTTACACATGATCATCTCTTAGTTTCTGGCACTGGCCAGTACACCCAGAAATGGCTTTACAAAGTGCTGAGTAACACTGAAACTCTGGTATAATGTGTGGGAGCTGCAGATGGGTATGAAATGAAAATAAACCATTCATAGTTTCACTAAGATCACGTGCCTTTCCTTAGCAGTTGAATGGGCTTGGACAGGTTTTGATCAGCCACATATAGAAGCTGAAACACTGCTGAATTGTTGGCACTAATTGCAGAAAGCACCAAGGCATGGGGAAACGCCAGTACATGTGCATATATGAACATGTTCTCACATATTGTGTGGAAACAAGCAACAGTGCACATGGGGGTAAAGTGACCCCAAGGCTCCTAATAAGGGAGAAGAGAGAACCCCATGTCTCATCAAAGACAGCAGAGTTCACACACACACACACAGGAAGGCATGTAGTTCAGGCTCCCGATCAGCTTGAACATGTAGCTTCAAAAGGTTTGGTTTCACTGGACAACTTCCTGGACAAAGTTTCCCAGGATAAGTCTGGCAACCATGTGCAAACCAGAAAACCTGGCTGGCTTGTTTGGAACAGAGCAAGATACCCACCATATCCATATGGACCATATCCACCACAAATCCAATAGTGCTTGTTCTCCGTGGCCAGAACCTGGAAACCACAATGCTGGGGTGAGGACTGCATGTCCCTAGCAGCCAGAGTCCCCTGTGGGCATCACAGGACTCGAGCACCTTGCTGCAAGAGGAGTGACACCAAGCTTCTCCCAGCCCCTGCTGAACTGGGACGGACAGATGAAACTCTTAGGCGTGGGCATGCCTCCTGCAGCCTTGGCACCCCCAGGGCAATTGGGGCAATTCCTCTCCCAAGCAGAGTGGAACATCCTGCAGCACTCACAGGACCAGGCAGATTTGGAGAGCAGGTGCTGACAGTGAGGAAACATGTTGAGGAAAACTGTTCATGTGAATGACCTCCCAAGAGACCCTAAAGCACCACACCCACAAACACCTGGTACCAGGGCGGTGTCTGCAAGTGTTTGCTCACATCCCCTAAGAGACTTTCCAATAACATGCCCCACCCGGGCATTTTTAGAGGGTTCTTAAGGCACCTCAGTCCAGTCCAGTGCAGCGGTTGCTGCTGCTCACCCACCCTGGCACCCAGAGGCACTGCATCCCTGTCCACCCCACCCCAACTCACCCAGGCATGGCTTGGGGGGTTGCAGCCTTCACCTCAGGGGAGATTGCAAAGACCAGTGGCCACATGAGAATTTCAAGGTCCGAATAGTTCTCTAGGGCAGGGTGAAAGTGAGGATCAGTAATCACTTGAGAGGACTGTAAGGACCAATGTCACCTGAGGGAACTGTGGGGACAAGTGGTAATCTGGGGGTGACTCTGAGGACCATGGTCACTTGAGAGAACTCTGAGGACCAATGGTCTGTATGGACCAACAGCCCCCTGTCCCCTTGGGTCATTTTCAGACCAGAGAACTGAAGATATGGAGAAGGAAGAAGTTGTGAGCAAAAAAAGGAAGTGAAAAAACTCCAATCATGAGAAGTACATTCAATAGAGAAGTGGAAGAGCTAAGGTAGAACTTTCAAGCAGATCTACCGCATCAGTGGGAGACATCTGGAGGAATTTCTGAGGGGGCTGAACACATTATGACCACTCGCACAAGCCAGGTCCTGTGAGAACTCAGACACAGGTAGTGTCACATGCATCTTCACAGGACAGAGGGCTGGGAATGGCCTCTCAGCTCCTCAGCACAAAGTGACCAGCAGTCATCTCAGGGGAGACCGTGCGGACAAGTGATCATCTCACAGGATTGCAGAGACAAAGTCCCCTTGTCTCTTCCCTCCCTGGCTGCCCCATGGCTGCACTTTGCCATGCTGACAGCCAAACACTCTCCTCCAGGTCTAGGAGTAGTGGGAGGGAAGTGGACCTTCCGGTGGCATAGCTGGACATCCCCTGCGCCATGCTGCTGGGGAAGTTGGTGCCATTTCTGGGCTTATCAGGCTGCCACAGCATCCCTACTTCTCTCTGGGACAGCTCCATGGAAGCAAAAGTATTCAGTATTGGGATGCTACCGAGGTGCACCCCTCAGACTCACCCTTGGTTGTGGTTTTAGTTCTGCCTTCACCCCCAATAACAGACAACATTCAAAAAAGGTGAAGAGAAACTGCAGGTTGAGGGGAGAATCCAGGGAGGAGTGGTGGATTGGGGACATTGTGGGGGAGAGGCTGACTCTGGTCACCCTATGATCCCTGCAGCCCTGGACACTGCTGTCAGTGGGGACAGAGCAGGGGGATGGCTCCCAGCATTTCTGTTCCCATGCACAGAGGGCTCTTGGGGAGGGGGACTGGATTCCTCACCAAAGCTGGTGGGAAGGAAAAGGGAGTTGCCAGGCTCACCCCCAGGTATTTAGAGCAGAGTTGGGGCTCTCCAGCTGTGTCCTACCAGGTGGAACAGCTTGTCACCTCCTCCCCGGGAGCCCCATCCCTAGAATGAGGTAAGTGATGCAGGAGCAGCCTGAGCTGGAGGTGACAGGAGTGGGAGGGGATGGCCCAAAGTATCCTTTCTCCTTGTGTAGGGGTTGAGAGGACAGAAACCATCTTTCTTCAGTCAGGTCTGAAATCCAAAAACCGTCATCTGCATTGGCGCTGATGCATCTCACAAGAACAGGGATAGGACAATGTAATATCGGTAGGGAGGGGGCGTCAGGAAAATCCAGCTTGAATATCTTTTTTCTTAGTGCTGTTTTCTGGGCTTCTTTTTCCCTGTCTTCTCCTTCTGGCTGGGCTTGTCCCAGCCCCAGCCTGTCACGGTACTTCATGCTCAGCCCTTATTTCAGCTTTTGTCCCTCCCACACGTCCCCAGCCCTCACCCCGGGCCCCGTGTCCCCTCCCTGACACATTGCCTCTCCAATCGCTGGAGCCGCAGTGACTGCTGGGCTGGGTTGAAGCTCGGCATCCCACAGTCACTGCTGCTGCTTCTTCAGCGTCGCCGCATGCACCATGCAGCCCCCTCACCTGCTCCTCTTCCTCTTCCTCCCGATCCTCCTCCCTGGGATGTGGGCAGACCCAGAGGGTAAGTGGGAGCCCTGGCTGTCCGCAGCCGTTCTGTCCCCCGCTGTCAGAGGAGCGCACAGGTTCGCTCCGGGGCACGGCCGGGCTCGGGGCCGGACGGGGGGCGGATGATGGCCAGCATCAGAGGGCCGCGTCCCACCGTCACCACCCAGACAGGCTTTGTTCCTGACCGCCCTCTCTGCTCCTGCCTCCAGCTCAGGACTTCTGCCCCGCCAGCTCCAACACTGAGCCTTGGGCACACGAGCAGAAGAAACAGCGGTCCCAAAACAGGCCTCGGGTGTTGAGTTTCCCTGCAGGATGTCCTCCCCTGCAGGGAGCCCATAGAAGCCAGGCAGATCTCAGCTCCACACGGTGCTGAGGGCCCCTTACAGCAGCCCCTGGTTTGTTAGAGAGCTGCACCTGCCAGAGGGTGTTTTGAGCACTGCTGTCACACCGAGAGTGTTTCCACAGCCCTATGAGACCTTATGCTTCCAGGGCAGGCAGCATCACGCACAGAAAGGCAGGACTGATCTCTGGGCTGGGCTGGTGTTCTGGCCCTATCAAGGAGCCCCAAGCCTGGACAAAATGCCATTTCCTATCAACCATTCTCTATCCTCTGTACCATGTCTGGGTCTTTGGCAGATACAGGTCCTGGCACAAGTGCATGTCCTGGGGGGAAACATCACTCCAAACGAGCAGCAAGGTGCCTCTTCATCTGCTCTGCACAGTTAGACAGCAGCTCTAGCTGGGAGGGAGGGAATAAAATGCTAAAATCTTCTGCAGCAGATACAACCACTGTTGAAAGGAAAACAGAGAAGGAAAAAGAGCAGTGAAGTCAGAGGAAGTTCAGACAGGAAAGGGACTCTGAGCAGGGTGAAGAGCATAGGATCATAGAAGCACAGAACAACTTGGGGTGAAAAGGACCTTTAAAGGCTGTTCAGTCCAACCCCTCTGCCACGGGCAGGGACACCTTCCCTGCTTAGAGCCCCAAACAACCTGGCCTTGAATGTTTCCAGGGCTGGGGCATCCACCATACATCTGGGTAACATATGCCAGTGTCTCACTACCCCTCACATCAAAAATTTATTTCTTACTATCTGGTCTGAATCCCCTTTTCCCCCTCCAGCACCTCCACTTCCCATTTCCCTTTTAGCACCTCCATTCATCTCCTTCCTGCACCCTTTCCTGTCTCCATCCTCTCTCCTAGCAGAGCTGCAGGTTATCCAGTACCTCCTGACTGGCCTCTTTGCCAACATCAGCTCTGTTGAGGTGTCAGGCGTGGCACTCATAGGGGACATACCCATCTTAACACTGCACCCTGCCAACTGGAGCATCCGCTTCCACTGGCCCTGGGTCGGCCAGGCTGCAACTGAAGGTGACGGGGAAAAGATCATGTCCCAGTACAAAATCGTTCTGCGCAATATCATCCGATTTATGCACGACACGGTTCAGCAGACAGAACAGCACTGTGAGTACAGCAACGAGCCCTGCCAGAGTCCTTCTCCCCAAGTCCTAACTGTAGCCTCCTCCCCAGCAGGATGGCATCTGGGGGGATCTCACAGGGTGCAACAGCTTCTGAAACACTGCAGCTGCTGGGGCACATGACCAGCAGGAGTGGGGAGGGCAGCAGACCAAAAATACCCCTCAGAGCTCCTGCCATCTGGCACAAGGAACTCCTCTGTTTGTCAGAGAGCTGCCACCAAATGTACTGGAACTCCAGGATTGACACAGCAAAGATCATGAAAGGGAAAATTTGGGGCAAATATTTTGGGGAACAGAATTCTTTTTTCCGCAAGCACCCCACACCAGTATCCGTTGCATTCTTGCAGGGGGCCTGAGGGCTTGCAGGGTGTCTGGGGTCTCCTGAAGCATGGCCTGACCCCCTGCTGCCCATCGCACCCTGCTTTCCACTGCATCCCTGTATGTATCCTCAGCCACACCTCACCTCATGCCACCCATGTCCCACACACTCATGGGACCTCTCCACTGGCTTTGCCCTTGACAGACCCATTGGTGGCCCAGTTCTGTGCAGGCTGTATGCTGTACCACAATACAAGCCAGGGCTTCCTGAATGTCGGCTGGGGTGGCAGAGACCTCGTAGCTTTTGAGGTAGATAAACAGCTCTGGGAGGCCCAGCAGCCATCCCAGGCGGCAGAGCTGATCAGCAAGAACCTCAACAAGCAGAGGTCTGTCAGAGTGCTCCTGAAGCACCTTCTCTCCATCTGGATGTGCCAGAGCAACTTCCCCACCCTGAAGAGATACGGGAGGGAAATCCTGGAGAGACAAGGTGAGCCCACCCCGACCCTGCAACAGCCACCCCCACACTGGGGCCCCGCCGTGCCCCCCCAGACTTGCCCCACACCTTTGCTCCCACTCCCCAGAGCTGCCTGTGGCCACGGTCTTCGCCCGCACCCCCAGCCTAGAGCAGCTGCTGCTGGTTTGCCACGTCACTGGCTTCTACCCCCGGCCCATCAGCGTGGCCTGGCTGCGGGATGGGCAGGAGGTGCCTCCGGGCCCGGCGCTCAGCACCAGCGCCACCCTGCCCAACGCTGACCTCACGTACCAGCTCCGCAGTGTCCTGGCCGTGGCCCCCCGCGACGGGCACAGCTATGTCTGCCGTGTGCGCCACCAGAGCCTGGGCACCCGCAGCCTTCTCGTCCCCTGGGGTACGTGCCACCGTGGGGACAGGGTGCAGGCTGCAGAGAGCAGCCATTGGCTCTGTGAGGGGCAGCTCCTGACTGGCACTGCCACCTTCACACAGTCACCCTCTTCCCTCCATCCCAGAAAACCACAGCACAGCTCCAACCATCGGCATCACCATTGTGGTGCTGCTTCTTGTGGCCACAGCCTCTGCTGGGGGATTTTGGTGGTGGAAGCACAGGTGAGCTCTCCCTCCCAGCACCTGCTGTAAGATTTCTGGGCATGTAGGTCGGTCCAGGGGCTGCAGCAGCTCTGTAGGGATGAGCTCCCTGACTCCACAGCTCACACATATCCTTTGCAGGAAGGGTAATGAGGCTGCATGGGAGGCCCAAGAACTCATCATTTGAGGCCTGATTGCCCACCCAGCAACAACTGCTTGCTCTCCTGTGGAGTCCCTGGAACCCCTTGGGGCAATTCCTTGGGTCCTGCCTTAGAAGGATGGACCACAGACTCTTCCCTGCCTAGGCTGAAAGAAACTTCTTCTCCATGCAGTGTGGTTTGCCCCGGTCTCTCCTCTCCCCCTGCCCCTGGTTCTTGTGGTTTCTCCTTTCCCTGCTTCCTTATTGGTGGTGGTATCCCAGTGTCCAGTCCTGTCCCCTCTATAGATCACCGACCCCTGACCTGTACCTTGTACCACCCCATACCCTAAGACCATTTGTTCCTGACCCCTATTTAGGCCTGTGCACAGCACGTGGCCAGGTCTTTTTGTCCCTGATCCCTCTGGCATGCTGGAATAAACCTTGCTGGAATTTATCATACAAAAAGGCCCTTCTTGCGCCTCTTTGCTGAGCCTACCAGTGGCATGTGTGATGTGATCTTGACTGCTTTGCCTGAATCCTCCCCAAGCAGCTTTTCCACAGGAGATGCTTACGGGGATAGAGGTAGCAGCTCCACCATCTAAAAAACACACTGCTACAGATCTTTGTCTTGGATCCAGCTCTGCAACAATTCAGCTCCCCCTCACCATCACTAAGTCCACCCCAGAGTCAATATCCAAGACCCACAGTCCTTTTCAGCTCCAGCCCTACAGTCCCCATCCCTACTCCACAGTCACTATGCCAGCCCTTCCATTATTTCACCATGCATGTCTCAGTCCCTTTCTCAGCTCTACAGTTTCTTTCCATTTTCACTCACAATCACAGCCCCACAGTCAACCCCAGCCCCACAGTGATTTCAGCTCAAGCCCTACAGTGACTATCACTGACCCCGGGATTTCTGGTGCAATCTGACAGTCCCCTTTTCAGCTCTACAGATCCTGTTCCATTTTCAGTTACAACAGGCAGCACAAACACCAATATCACAGGCCTACAGTCATTTCAGCACACGAATTGTACAGTTTCTATGCCATCACCATTCTCTATCCCACCCCTCTAGTGATTTCAGGTCGAGCCCTAGAGTGCTCTTCCCAGCCCCAGTGATTTCAGCTCTTGACCCACAAGCTTTATTTCACTGCCAGCTCAGTTCTTCCAGCTCCAATTCCTCTTTTCTCCCAGTCCACCAGGTGTAGCTGCTCCAGGTTGAGACAACAGGGTTTTTTTTTGTTTTGTTTTTTTTTTTTTTTTTTTTTTTTTTTTTTTGTCTCCAGTTGTGAGGTTTCAGCTTCAGCTCTAGAAATGCCATTCCACCCCAATCCCAGTAATCTTTATTCCATTGCCAGCCCCTCAGTTTGTGTCCCATTTCATGGTCACTAAACAGGTCTACACTCTATCTCCTTTGGACAGTGATTGCAACTGTAGCACTGCAGTCCCCATTCCAGCTTCAGTCCCACAAGCTTTATTTCACTGCCAGCTCTTCTCTTTTGCTTCTGTCTCCACATCTTCCCAGCAGTGGCATATAACGTTGCTTTTGGTTCTCAGGCTACGATTTTTGTTTTTACTCTAGCCCTGTGTTGTTTCAGCACAGCTATTGTACCCATATTCCAGCCCCAACCTACTATTCCTTACTGCAGCAACAGCTCCACATCCCCTATCCCAGCCCTTACAGTCATTTCAGCTCCATCCACACAGTTCCCATCCCGGCTCCCTATTCCCTAGACCAGCCCCACAGGGGTTTTACCCCAAACCCTACCATGTCTGTGTCTCCTCCAGCTCTGCTGTCTCAGCTCCAGCTGTTCAGCTTCCCACTGCCTGCTGCTAAAAGCTCTTACTGCTTCTCACTGCAGCCCGGCGCTGTTGGTAAGGCCACAAGTCAGTTATTATCATCACTTCAACGTCTTTAGGAGCTCTACCACCCACCCTCCTAGGTTCCCAACTTCGGGAACACTTGAAGCCTGAAGCCCAACATCTATCTTCCCCCTCCCCCTGGGTCTCAGCACCTGCCCAAAGGCCCCTTTCACTTCCCCCAGGCAGCACCAGCGCCTGGGAAGAGCCACTGCTCCCCGATCCCAAAAGGTGCCCTTGGGTTGGTTCTTGGGCCCTGGAGCCCTCCGAGCCCCCACACCCTCAGCCTCTGCTTGGTGATACAGGGCAAGGGCTGGTAACCGCCCCCCCCGGGCATCTCCTGCAGGCCCTGAACTGCAGCCCCCTCCCCCTTCTCCCGTGGCACTGATCCAGTCCCAGCACTTCCATTGCTCCACATGGTTTTGGGGCCTGCCTCTAGGGCCAAGGTCCTTATTCCACACCCTGGCTCTTCATGTCTCCACTGGCCCCACAGCCACTGTTTCAGCCCCAGCCCTACAACCTTCACTCAATTAAGAGATATCTAGCAAAACCAAACCAAACCAAAATAATGTGATAAAACGAGCAAAATAATGAAACGATGCAATAAGAAAATGATAGTTATTTCTAGTAAGAGCAAAATAAAATATTAAAACTGGAAAAAAAAAAAAGCAGCTTTAATTCTGATATTTTAAACCTTACTTTAAATCCAGAAACTATGGAAGCGCTTTTTGCCAGCCCCTGGTAGCAGCAGCTGGTCCCCCTGCCCCAGCCCCACACAAGCCTCCGGGCGCCCTGGGCACCACCGGCTCCCGGACACTGGCGCAGGCAGATGCGGGAGTCGCGTCCGTGCTCACCGGGGCTCTCTGGATCGGCAGCCGCCGGGACCCCGTCCTGCCGCAGCGCCGCTCCTCCGACCGCGCACCTCCAGCCGCCGCTCCCCGCTCCGCCGCCGGACTGACGCCGGCATCCCCTCCGGGCACGCCATTTATGCCCCAGGCCGGCCCAGCCCAGCCAATCACAACCTTAGGCAGCGCCGGCCGGGCCAGCCCAGCCAATCACAACCTGAGGCAGCGCCAGCCGGGCCAGCCCAGCCAATCACAACCTGAGGCAGCGGGGCTCGGAAGCTGAGCGGCCGCAGTCAACGGGACAGGCAAGTTTCAATGGAACAAAAGAGACACAACTGCTGGAATAACAAAATTCGACTTGGCAAAAGTCAGGAATTCTATTTACAAATCAATGGAGGAGGAGGATGACACCAGGAACACACTCCAGCTGAAAGCAACGGTTTATTGGAAAAGGCAGGAAATCAACAGGACAGTCTGTGGTTATGGCCAAGCAATTATCCAGGAGTCAGAGAGAAAAGTGGGAACCTTGGACTGGGATAAGGCCTGCCAGCACCTTCGCTTCCTACCGGCTTTCTCCTTCTTGGCCTGCAACTACCTGCAAGAGGAAAAACAACAGCAATAGAGTTTCAAACGTGGCCAGGACGCCCTTGCTTCAGGCAGACTCAAGTGCAGCTCCCAGGCAGAGAGGCCGGGCCGTGCCTCGGGCAGCTCCGGGAATCCGGGATCGCCCGTGGGATCCGAGGGCCGGAAAAGCGCACCCACCTGCCGGGTTCAGTGCTGGGACACGGCGAGGCCTCGGCTCAGGGACAGAAGTTGGAGCCGGGACTGCAGGAGAGCACCCCAAAGCCCCGTCAAACATCCAGCACTGCACGCAGCACGCTCCAGCAGAAACTCGGGTGGG
This sequence comes from Sylvia atricapilla, assembly GCF_009819655.1. Taxonomy (NCBI): domain Eukaryota; kingdom Metazoa; phylum Chordata; class Aves; order Passeriformes; family Sylviidae; genus Sylvia; species Sylvia atricapilla. The sequence continues at coordinate 115,271,559 of NC_089141.1, read as the reverse complement.
ATCCAAGGCCCCCGGACGCTCCGTGTTCCTTGCCCTCGGCAGCTTTGCCAGGGCCTCCCTCAGAACACTGACAAAATAGAAGAGCCTATGGGAATCATCCAACAATCCACGGATCTCCAGTTATTAAGGACCAAAGTGGCAGCAAAATGTGTCTAAACTCCACTGCAACCCGGCAGGTCTGAGGAGACGCAGGAATTTATTCCAGAGGGGTCACAAGTGTCCCTCAGCCAGCCAGGATTTCTCTCAGCCTCTGCCCACTGCTCTCTGAGGACACAAACAGCAGTTTTTCCCTGGAGCTCCCCTTTCCACCAATGCCAAGACTTCCGTCCTCCTCCAACTCCAGCGCCAGGTAGGAAAACAGGAATGTTACCATCGCACAGACCGGCCAGGAGAGTGTGCCTGAGGCAGGAGCACCAGCTCCCAATGCACTGCTGCCTCTGGATTTCTAAACAGTACCTTCCAGCCTGCCCTTCCCAGCACCATTCCCTGGGTGCCACGTCCACAGACACCTTTCACCATGCAGCTTAAAACCCACAGAAACCAAAAGAAAGAAGACCAAAAATCTATTCACGTTTCTAGTCTGGAGAGAATGAGGGAGGTCTAAAATCTGTATTTATTTTAGAGCACTAGAGCAATTTTTCATGACCTTGAGTATTGGTGAAGGGAAGCAAAAGCTGATAAACTTTATGGCTCCCCAAATGACTCCCTGTGATGTAGATGCATGAACCAAGATTCACTAAATGGAGAAAGCTCAACAGTTTTTTGTATTTTACACACACACACACACTCATTATTAAAGTCACATTTTTTAATAGTTAAAATATCAGTGGAAGTTACTGGCTAGTTACAGCAGTGAGCTTTATACAGCATCCCACCTTTATGGATTTATCAGAAGTAGCAGTTTCAGATTCTTTTATCTCTTCCAAACACTTGGGAAAGTCATTTTTGACTTTCCTTGGCAATTTTCTTAATTGAATAAAAGAGAGCACTAGCAATGACCAACAAGTGTAAAGGAAAGCAGAATATTGCAGAGACATGGTGGGATGGCTCCTGTAACTAGCACACTGGAATGGAAGGGCTTAGGGTTTTTAGAAAAGACAGGCTAGGAAGATGAGGAGGGGATGTAGCCTTCTATGGATATGGAATTTTGCCTGGGGAAGTATGAGGAACAAGCTAAGAGCTTGTGGGTGAAGATTAAGGGAAGGGCAGAAACAGGGATATTAAGGATAACAGGAAGGCCTTCTATAGATATGTTGCAAGCAAGAGTTAGGATAACATGGACCCTCTCCAGAAGGAAACAGGAGAGCTGACTACCCTGGACAAAGAGAAGGCTGAGGTTCTCAAGGACTTCTCTGTCTCAGTCTTTAATGTCAAGTGCTCCAGCCATGCTGCCCAAGTTGAGAAAGGAAAATGCAGGGACTGGGAGAATGAAGACCCTGAGCCCACTGAGAAGACCAGATTCAAGACCATCTAAGGAACCCAAATGTGCTCAAGTCTATGAGACCTGAAGAGATACATCCCCAGGTCCTGATGGAGGTAGCCCTTTTTTTTTTTTTTTTTTAATTTTTTTTAATCGTGGAAGTTAGGTAAAGTCCTTTATGACTGGAAAAAGGGAACTATAACCCCCCATTTTTAAAAAGAGGAAAGCAGAACACATGGGGAACCACTTCTACCCAGAGCAATGGTGATGGTGCTGCACAGCCCCACGGAGCCGCTGTCTGGCTCTACAAGATCCTCCACTTCCATCACCCTGCTCCTCTCTGGCTCCATAGGATAGCTGCTCTGGAGATTGATGGACATTTCATGGGCAAAGAAGTGGTGAGGATCTGTTGTGATGGTGTGGGACTTGAGCAAAACATACACAACATGGAATAATAAAGGCTGGAGAACATGCTGAGCCAGGCAGAAAGAGTTCAATTTCTTCCAATGGGCCTGTGGTTTGGATTTGTGCTGAAAAGATTTTTGATAGCCCTGGGGTGTTTCAATCAGTGTTGAGCATCAAGGCCTTTGCTGCTCCTCACACCATCCTGCCAGCAAATAGGCAGCACAAGGAGTTGGGAAGAGATAAACTCTTCAGAAGGGCTCAGCAAAGAGAGGCAGTGGGGTAGCCCTGTACATGAAGGAGTGTTTTGACTGTTTAGGAATTGACAGTGGTGATGAAAGGGTCAAGGGTTGATAGTAAGAATCAGAGGAAGAACAGATAGCAAAGTGGGAACCTTCCCAGACACAGAGGGAAGACTGGCAGGCAGACTGGTAGTTCCCAGGGTCCTTCATTCTACTCTTAAAGCAGGGTGCAATGAAGTTTCCTGGATTGTCCACAGCTTCCCTTCTATGACAAAGTGACCTGCTTGGTGGGAGAGGCAAAGGCTGGGGATGATGTTTACCTAGGCTTTTGTTAAGCCTTTGACACCATTCTCCAAAGGATTCTTGTGGAAAAACTGTCTGCCCATGGCTTGGACAGTCCACTGTTCACTGTAAAAAATGGTCTGGATGGCCAGACTCAGAGAGTGGTATGGGAAAGTTTGATTCAGCTGGTAGCCAGTCACCAGTGGGGCTCCCCTGGGCAACACTGAGAGCAGTCCTGTTTCTATCAATGACCTAGAGGAGGGGGACCCTTAGCCAATTTGTAGAGGACAGGATCTGCCAGAGGACAGGAAGACTCTACAGAGAGATCTGTAGAGGCCCAGGGATATGGCTGTCCCAGGCAGTTCCTGAAAATCCCCTACTCCCCTACCCCTCCCTGACAACTCATTCTTACTACACCCTTTTTCTCAGCTGGGTCCAGCACCGTCGCCACCACTGGGACTTGAAGCGGATGCGGAAGCACCGGCGGTGCTGAACACGGCGTGTCTGCCAGGCTTCCAGGTATCTCCGAAGGCGGGCATGAAGCTGCCCCAAGAACCTTCCAGCAGCAGTGCTGGTGCTGTATTCCAGCTCCATTGGTCTGCTGCTCCTGCTGCTGCTGCTACTGCTTTCAAATACAATGGGATTCATGATCACCACTAGTCTAGGGAGCAACCTGGCCATTGCCATGGATCTTCTGCGTTCCAGCATAATGGAGCTGTTGCTGCTGCATCGTCGTACGTCCTTATGTTTGTCCTCTTCTGTCACCTTGTCTGTGTCTGGCCTTGCCAACTCCACTCCAAGGCACTGGGGATGCTCTTTGGCCCCCAGCAGCCTTGGCATAGCATGTGGATCAGCATGCACCACCCTGCCGCTCCCCCTGCCCCACCGCCACTGCCGCAGCTGTGCCTCCAGCTCCTTGCGGTGCTCCTCGAAGAGCGTCTGTGAGTCCCGGCAGCTCCGGATGAACCTGGGGAAATGCCTCCTGGAGCTCATGGAACCGCGGGGGGACCTGCCGTGGGGCGGTTCCCTGCCTGTTGATCTCCGTGTCCTGTCCACGTCGCTCTGCCCCTCCAGCTGGCCTCTCCCTGCACTCGGATGCTTTGAGTTCTGACGGATCCTCTGCAGGAACCACAAAAGGGTGAGACAAGAGCAGCTCCCCAGAAGGCTGCACTGTCCTGCCGTGCATGTCACACCAACACACCCCAAGCCCAACACGGCCCAGCCCACACAGCAGATCAGAGGCCACCTACCCAAAGACACTTGTCCCGTAGCATGACAGTGATCAAGATGAGCTGCAGCACCAGCATTGTGATTGCCACCAGCTCACCCATGGTGAAGATGTTGAGGAACCCCATGGCACTGTCCTTGTCAGCAGCACAGGCTGGTGAAGAGGCTCCTGAAAGAGTTGCAGGGTCCCAGTGAGTGGAATCCAACCCTGGTGGGGTGGCAGAGACTCAGGCTGTTGTCTGCCAAGACAGACTGTTGTGCCCAGCACTGTCTGCTCCTGTGGGGCCCCTTTCACAGCCTGGCAGTCTGCCAGAGTCCCTTGTGTGACATCATGGGGCAGCCAGAACTCTCTTTGTGACAGTGTGGGGCAGTCAGAAATCCCTTTGTGACAGTGTGGGGCAGGCATAGCCCCCTATGTGTCATCCCAGGGCAGTCAGTACTCCTTTTTGAATACCCCCTTTGGAGCCCACAGGAGCCCAAAGAAGAGCCCTTGCTGCCTTGGGCACAATGACCATGCATTCCATGTTGCCCTGCTGAAACCTTTAGGAGTCTTTAAGTCATTCAGGTCATAACAATTTGATTTGACATCATGAACCTGTTTTCAGTTGTTGGATCTGTAATTGCTGGGAGTGGGAGGAGGTTAACTGCTTCATAAATCAGATCTCTTTGAATACATGATTTGTCTCAATTTCATGAGCCTCCATGACACAAGGGCAGTGATCATGCTCTTGTACTGGGCACTGGTGGGTTGGACCTCGAATCCTGTATTCAGTTTTTGCCCACACAACAGTAAAGACACTGAAGTTGCTGGAGTGTGTCCAGAGAAGGGTAATGGAGCTGGGGAAGGGTATTGTGCTTTAACCCCAGAAGGCAAGTCAGTAAGGGAAAAAAAAGTGATAAAGAAACTCATAAGGTCAGATAATTTAATAAATAGAAACAAATTCCAAAAGCACTGGATGAAAGAAAAGAAACAAAGCAGAAAAACAAATGAATACACGTGAACAATTTCTCTGCACCTAACAACTGATGTTCAGTCAGACACTCATCACAGAATCATAAACTGGTTTGGGTTGGAAGGGACCTTAAAGATCAAGTACCACCACCCTGCCATGGGCAGGGACACCTTCCTCTGCACCAGGTTGCTCCAAGCCCCATGCAACCTGGCATTGAACACTTCCAGACAAAGGGCAACCACAGCTTCTCTGGGAAACCTGTGCAGGGTCTCACAACCCTCACAGGGAACAATTCCTTCCCAATTTCCCATCTATCCCTGTCTTCTAGCAGAGGGAAGCCATTCCCCCTTGTCCTGACACTCCAGGCCCTTGTCCAAAGTCTGTTTCCAGCTCTCTTGAAGTCAGGGGCTCTAAGGTCTCCCTGGAACCTTCTCCTCCCCAGGCTGAACACCTCCAGCCTCTCAGCCTGTCTCCAGAACAGACAGGCTCCAGCCTTCAAGCATCTCTGCACTCATTTCAGCAGCTCCACATCCTGAAGGACCAAATGCCATCCAGAGGGACCTGGACAAGCTCAAAAAGAGGGCCCATGGGAATCTCATGAGGTTTAACAAGACTAAGTGCTAGTACTACATGTAGATCAGGACAAATCCCAGTATCAAACCAGGCTGGGGGATGAAGAGATCAGTAACAGCCGTGGCCAAGAAGAACTTGGGGATGCTGGTGAATGAGAGACTGGACCTACCCTGGCCCTGTGTGCTGGCTGATCCCACAGTGTGAACAGCAGGGGAGGGGGGATTCCTTACTTCTGCCCCGCTCTGGTAAGATCCCACCTGCAGTGCTGCCTGCAGCTCTGGGGTCCCAGCACAGGAAGGATGTGGAGCTGCTGGAGAGAATCCGGAGGAGACTCCAAGATAATCAAAAGGATGGAGCACCTCTATGCTATGAGAAAAGGCTGAAAGAATTGGGATTGTTCAGCCTGGAGAAGAGAAGCTTTGGAGTGACCTAATTGTGGCCTTGCACTACTTGAAGGGAGCCAACAAAAAAAGAGATGGAGAGAGACTATTTACAAGGGGCCTGCAGTTACTGGACAAGGGAGAATGGCTTCTCACTGAGACAGAGTAGGTTTAGATTAGATATTGGGAAGAAATTCTTCCCTGTGAGGCTGGTGAGGCCCTGGCACAGGCTGCCCCAAGAAGGTGTTACTGCCCCATCCATGAAAGTGTCCAAGGCCAGACTGGATGGGGCTTGGAGTAACCTGGTCTAGTGGAAGGTTGCCCTGCCCATGGCAGGGAGGTGGAACAGGATGATCTTTACAGTGCCTTCCAACCCAAACGACACTGTTCTTCACCTCTAAGGACTACTGCCACCAGTAGTCCTGTCCTCCTAATCCCACCTTCATAAATGCATTCTGGATGCAAAGCCTTTGTGGAAATATTGTGCTGCTTTTGGACCTTGAGTGAATAGATGTCTCCCCACAGTGTAGTAGTTCACAGTAGTTCACAGTTCAGCCCTGCCTGGTCCCACTCAGTGACTGACCAGGATGCTGCTGAGGCTCATTAAGACAGGCTCTGGGTTCAAGTGTGTCCCAAAGGAGAAGCAATTTCCACCACCACCAATAACCAACAGCTCCTTCTCATTTGGCAGAAAGATACTGCTATGATTATGTAGCATTAATGGCCACTCCAGGTGCTCCTGAAAAAGGAAAGGAGATTCTGAATACATAGGACTTCGCATGGTCCACTGTACCACCCATGAATGTGGGCAAGAACAGAGAGAGAATACAGGAACGAGCAACCCCCGAGGTGTACTCCTCTACTACACCCACCCACCAACTTGCAGTCCAGTGATTTTTAATGAGTGAAAGTGGTTTTGTACTCCCTGAATCCTAATGCTTTTCCTCACAGAAAGGTAGCCAGTCAGTTTTTGATTCAATGTAAATCTTTGGCATTCATGGCCTGTGGCAAGGAGTTCCAGAGCTTACCAATATAACTGGTAGGTTCAAAAGCCTAGAGAGTTTCACCTAAGTAAAAGCAAACAGCTCATAAGCAAAGGAAGACACCAATCCATATGCATCTGCTTATTCAGAGTAAACAAAAAAGTTATACTCTTTTAGATACTACTTTACTATCACTGTACCTATCCTCCTTGCTGTCCAACAAGGGCAGTCTATGTTATCTAAAGGACATGAGGCCACTTATAACTTCTGCTACAGACAATAATTGAAAACTAAGCTACAGTTAAGCACGTTTCATGCTTTTAGACCTTCAGCAAAATGCTGGCAAGGTCAACCAGATGCACACATACTGTCCACTATAAAAAACTGATCAGTCACAAATTGCAGTTTCACCAACGACAGGTTCCATATGTACAGTTATCAAAAGAAAGTTGTTTCATTACATAAAAGATAAATAAAAACTTGTCAAACAAAATAAACATTCTTATAGAATCACAGAATGGTTTGGGATGAAAAGACCTTAAAAAACGCCACCTCGCTCCATCCCCCTGCACTGGGCAGGGACAGTTTCCAGTAGACAGGTTGCTCCAAGCCCAATCTAACCTGGCCTCGAACATTTCCAGGGATGGGGCAGTCACAGCTTTTCTGGGTAGCCTTTGGCAGTGCCTCACCATACTCTTCATTAAAAATTTAATCCATAAACCTAGTTTGAAGCTACTGTCCTTTAGATGAAAATCATCACCCCTTGTTCTATCACTACAAGCCCTGCTAAAAAGTCTGTCCCCATCTTTCATAAAAAATCCCCTTTAAGTACTGGAAGGGGGTCTAAGGTCATCCCAGAACCCTGTCTCTCTCTTATGGCTGAACAATCTGAACTTTCTCAGCACATCCTTACAGGAGATCAGCTCCATCTCTCTGATGATCTTTGTGGCCCTTCTATGGATTTTATCCAACAGATCGATGTCTTTCTTTTACTCGAGGCAGTATTATCTGAGGGCTACTCAGAGATGTAGAGCAAGTTTTGTTCAGAGTATGTGCTGGGGGTTAGATCTGTTTCTTTTTTACTTATATATATTTTTTCCCCGTATGTTGCTGGGAAACTAACTACTGGGTATTAACAGGTACTTAAGCAGAACCAAGGGGCCAAAGGAGAGGAGTTGTAGCACCCAGCTACACTTCTTTGGGTCCCTGGGAGTTGGTCAGGTAAAGGACAGGGCTGGGGGCAGCTTCTGGCTCTTCCTCTTGGCATTCGGAGAGGACACGGCCAGGCTGCTGCTTGCTGCAGGAGTTGTTCGCTGTCACCACCAAGTCCGATCCTGGGAAATCTACCACCATCTGCTGGTGTGCCCAGGAATTCTGAGCTGCCTCCCCCTGCCCTGCTGGAGCTGGGCTGGTCCTGTCCTGCTGCACCTTCTTTGGGCACTGCTTTGAGGCTTTTTGCTAGGATGTGGCATTGCACTGCCCTGCCAGGACATCCTCACTGTTCCAGCTACCACGGACTGTTCCAGCTACCACCGCGGAGCTTTTGATAGATCTCATCCTAGCCCAGGACTTTTCCCCATTGCAGCTTGGTGCTCTCAACGTCCTGCAAAGGGCACTGAGATCAGACTGCCCTAAAGCCCCTCGAGGTTCCTGGTTCTGCTTATTATTAACACTGTAGTTGTTGTTGTTTGTTTGCCTTGTTATACATACTAGTAAAGAACTGTTATTCCTACCCCATACCTCTACCTGAGAACCCTTTAATTTTCTAAAGTATAATAATTTGGAGGGAGGGGGGTTGAATTTTCCATTCCAAGGGAGGCCCTGCCCCTCCCTAGCAGACACCTGTCTTTCAAACCAGGACAGTATGCCAAAATCCTGCTGTGTGACACCACCTGTATGACTGTTCTTCAGTGATTCATAGAAAAAAGACACCAAAGAGTTCAAGTTGGAAGGGTCCTCCAAACATCATACTGTCAAATCACCCTGTTCAAGCAGGGTCAACTCAAGCAGGCTTTTCAGTATCTTGCCCAGTCAGGTTTCAAGTATCTCCAATAATGGAAATACAACAGCCTCTCTGAGCAATCTGTTCAGTGTTCAATCATCCTTACAGGAAGCATTCACATTCCAGTGGAGTTTCCAGTATTTCTGTGCTGTTTTTCTCCCCCCGTATTTCAGGCAGCAGCTACAGCATGCTGCATGTTTCACCAAGAAGTTTTCCAGGAAATTATACCACAGACCTCCATAAACACTAACTTAGCCTCTGGTTTATCTGTTCCTTTCCTCTACAGACATCCTGAAATGACTACGCTGGTGCCCATTTCAGTTCTGCTGCCCCTTGTCTGAAACAGAGCAGCTCCATGTTCCAGTCTTCTGCACACTCCATCTCTCCCTCTCTTAACACTGCTGTGTTCTCTGTGCTAGGTAACAGCACTTTGGAATTAGATCCTACCTCTCCATAAAGTTACCATGTTCCTTCACAGGACACTGCTTAACCTGAAAGAAAAATTTCAGTACTCACCACATTAATCACATAGTCCAAGCAGAGACCAGTCATTAAGTCAATGACAGTGACACCTGGTACAGAGGATGCATGAAACCACACTCCACCAACAAGCAGAAGCTTTCCTTCATGCACATGTGCAGTATGTGAATACCTGGGAGTTCAAAATGAGATTGAACTCCATTAGCAAGGGAGACTGGTAGAGACAAGCTGAGGATTCTCTGCAGAATGTTCTGAGCAACCTGTCTAGTTGAAGATGCCCCAGACTCATTGCAGGGAGGTTGGACTAGTTGGCCTTTAAGAGGTGCCTTCCAAATCAAACTATTTTATGATGCTATGAATGGCTTTTGCTTACCTTGGGACAAGAGGAGGGTGTGTCTCTATCATCTCCCACCGAAAGCCATGGTCAACTTCTCTCAGAAAGAAAACTGAACCCAAGGGCTGCTCAGCTGCTCCCAGACCTCCTGCAATCAGCACACCTCCTTTCCAGCTGCAGGCACTGTGAGAGTGGCGGCTCTCTGGGACTGGACCCTCAACAGCAATCTAAAAAACCACAAGTCCAAGGCTGAAGTTTGCCAAACTAAGTGTCTGCTAAATGTCCAGGCTTTTAAATGTCCAGGCTTTTAAATGCCTTTTCCTGTGTGGCTGAGTTTTTTGACACCCAAACTTCTCCACATGTTCCTCTAGGGAATGCTACGTGCTTCCATTTAACACTGTCTCTGGCCCTCAGTACATTTAATATAATCAGTCTTTAGAGGGTTTATTTCCACACATTTATTAGAGGTAACTTTATCTGCATTCTTGCATGCTGCTTTCTGCTCAAGACATACACGTGGGAACCAGAAGTTTGTTTAGAAACACATGGACAAATGCAGTGACCAGCAAAGCAGGTCATCACTCGCTCAAACCACAGAGCAGAATAAAAGGCTCAACTGCAGGACTAAAATTCAGAAAGAAAACCCTTAGTGCAAGCACTAAAGAAAAATTTTAAGGTCAGGCATTAAAGGAATATCACAGCAAGTAAGTGATGGAGAAGAATTTGGAGGCCACTTGGTCCATACCTTTTTCCTACAACAAATAAAACTGTATTTGTTATCATCTGGATGGATGGATGTTTATATAATAGTTTCTGCAAGTCTGCAGTAACAAGAATTTCTCACCTTTTTAGGCAGTCTATTGTAGACTCAGCTAGTTTAACAATAAATTGCTTTCCTTAGTGTCCAGCTAATTCCCCATACTACTCAAAGTTAAAATGAAGAATAATTTTTGTCTTCTCTGTAGCAGTATTTTAGAAATTAGATTTATTTCTATCTTGAATCTTCTCCAGATTCAATAGCTAGAAGACTTTCAAAACCTTCCCTTGTAGGTATGTGGCCTGGACATTCTTGCTGCATACCTCTATATAGCTGTTTTACACCCTATCCGCCTCTTTTTCAGCAATCAGCTTTGAGTATTTTACAGGTGTTCTGCTGAGATTAGGAAATGTAGAAAAAAAAAGAAGAAATTCATGTGTCTACCAGATAACATTCCTGGTTACATATCTGAAGACACAGTGTAGGTCTCCCACAACAGTGGGACATTGCTTACTCATGTTTAGCTTGGGACCTCCTGCAATTATGCATCTCTCACCCTGTAACTGTGCTATGTATAAGGCTGGGCTCAAAGAGTTATAGTAAATAGAGTGACATCAGCCTGGTGGCCAGTAAGTAAATGAGGGAATAAGTCCTCTTTCACTCAATTTTCTTTTGTGACATGTTCAGCAATCTAGTTGATTGAGGCAAAGCAGCAAATGTGGAAGTGGTTTTGACTGTAGGGAAGATTTTTATACTGTCTCCAACAGTATCCTTCCATAAAAATGTCCAGCTCACAGCCACACAAGTCCATGGTGGAAGAGGTAAAAGAAGACAGAGACAATATGCTCTCGGTAGCATCCAGCAACAGGGCAATGGGCACAAACTGACATAGGAAAAAATACACTTCAACATAAAACCCCCTCATATGGTTTTATCAAGATGGTCAAGCACTGCAATAGGTTGCTCAAAGAGATTGTGGAGTCTCCATCTATGGAGATAATCCCACCTGGACAATATACCAAGCAACCTGCTCTAGTCAGACCTGTTTTAAGCAAGAGTGCTGGACTACATGACTTCCAGATGTCCCTTCCAACCTCCACTATTCTGTAGAGACTGTATTTGACAAAAAAGCTGGTTGTTTACAATCAGTTCTAACTCTAATCACCATGGAGTACATTCTTACCGCAGTGTAGGACAGTTCTGGAGTGTGCAGGAAAATCCAATCCCCGAGTACAGGCTCCAGAGCAGAGCGGCCACCATACACAAACAGGTACTGCTCACCTATGGAAACAGACACCCAGGTGGTAACAGAAGTTACAATCTGGTATGCCACAAAAACAAAAATTGCATAGAAGGGAAGCTGACAAAAAGAGTGCAACAGTACTTCAGGTAATGTCAAGAACATGCATTCACTGCACTGTGCCCTTTCACTGATTCAGAATGGACTGTGCAGACAACACCACTGTTGGTCCCTTTCTTCAGCTACAAAGCAGTATCAAGGCAAAAATAAGATGAAACAATACAGTCTGACAAAGACAAAACTCAGTATTATTAATAAAAATTGACCCATTTAGCATTTGCTTTTTTGATATAAAATTCTGACTGGAAGGCTGAATGTTAGACTGTGCTGCAGTGTTAATTAAACACTGCTCCACAAATGGAAAGTGTGCTCTAGACTAGACTAACAACTGCTTAATAATTCCCTTCTGCTCCTCTTGGAGTGTTCCCTGCCAGCTGCAGGAATGGGACATTCTAGGAAAGGACTGCTTTCAACTCCTCAATGCCACTGCTTAAGTTTTTGCCTTAAAACCAGGATCTTTTAATAGACCAACCTTCAGCTTGCTATTGCAGGACCTAATTCTAGAGCTGTTCACAACTACTGAGTGTTTGTCAATTGCTACTAGAAAAGTAACATTTGTTCTGAAGAACTTCTGGATAAAGAGCCAAGTGTCAAGAAGAGATCTCTTAATTTAAGCCTCTTAATTTCTTTCTTACTGCCAGGCTTGAGGAGTGATCAGTATGAACTTCACAAAGTTCAACAAGGTCAAGTGCAAGATCCTGCATACATATCTACACTGATTTCCACTCTTTCCAGGCTTTTTTACCTTTGAATGTCATTTCAGTTGTGCTGTGTCTCCAGCGCAAAAGTGCTGCTTCAGCAGCAGGCTGCAGACTTACAAGTTCCACTGCAACATCATCTGGTCCTGAAGCATTACAGGTTGTGGGGAACTTCAGCCACAACATTCCCAAGCCTGCACTCGATGGGGATGTTCGTCCTCCTACCACCAGGGCCAGAGTGTCTGAGAGACAAGACACAGTATGGTACAACCTCTCACCTGTGGAGATACAAAACCTCATGGTTCACACAGGTGTTTTTTCCAAGAAATTTATAATCACCTAAATTGGAAAAGACCCTTGAAGGATTAAAAAGTCCAACCATTCCTCCAGCACTCTCAAAGCCAAAACTAAACCATGTCCCCAAGAGCCACTTTCACATGGCTTTCAAATCCTTCCAGGGATGTGTACTTCACCACTGCCCTGGGTAGCCTATGCCAGGCATGGATGACCCTTTTCTTAGAGAGGTTGTCTCAATATCCTACCTAAACCTCTCCTGGCACAGCTTGAAACCATTTCCTCTTCTCCTGTCCCCTGTCCCCTGGGAGAAGAGGCAGACCTCCACCTAGCTACATCTTCCTTCAGGTAGTCGTAAAGAGAGAGAAGCTTCCCCCTAAGCCTCCTTTTCTTCAGGCTGAGCCCCACATCCCAGTTCCCTTGGCCACTATTACAATGAGCTTACAGCAGTGGCAGATGAGTGAGGAGCAACAGATGGCATCTATCTGGACTTGTTCAAAGCATTTGACATTGTCCCACCCAGCATCCAGTCTCTAAACTGGAGACACAGGGATTTGACATGTGCCAGTTCAGTATGGCTTGGCAGTATGTGCTCACAGCACAGAAAGTCAACCATGTCCCAGACTGCATCAAAAGACATGTGGCCAGCAGATCAAGGGACATGATTCTCAGCTTCTACGCTGCTTTTCTAAGACCCCACCTGGAGTTCTGCATCCAGGTCTGGTGCCCCCAGCACAATAAAGACATGGAGCTGCTGGAAAAAATTCAGAGTACACTAGTTTGATCAGGGCTAAAGCCCCTCCGTTCTGAAGCCTGGCTGAGAGTCTGGGCTGTTCCGCCTGGAGAAGTGAAGGCTGTATGGGGCTCTGATTAACCTGGTCTACTGGAAGTGGTCTCTGCCCACAGCAGAGGGTTGGAGCTAGATGATCTTTAAAGTCCCTTCCAACCCAAATCATTCTATTGATGTCCAGCCCCTCAATGCCACTCTGTTAAGAGGCCCAGAACTGGACATGGCACTCCAAGCATCTCTGCAGTGCCCAGCAGAGATGGACAATCACTGCTCTGGGCCTGTGGCCACACTGGGCTGGTACCAGCCAGGTGCCATTTGCCTTCTTGCCCACCTGGGCTCATGTTCAACCACTGTCAAACAGAACCCCCAGCTCCTTTTCCAGCTTTCCAGTCACCCTGCCCTCAAGCTGGGACGCTGCATAGGGTTGTGGCGACCAAAGGGCAGGATCCAGCATTTAGCAAACAGAACCTTCAGATCTCTGTGACTGCCAGCATCACTGTGCCATGACATCACTTCTTCACTAGACTTTCTTTCACTTTTAGCACAAAGGTATCCCCCCTGCACTTGCCATCGGTATAGGAACTCACCCCATCTTTTATCAGGAATACTCTGTGTCACACAGACAGCTTCCCAGTAGCCTGCTTGCTTCCTCAGCACATGGAAATTTCTCATGCGGCAGTGTTGTCCATCCTCCTCCCCAAAGCCTCCCGTGGTAAGAATCACGTTGGGTTTTATAAGAACAGAGTGGTGACCGTAACGTCTCAGGCCAGGAATTCCTGAGAGCCTTGCACATACTGCTGCAGGGACACTCCCAGCCACCCCAACAGGACCAGCACAGCGGGGAACTGTGAGCCAAAGAGAACCAAAGAACTTATGCAAATACAAACCAAGGACTACATTTTAACTAAGATTAAGCATGTCACCTTTTCAAGGTGACCATTCATCTTTTCAACAAGAAAACTTTGAGAAGCAAATTGACAGTGCACACAAATAATCTGACATGTCCTTGAAATCAGGATGTAATGGTTAAAACTACTGCTGTACCAACTGTGACTTGTGCTCTGCTCACTCAGCTCCCAAAATTCTGCTTTGGTGGGGTTGGACTAAGACTGGACAAGTGAGTGCAGCATCCTAAACTGCTGCAGCAAGATGTGAATCACTGCAGTACCTTCAAAAGGAGCACCTGTCTGATTAAGACAATATTTGGCTACATGAACAGCAAAGAACAGCAGAAAAAGAACATTTGGAAGCTTATTTCAAAATTTCTTGCCAGATTTTGATCCTATCTTCACAGAAACACTGAAGTAACATTCTGAAGCATGACAAGTAATCTGTTAATTCCAATGATCCTACTATAGGAGAGTATTTCCAGTTATCTAAGAATCTTCTCTCCAAATATTATATCCCTTAGAACGAAGCACAGCACTCCAGCTCACCTACACATTGTTTTCTTTTAATCAGTTTGGAATATGTGTCTTCTTTGCTTTAATCAAGGGCTTTATTCTTGTGTTGTAAGAGATGATGAAGTGGAGGAGGAGCAGCTCACAGTCCATTTGTTGAATGCCATAATCAGAAAAATTGCCTGTACTGATGTTTACTTTGTACAAGACTCTATCATTTGATGAAGAAATTTCATCTTGTTGGGCTTAAATGTCTTTTTACAGACTGATTTTTTAAAGACAGAGGAGTTTTTTCATGTCACAAAATATACTTACCAAGATCTCTTTGGAAGATTTAGTACTTGCACTCCCTTGAACTGGTGCCCAAGCCTATCTGAGAGGATAACTGGGGGCATTTATTGATATTAGAGACATATCTTTTGCATTCCCAGTAAAATATATCTAAGCATGGACAATTTACCAGATTTGGAAGGCTTTTGCTATCAGTTTTGAGTACAACAGATACAGCAGCAGAAAGACTCTAATCCTGTCTCGAATTAATCAAATGTCTTCACTGTAACAAAGTATGTTAAGCAAATGTTTGCTTTTTTTTTTCTTAATTTAGGGATAGATACTATGCCTTTAGGAGCCTTCAAGGATTTAACTTAAGGACCAGTGACAATCACACAGTACATTAAATTACACCCACATTCATTTAGCTTCAATTTTGCAACAACTTCAAATCTAACTGAGACACAACACATGGATTCAGTGGCCTTGCTGGCCTCAGGAATGCCATCCTGCCCTATCTTTTTTCAGCTGCTTTTCTTGCTCCCTAGAACAAAGATTTCAACTTTCTCTTGAGGCTACAACTACTTGTGCTGCTGTACTGTGAACACTAGTGATATAAAACAGGTTAAAAATAACCTTCTGCTTTCTACCCTGAAAAAGGAAGCAAGCAGTTAAAACCAGGAATTTTTTGGACTACTCATGCCACCAAATCCTTTTTATCTCGGAAACACAGTCTTGGTCTTGGCTTTTCCCCAGCTATACTATTTTTCTCCCATCTAAAAAAAGTGACATAGAGATTTAAAAGCATTTCAGAAACATGACAGGTACAATTGCACCCACAAGGAATAAAAAGCAAAGCACAGCTTCATGTCAGGCTCCTGAGTGGTCTGCTGGACAGGGCAGTAAAGAAAACAGAACAACCTTTTGGGAGCTGGAAGGAAAGATGGTTCAGAGAGCTGTATGTGAAGGCAACCAGGAATAAATCCAAAAGGGAGATCCTGAAAACAGGAGGAGGAGCAGGTTAGGCTGGAATTGCAGCCATGCACTGGAGGAGCTCATGTATGAGAAATTACAAGTTGTTTGGACTGACAGGTTCAATAAACTAAAAGAACTGAACTGATCAGAACCAGCAGCATTAGGCCACGGCCCTGGCCTTGGTTTCAACAGCAGAACTACTGTGGAGGAGTGGAGAAAGCTACCAGACAGCAGCATCCCATCTGCCCCCTCCAGGATTTCAGTGTCTCCTAAAACCTCTCAGAGATGCCTACATGAGATAAAAGAATGCTGTGAAAACTGCTTGGTGTGTACCTGTCACACTGGGTAACAACGGAGTCCAGGGAGGTTCCATCCCCTTTGATGCAGCCAACACAAAGTAATGAGAACATTTCAGATGCCATTCCTGTAGCAGGCCCAAAGTAAAAGACAAATAAACAAACAAACCAACCAAGAAGAGAAGAACCAAACAAAAACTAATTCCCTTCAAAATATTAAAGCAAACAGTAGTAAGGACCTCAGAACAACCAGGGTGACCAAATCAAATACCAACTCAGCCTCGCACTGTTTCCATTAATGGTCAAAATCAGAGGGGTAAATCAGAGAAAGAACTGGTGGGTAAATACCTCTCTCACTCCAACTTTCAAAAGTTTACAGCCCAGGGATGATCTAAGCAAGAAGCTGTATCATTGTATTGAACAATCATTGATGGATTTTTCATCCATGAACCTACCCAGTTGCTCTTTGAACTCATGTAAACTTTTAACATGCCCAACATCCATCCCATAGCTTAACTATATGTTGCATGGGAAAGTTTTCCTTTTTTGGAATCAGCTTCCCTTTATGCCTTCCAGTTCTTACCATAAAAAAGAGTGAGGTTTTTGTACCAGAGGGATTAAGGTTTCTTAAAGTTCATGGAATGTAAGTGATTCCAAAGAAATCACAAATGTTAAAAGGTGCAACATGGTCTGTGTGCTGGATAATAACACATCACTTTCAGTCTGGCCTTGGAAACATTCTGAGGCAGAAGCACAAGCAAAAGATATGTACAGGAAGGCAGCAGCAATGAGAGTTCACTCTGGCATTTATTGACATTAGGGAATTGAGTGTGTTCATTCCTGTGGGGTGGGATATATTCAGCCAACTATGTGACTAGCAAGCATAAACATGAATTTAAAAGACACAAGAACTCATGTTATCAGCTTCATTTCCCCAACCCATATTAGAAGTAAAAAGTATATTTTGAAAAGCGACATCCAGAAATTAACACAAATACTGAAAATGGAAGAAACCACTATTAGACCCTAAACAAATTATTCTAAAAATAGTCTCCCTCCACACTGGGTGTCTATTTTACATTTCTTACCTAATTTGACCAACCTTGGTTACAACAATCTTATTTAATCTTTCTCTCAAGGGCTAGTTGTAAAGCTCTCTGTTATCATATCATTTACTCCTGTGCACATTTCCAGCTTGGACTCATGCACATTAACCTCCTCTGTAAGGAAAACAATGCCCACTCTTTACCTTCCACTGTATGAGCAATGGCCTTGACCTACAATTCCAGCAAACATTTCTAAACCACTCGGCAAATCTGCCACCACTTTCAGTCACCACTTTTGCATTCATATAGCAGAGCAGATCCTATCACGTTGGAAAAACGAACTCAAGCACATTCAATTGTTTTCATACCAGTTATTAGATTTCTAAAATTATAAACAGAGAACCGTAAAATCAAAAGGGAAACTTCTAGTAAGTATTCCACAGGACATTTAGCTCAAAGTTACTATCTTGCACTTATCTTCACTTCTAGACTTCAGATAGTCAGAAATTTTGCCAGCAGTTAACATAAGAATGGCAAAGAACAGAGTCATAGTTGAATTTCAATCATTAATATAGGAATGGCTGTACAAAGTCAGATGAAAAAATATCTGAAATTAGTAATCTGTATCCAAAAATGACAAACAATAAAGTAGTCTATAGAAATGGAAGAGCAGTGAAAGTGCATCTCTGTTCTCAACCAACTGCAGTCAGGAACAGCACATCAGGTATATATTTATGTATTCTGTAATCTTTAATGGATTTCTCTTTCATTAAAGTAATTGTCCTTTAAATCCATGCCAACTTTTAGCATCTACAACTTCTTTTATACTACCAGGTAGTTTGCTATGACATGCCTGTCTCCTCAAGAGACTGCTCACAGGAAGGAAGGAGCACACAGCTTTTCTAAGCTCAAGGACAGCTTTCTTCCCATGCTGCTTTACAAGGAGCTCCCCATGGCCTCTGTGTTAACTAAGCTGACCCAAGGTCCTTTCTGCCCTCATGAACACCTCATGTACAGAGTTGCCTCAGCAACTCTGTACAGAATTGGGGCCACAAGAAATTGCAAATACCTTATGATATCAAAGCCAGGTCCCTGATCTTCAGAATAAAGAAGGGTTACCTCATACTCATCAAAAGGCTCCAGAGTCTGCACTCTTTGTTGCTCATCTTCTGGAATACAACAGGTGAAAAACTCATTCATATCCATGACACTGCACTCAGTCCAGCCCTAAAAGACAAATTCCTCAAAGTTATCACCTCTGGAAGGACAGAAACTCACTTCCCACAGGGAAACAAAGACCCTAAATTAAACACTGGCACAAGCTACTAAGACTGTCTAGCTAAAGCAAGAGCATCACAAAACCTGGTGATAATAGATCTGTCATCTGTAAAGTTCTTAAAAATTTAAATTATTACATCAAAAGCCTCAGAGGAACCCATTAATCCCATAGAATACAGTAGGCTGCAAGCTAGTTGGAAGCACCTTCCAAGGACAAGTCATGCTACTAGACAAGGCAGTACCTCAGCCTCAGCCCTGTTTGCTTCAACCCATAATTGACCAAGCACTTAGTGTTCCAATCTTCCTCAGATAAATCAAGTTTCGTGCCTGCCCTGGGGCTGCAGGTGCTCACCTTCCCCAGGAAGCGCCTCTGCTGTGCCTCACAGTCAGGGTACTGTGCCAGTGAGTGCAGTGCAGTGTTCAGCTGCCTGAAATGCTGCTGCATGACACGTCCAAAGGCATCCTCGGGGTGCACCTGCTCATACAGCAGGAAGCATGCCTGGGGGAAATGCTCTGCTGCCCACTGAATCAAGGCATCTGACCTGTTGGGAGATTGTGCATAAGAAATTAAATTGAGGGCGCCCTCATCATATGACAGATGCAGTGTATCTTCCTGCAACATCATAAAGCTGCTATTAAGGCATCCTGACAAGTGGCAATACACTAATGAGAGTGCTGTGCTGAACAACTCCTCCCCACCTGCACAGACAATTCAGGGGATGAGAAGAATAAAAACCTCAAAATTGCTCTTTTAAGATTTTTCTTCTCTTTTTTCCTTCCTTTTAGGATATCACGTGGATATCAATTACATCATCATAATTACAATGCAGGGGGCTATTTGGGATGCCACAATTCCCAAGGCTCTAGTTTCAAGGTCTCCGAACCCAAGGTGATGTTCTCAGAAAGATGCTTGTTGTTTTCCCTTTACCACTGGGTAATAGAGCAGAACCCAGCTGACCTGGGGTTCTCCATGTAGGTGAGGACCACCTCTGCGATGAAGAGGGTGGGGATTTCATTGTTCAGTCCTGCTTCCTCCAGGATTCTCTCCAGCTCAGACAGCTCTGATAAATCAGCTCCCAGTAATTTATAATCCCCTCCAGAAAAGGTAATGGCTCCTGAAAGACAAAAATGATACAATGATGGCGCTGTTGCAATACTGAGACCAAAAGAGACAAACATGAAAATCAAAACCACAGGCAATCACTCACAAGGCAATGTCCATCAGCTATGGTTCTCTGGAACATGCACAAGAAAACCCTCATCACTACATGACCCATGAAGGGATAGTGCCATGGGATCCAGTAACTGCAGGTCTAATATTCCATTATTCCTAATGCAAATTTCACCTACAGATTTCTCACAGAATTATTACACTTACTATAGCAACAAAACTTTATTATATTTACTTTAAAAGAATTTTTTAAAACCACTGATTTTAATTCAAAATCAAACCTAAAGGGCTCTCATTTATACACTTTTCACTTTAGGCTAAGAAAGTGCCATTGCATTGATAGAATGTCAATGGTTTCCCTCACCATCAGAAAACCATTCTCAGGTTTCCGAGGCTTGGTTGGTTTGTTTGCTCAGATTTCATTTCTGTATAATGGCACTGAGTCCTGAAACTGCACATGCTAGCTCTCAGCACGCACCAGGACCTGACTCACAGATCACCATCCTCAGAAATAAGTTCCAGTTCATGATCTGCAAACACTGTCGTAACTCTGTGCCCCATGAGAATATGGTAAGTTATGGCCTTTGACCTTTTCAGCCAAAACCACGTCATTAACAAAGCAAACTGTGAAGTACCTACTCTGTCTCTGCACCCCAACAAAACTGTATCTGTCCTGAGGACAGTTAACTTCACTGTTTCCAAAGGCATACACTTCTGGAGGCAAAATGGCCTTTTTCAGAAGTCCATCAGAGTGTTCTGTTGTAGTTTCTGCTAACTTGTCCATCCATCCTTTGCTGACCTCTGAACACAGAGGATAGGGTACTCCCAACTATCTGACACGCTCCTTTAAGTACCTGAAGATTCTTGGTAGGGACAGAGTTCCTTGCCACAGGACTCTGCCAATACTAAAAATATGAAGGGATTCAAGAAGAAAATGAACAAGCTCATGGAAGAGCTACTCACTAAGACCTGGGAGTCAGGAACTCCCGCTCTATAGCTGTCTTCCATCTGTATTTGAATTGATTAATACTATCTAAATGCAGCAGACTACACACGTACCAACTGCATTTCATTCCATGTTTTCCAGACCATTTGTGTACTTTGTCAAATTCCTACTCTCATTCATCTTACTGCAAGACCCATGTTTCCTGCAGGTTTAAGACATTTCATCTTTTACAGCAGATAATCCAGAGCATTACTGGAAATCCTGGAGGAAAACAGATGCAGAAGAAACCTCTAGTGATCCACGTACTTTACATTCTCCCTTTTCTCCTTAGCACCCAGCTATCACAATATTCTGCAGTAGTTTCACAAGGCTCACTTTCTCCTGCCTTGGAGGGCAAAAAAACATCAGGAGACATAACAGTCAATGTTTTGTTATAGTCAAGACACTCAAGAGTCAAACTTTCTCTCTTACCAATCAAGCCTATAAATCATTGTATAATTTAGGGTGAAAAGGACGTTTAAAAGTCATTCTGTCCAAATGCTTCCTCTCGGCAATTATCTGCGTCATGTTGCTCAAAGCTTTGTTCAGTCAAGCTCAATCTCCAAGGCTAGAGATTCCATTACCTTTCTAGGCAATCTGTTCCTATTTTTAACTACTCATGTGGTGTAACCTCCCCCCCCAACATCTTCATTATACATCACTGGGATTTCCTGGAACTTCATCATACATCACTGGAATTGCAACTTTCAACCATTGTCCCTTGACTATTTGCTTTAGGCCTCCAAGAAAAGTGTGGCTCTGTCTTTTCTAACCACTCCCAATAGGTAAGCTGAAGAGTGCTGTAAAACACTTCCCTCCCAAACTTCCACTGGACACATGACAGTTTGCCACTGTTTTTGGAGCAGTATGCTCCAAGCTGGATACACCCTTTCAGAACAAACCACACCCTTTTACATCCTTGCAACAGAATAAAACCTGACCTCGGTTTGATATAATCGGCTTCTGACAAATCCATCCTGGCTTCTTGTTATCTCCCAATGCTTACAAATTATTTGTTTTGACATTTTTTCATAAAATGAACATGCTTATAATCTACAATTTCATAGTTCCCCTACTATAATCTCTCGTTTTTTGAAGGCTGAAGCTATGTTTATTTCTTCTAAACATTTTGTACAAAAAAATTTTTCATCAATGCCATACCTAATCCTTTCTCTCCAGTGTCTCCCACCAGTGCTGACAACTCTTTCATTCCTTTGATCAGAGTAGCTTTTTGACATGCCACATTTGGGAAATCTACCTCGTATACCACAGTGTGATGCAGAAGACCCATATCCTTCAAACGGAAATACAGGGAATCAAAGCCAGCACCTAAAGACAGGATCTGCAGAGAAAGTATCAGGAAAAGTTATACTCAACTCTAGCAGCATCTTGAGCATCTAGGTGTGAAAAACATTAAATATCATCTGTAGAGTGACAAAATCAGGCAACTTCCTGCAAGAGGCAGAATAATTTTGTGTGGATATTGCCCCCTCCCAGATACTTCTGCCAAAGTGACACATGGACAGCCACAGTACTGCCAGCCAGATTTCTGTGCCCTGCTGGGAATGGATCCCAACAGATCCACTGAGTTACTGCCCCAGTGCCAGAAAGACTTTACACACATTTAGTGACAGACACCAGAAGCCCGAGAAAATGTACCTGTGTCCTGGGCAGGCTTCGTGTCTTCAGCAGGAAGTCCTGAACACAGTGATCTACAGCACGGGCACGGATGTAATAACCCCTACAGGAACAAATTCAGTTATAATCACTGTCCAGGCATGTAATTTCTCCAGCACTGACAACCTGAATTTAAAAAAAAAAATATTTTTTTCTCTAAGCCTATACCAAATAATTCCATGTTTACAGACCTGCACTGGGAGACGATTTTGTCATCTCTATAGGGCTTGCTAATAAATAATCTCCTGCAACCAGTGTGCATATTAACCATCAAGACAATGGATAATCCAGAGAAAACATGCAGATATCCCAGCTGGACCTGTTCTGTTTTGCATAAGTAAATATTTGCTGAATGAAAATGTATTAATCCAGATAGTGAGGATGCTCCCTGGCAATGCAGATGGCCGATACCTGAGTTCCTGCCCCAAACCATATGCCCTAACAACAAAATGAATCAGTGTGTGCTAATATAGTGAGAAGGGATCAAAAAAGCGTGGAAAAGCAAAGTCAGGAGAGGAAATCTGTTCTCTAGTTTTTGAATAAACAGAACTAAGTTAGACTAACTCCTGGAAAGCATTTACCATAGTCTGGCATGGACTGATGCTGCTTTTTTCTTAGCATTCTCTTTTAGTTAGTTTAATCCTATATCCACTGGGCTATATTCCAGCTCTTATCACCCCTTTAATAAGCATGTTATCATCTTCGCTCCTCACAGGGACCACACAGTCTAAGATGTCCCAAAATAGCTGACAAATGTAATACAGAACCCTTGCTGTGAATTCAGCTTGGATTGCCAATGTTGTGTGACAAGTCAATGCAGGCCTCCTGATAAGCCACATCCATCCTCACAGGTCTGTAAGCTTCTGCTTGAACGCCACAGTTTGATTTTCCCCTGGACAAAACTCCTTTGGAAATTCACAGTCATTTGGATTGCATTAAACTATCCACCTCAAATTATGTAAATTCCACAACATCATCAGCCTAGAGCCCTCTACAAACACACATTAAAACATTCCTGTGTCTTACAAAGCCCTGGAGAAAGTCCTCCTGGTCAGACAATCACTGACTCAAAAGATATTGCTTTCCAGAGTCACCAAATACCCTACAGAACTTGTAATATTCTGGGGAATTAATGACAGAACTATTGATGTTATTACATTATTAGTATGTTTTTTAATATTACAAAGTTTTCAGCAGCCTTGAACACTGGAGATAGGAATCAGTCTAGCGGCATATTTTATGCAGGACAAAGTTTTGGTACAGAAACCATGTAACATTATATTAGCAGTGTAACAACGTTACACTACTGCGACACAGTGCACTGCACCTTGCGACTCTTAAAATGTGTTTACTCTTAAAATGTGTATTTCGCTTAAAATGTGTTTGAGAAGCTGTGCCTTGCCCAACCGACAGCTCCAAGCACGGGGATTTGTGGTAGAAGGGACCTAAAACTACTCTCATCCCACCCTTCTCTCACGGACAGGGACACGTTCCACCAGACCAAGCTGCTCCAAGTCCCATCCAACCCGGCCTTGCACACCTCCAGGGATGAAACAGCCACAACTTCTCTGGGCAGCCCGTGAGCCAGGGCCTCGCCACACTCTCGGGAAGATCTCCTTCCTAACACGTAACCCAAACCCACTGTCTCTCAGCCTCAGGCCGTTCCTCCCCTGTCCCGTCACTCCCGGCCCTGCCGCAGCCCGAGATGCCCCCACGCCCCGCGGTCACCGGCCCCAGCAGCCGGAGCAGCTGAGGGCTCTGCCCGCTCCTCACCGGTGGATAAGCGGTGCTCGCCGCCGCCGCCGCCCCGCCAAAAGCCGCAGGAACCGGTCGTGGATGTAGCCCCGCGCTGCCGCCGAGCACTTGCTGACGGCGCTGCTGCCGCCGGTGCCCTGGACCTGCCGGGACAATGACACCGCGCTGCCGCTTCCCACCAACATCGCGGCCCGAGGAACGCACGGCCCCCCGCCGCGGGACGGCGGGACCGGGCAGCCCCAGGGGGGCTCCGAGGGGAGGGGACGGCAGCGCCCGCCGCCGTCGAATCCCTCTCCATCCCAGCCTCCGCTTCAGCTCGCTCTCCGAAGCGACCGGGCCGAGGCTCCCCGGGCCGCTCCCCGCGGCGGCGGGCCCCCGGGGCTCGGTCGCGGCCGGGGTCGGTCGCGGCCGGGGTCGGTCGCGGCCCGGGGGTCGGTCGCGGCCCGGGGGTCACTCACGGCCCGGGGGTCACTCACGGCGCCGGGACGCCCACGGCCCATCCTGCGCACGCCGCCGACCGGAAGCGGGACCGCAGCGGCGGAGGCGGGGAGGGCGCCCCCTGGCGGACCCGCCGCGGCCCTGCCGGTGCCTGCCGCCGGTGCCGGTGCGGGCCCTCGGGGGGAGCGGCGGGCGGGGCCTTCGGGAGGAGCGGCGGGCGGGGCCCTCGGGGGGAGCGGCGGGCGGGCCCTGCCCGGGGCGGGCCCGGGGCGGTAAGCGGGCTGAGGGGGCGCAGGGAGAGCCTTGGCGGTGAGGTTGAGGTGCCGTCCTCTGCGCCGCGTTCAGGGTGGAGATGGCGCTAGTGGCTCCGTGGCTGTGTCGGGGACCCCGCTGGGCTTCCCGGGATGCCTGTGCTGAGGGCAAAGGGACAGGGCCGGACAAGTGTTTGTGGCAGCCGTGGTGAATGTTTCGTGTTACTGCTCTTCAGGATTTTTACTGGGAGTTACAGAGGAGCCCAGGTAGTCTGAGCTGTGTGAGATGCCATGGGTGTTGCACATGCTGTTGTATTCAGTGTCTCTACACATCTTGCAATCCAAAAATTAGTGTATTTTGATTTAAATAAGTTACAATCTCAAAATGCCACTTTTAAAGAGAGTGGTCATTATATTTATTACTGGGACCATAAAGCTCAGTCCTCAGCCCAGTGCTAGATTTAATCAACAATCACATGAAAGTGTTTTTCTGGTGTGTATTTTATTAGTGTTGCCTTCCAGGTGATCCGTGGCACATTTTGAAGTAGCCAGCCCAGTGGCCACAGTTACAGGATGGGATGCAGAACCTTATGGGAGCTCCTATGTTTTTGTTTGTATTCCAGATGGATGCTTAGATCGTGCAGGCATGAAGTCTTCGCTTTCCTTCAGGTTCCCTTTTCCTAACTGTTCATAATTTTGTTGATGTTGTCATAGCTCTGGGATCTGGAAATTATATTTTGCTTTAGTTACAGGTTAAAACTTACAGGGAATCCTAGCCTGTCCTGCTGGCCCTTCAGAACCTGCAGAATTTCCAACTACACTGGCAGCCTGAAAACTGTGGTGGAATAAAATGCATGGCTGAGGAATGGCTACTGAGATCAGTGCCTTCAGCCATGCCAGGAAGTCCTGTGTTTCTATATCCATAACAATGTTCTGTGCAAACTCTGAGCTGATACTGAAATGTGAACTGGGCATATTGGCTTTAACACAGACCAAAATTGTTTTGAGGGGGTGGGGGCAGAGCAGGCTGAGAGATTACTTTCCTGTCCTGAGTACAAGGTACCACATTTGTGCCTCAGGAAGGGAGAGTGGGTCACATTTCCATGGTGAAGGATGAGAAGGCAGTGTGCAGTCTTCTTGGTGCAGTGTGCATCAGACTTCTTGGGGCTGTGAGTCCTTAGCTGTCACAGATAAAAATCCTGTAATCACTCACAACTTTATCAGGGTCTCATTTGAAAACAGATGGGATTTTTGTTTCTATGTCCTTTGTAGTTTGGAAGGTTGTTTTGGGGCCTGATTGCTGTCATAGCTAGAAATCTCCTCCAGATTTCTTGTTGTATGTCCTACTCCTATAAGGATTCCCCCAGGGCTCCACATGACATTCAAACCATGTGAGGAATGCACAGCTCACCCCAAATAACAGAAAACACGTAGCAGAGCAGCACGGGGGCCCCATGCTGCTCACAGCCGCACTGGGTTGAGAGGGAGAGGCACATAATGAAAAGCATTTGCTGCAGCAGCTATCTATAGTCTCTTGTGTTTGGGAGGGGGCCCTGCCTGCCTGCCCTCAAAGCTGACGTTAGAGAACCCCAAAGGAGGGACTGGAAGTGCTCCAGAGGGAGTCACAGCCAGGCTACCCAGCCTGGGAGGGACACAGCAGCACCACTGAGGGAGAGGGGAGAATGGTGCTATTGTCCCTGGATGGGTACTCTGGATCCACAGGATGAAGACACTTCAGTTTCCAGGTGAACCAAGGAAGTTTCAGTCTCTCTACTGGCTGATTCACCAGCAGATCTGTGGGATCATCAAGATCTGTGCTTCTGATCCTCTATAAGCATTTTCCCTTATGTGTTCTGCTTTCTTAACCACTTGGGTGCAAGCTGAAGGTGATCAGTAGATTATCAGCATGGTGTCTGTATCAGCTTGCACCTCTGAAACAATTACAGATCTGTAATGTCCGGTATTTTGCTAAGCAGGAGGGCTGTGCCTTGGAAGGACTGCTTCCTAAAATACTTGTTTTGTAGCATTATGGATATTGTCCTATTGCTCCCTGTTACTGCAAGAGTAGAGGGCTGGCTTCATCTGCCCATCTAGGACAACGTGGTAAGAATTTGATCTGGGAGAACATATGATTTGAGCCTCAGATCTCAATCATTTTATTGTAATGTAATATCACAGAGAGGCCTCAGTGATAGGGCAAGACCTTGTCTAGCTAAGGGTGGTGTGGTAAAACACAGAGATAACTTGTGAGATATGTACATGGAAGTCATGAGTGTACAACATAAACACTGCACAAAATACATCTGAGTCATCAAAAAGACTGTGATTAATAAAATAAGATACAGTATCACAGGATAGTTTAAGATGGAGGAAACTTTTAAGAATCATCTAGTCCACCCCTCTGCCATGGGCAAGGACATCTTTCACTAGACCCAGTAGCTTAAAACCTCATCCACCTGGCCTTGATCACTATGCAAATCACAGGAACTTGGTCACAGGAGACTTGCTTCCTGGTCATTGTTATGAATGTAAACATCTCCAAAAAGCCCTATCACTGTCAAGGTAAATACTGTGATTCTCTCATTTGATGTTCATTGGAATCTTGTCTCCATTAAAAAGTGATAGAAAGGAATTTTAGAAGATACCCTTAAATATAATGGCAGTGATGTCTGAAGTGGAGAGAAGAAACAATCACCCTCTGTCTTGTCACAGATGTTAGGAAGTGCAGGAAACACAAAAAAGTGGTTTGTTTTATTGCCTTGTGGAGACTGTAGCAGAGAAGGAAGAAGTGAGCTATGGATGTGCTAAAATATTAGCCTGGAGGGATAGATTTTGCACTGGTATTATAATGATGTAGATTTGTGAATCAACAGTTGAGGAAATGCGGTGAACGAGAATGTTGAAGATGGGGTTTTTTTCTTTCTGTTGTTTCTGTTTTGCAGAGAACTTGGACCAGAGGATCTGGGGGAAGTACCAGGGTGCTGATATAGGATGAAAATGGCATGTCTTGTGAAATTTTTCAATACTACAGTATTAGCCCTGGACAGAATAGTGGAAGGGTTGGCCACATATTGTCAGAGGGAATGATGACTGCCATTAACTCTACAGCCAATCTACATTTCCTAGAAATGTAATTTATGCCTGTTTGGAATGCCACCAGTGGAGGCACATTGCTATCCCAGGATAATTTGCTTCCCTGTTTTATTTTTATGCAATATTGTGGTCTTTTAAAATCTATGTGTTAGTAATTCAGAACTTCTTAAAGTTTGTGTTAACCATTTCATGTTGAAGGACAAGAGCTTGACTTTATGCCCTACTGGAATCAGCAGTTTTGGAAAAATTACTAAAGCTTTGAAAATGATGTCTTCTTGCAGGGGGACACTCATAAGCTCCACATCAAGGGATGCCAACCTCCACCTGCCTTCCTTTTCCTCAGTGGGAGCACTCTTCATCTCCTCACCTACCACAGGGCTGTGCTACCTGATGCTTTTCCTATTTGAAGGACACATTACCAAATGTAAGTGTTGTGTTTATATTCAGGGATTCTCTGCATTTTGTGAATAAATGTGGATTGTACTCCTGGCATGGTACTCCTGATAAACTGACACTGCATGTGCTGCTGTGTTACAGATACATTTGTGCTGCTCAGAGGTCTTCAAACACTGGCTCGATTTACTTTTGCTCTCTGAAGTTTGCAGTTTGACTTATTGTACGGTGTGGATTTTTTTTTTCAAAGAGTTACTGAGCAGGACAGGAGCCTTTAACTTCCACTGAGGGAAGCTGGAGTTCCAAAAGTAACCTTTATGCCTGTGTTTAGGGATCTGGTGTTGGGGTGCTGTTGCTGCAGCTGCTTTGATCAGCAGACTCAAGCCTCTCAGATCTCCATTTGTATTTAAGAGATAAAGACCCTGTCTTGTTCTTCTCTCCAAATGCACAAGTTGCACACTGACTGTTTCACAGTTTCTTTGGTGACTTGAAAGCTTTCCAAAATCTGACTCTTTCATTGTTTCCTCCTCACCTTTGTCTCAATTCCCTGTCTGTAAAATGGGGATAAGACCAAATTTCATACCTCTAAGGGGAAAAGCATGAAGGGGAAAGATTTTTTGACACATTGGAGAGAAGTAAGGTATGTCTCTATGACATTTGTCAGTAGTACATGAAGAACTAATTAAACACTGAGCAGTAATTAATCAACTTTTGACTTAAACTCTGTTGCTGATTTTCCAGTAGAGCAGTAGAGGGCCACAGAGCAGTTGGTTCATCAGTACAGATTGGTGTCTGTGTCCTGGAAAGCAGGAATTAGAGGAATTAGTCAATTGCATTAGGTGACCAACAAAGCAGAGGTTCCACTTCAATGAAACAGCTAGACCAAAGGATGTTTTGAAGCATATATGAAAAAGTAAAATAGAACAGTTGAACAAGACCAGTAATCACCTAGTTCAACTGCAAGAAGGATTGGCATTCCTTATGGTTCTTTCATTAAAAATGATCACTGGCACAATGTCAGTGTTGTGGGATCAGCATTTCAAACCCCTCTTGGTTGTGAGTTGAAAGGAGTTGTGGTTTGAGGTCTTCCCTATATTCATAGGTTGTGTGTCTACAACAGGACTTTCAGAAAACAAAATCCAATTTGTATTTGGACTGTGAGCAGAATTTATTGAGCTCCCAGCTACATGATGCCTCCCCTCTGCTGGCAGATTACATTATTTCATACCAATTTCCTGATGTTTCAAGGATCACCAGTATTGTAATGTTTGTCAGCAGACGTAGTGCTGCTTTCCCCGTGTTAGAATTCCCTGTCCACATGATATTTGAACCAGAGTCACATATACCAATTTATTGCCAGGAGGCTTAGATGAACAGGACGAGCAAAGGGAAAGTCCCTCTTCAGTGTTCTGACTCCCAGTTCTGCAACATCTCATTCTTTCACTTTTATCCTGCTATTATTTCTGTTTCCAGGATCTCCTAACCTGACAGAGGCATCTACTCAGTCTCCAGGGAGTCTCTGGTCTATGAATTTGGCCTTGAACCACACTGAACCACCTTGTCATCACTTTGGGGCCCCACACATGGATGGCAAGGGAGAAAACAATATAAATTGTGCTGGTCCCTGCTTTCTTGTGGTGAGATCTGTAGTTGCCAAAAACTTCCAGCCTTCGTTCTGGGCTGGGAATGGGTTTCTTAATGGGGAGGAAGGCACTTTCTATTCTGAGTGGAGAAAGCAGCACCAAGGAAGGTTTTAATTTTCTGCCACCAGTGCAGAGCAGTTTGCTGACAGTTGCAGGGGTTGATAAACAGTGCAGTCCTGATCCAGTCTGTCACAAGGAGAAGGACTGCAGATGAATGGAGCACATTCTTATCCTGTGGGAAAGGGTCCTTGCTGGAGTGATGCCTAAAGATTTTTGCTTTTTTATACATTTTCCATAAATTTCTAGCTTTGTGGACTGTTAATGCATAGTTATAACTTCTAGTACTTTTCCTGCCATCTCCCATAGTTTAACAAACCCTTAAGGAATACATTCTTGAAATTCTGTTTAGTCTTAAATTTTATGCCTTCCCCTGCAATCATGCACTTTTCCTCTGGTACAGTCCTGCACCCTGAGGTCCTACTATGACAATTGTCTGCTTAGTATTTTTCAAATGGTTTGAGAGAGTGTTCTTGTTTATGTGCCATTCTTACATTTTTTATTCCTCCTGTCTTGCTGATGCTATTTCTCCATCTTGTTACCCTTATCTGTTAGTGGTTCCCATTGGCTTTGCTAGATCCTTTCTCTGCCTTGTTTTTGTTTTCCCATGGTAAGTATAAATTTAAAGTCTGCATCCATTTGCAAGAGCTGCTGCTTCCTTCTGTCCTCCTTAATTTGATTAATGTTTCCTTCCATCTTTTCTGCTTATTCAACTGGTCATGTTGCTGATTTTAATATCACCTTGCTTTTTCCTGCTGTTTCTGAAATGCACTTTGTAAGAAATGGTCTCTGGCACCTTCATGGTCTCCCTGTCTACATCCTGAGTCCTTTAGCAGCTTCAATACCTTTATTTGACATTTCTCAGGTCTAAATTGATAACTTATGTTGTTTGAACTGTCAGGTGCCAGGGGAGTGCTGCTCTGCTGTTTTTCCATTCCTTTCCCTCTACCCTGCTTCCTTTCATCTTCTCTTCAGCTTTGTGGTGTTGCTGTCATCAGATCCACCCTGCCAGCCTTTCTTTTTTCTGTTTCTGGTCCTTTCTCTTTTTCTGCTCTGCCGTGGCTCACACTTCTCCACTGGCTACTTCTATTGATGCTTGGATGTTCACTACCCTTGATTAATTTTCTCCTTCTCTTCCGTTACAATCTAAATCCTGAAAATCCTCAGCCTTTAAAGACTTCTAGGATCTTCTTCACCTCCTGCACTGATTCCTCCCACTTTCACTTTGCCATCTTCCTAATTTAAAATGGGAAGGTTCAAATTTTGGCTTATTTCCTTCATTTCAGGTGAATTTGACCTGTTTTAGCTCATTCCTCAAACACTTTCCTCCTCCTGTGTTCAGTTGTTCCTTTCTAAGACTTCTCTGCGTCCTCCCACAGGAAAGGAAGAGGAAATAACTTTCCTGTTTGCCTTGTTTCATTCTTCTCTTTCTTCTCCCCATCATTAATGCAGAAATTTCTTACCTATTTTGTTATTGTAGTGTCAAGTAACACACTCTGAAGATTTCAAGTGCAGAAATTCAAAGAATTTTTGTGACTAATTGTTTGCTGTAGAAGGGAAGATAAAGTTTTACATGATGTTTGTACAACAAGTAGTGACTTTGCACCATAGTGGGCTCTGTATCTCAGTCTCCAAGGCTACAGGCTACAGCCAGAGCGAACATAAAACCTGGGATGCACAAAATCACTCAGGCACCAAGTAAGTGCTGTGAGATGTGCTCATTTTCTGTAAACAACACTTAACCCTTTTCTTTTTCTTTATTTGAGAAATAATCAATTGTACAAATAAGACTGAAGATCTGCAGTTGTGTGTAATATAGGTGAAGGATCATGTTTTTGAGAATCAGAGTTCTAAAAGCTGCATATTGTTCATTCTGTCCTGTGACTGTGACAGAGGCTGCTAAAGGCACTGCTGGTCCCAGGGTTTCTTAGGTGAGTGGTGTTGAATATCTGCACTTTGTAAGTGCAGATCTGGGCACAGGAAGAAACAGACCTGGGAAAATGCTAAGAAGAGTCTTTCACTTTTGACAGTATTGAAACCAGAAGATATTATTCTTATTCTATATTGGAATAGAATAGTTCCACTTGGAACCTGCAAGGACCATCTAGTCCAATTGCTTGACTCCTTCAGGGCTGACCAAAAGTTAAAGCTTTAAGGCATTTAGGGCAGCGTCCAAATGCCTCTTAAACACTGACAGGCCTGGGGCATTGACCATCTCTCTGGGAAGTCTGTCATAGTGTTTGGCCAGCCTTTCTGTTAAAGAGATGCTTCCTAATGTCATCTGAACCTCCCTTCTCAGATTAAAAAAACAACACAGATTTTCTGATTCCTCTACTGCTGTGCTTCTGCTCACATGATTTTACTTTGAACACTTTCTTTGTCAGATCCAGGATGAATGGAGAATGTTCAGTTGCTTAAGATCATATTTTGCCTCCATTATGGAATCACAGAACCTGGAATGGGACAATCACTGGTATCAATGGAGGCTGGGGATGGATCCCCTGCCAAGACTGGGGATTCCAGTGGGTGAAACATTGGGCATGAGGCAGCCATGTGTGCTGGCAGCCTCGGAAATCCATCGGGTCTGGGCCCTGGGAAGCGATTCTCCCCTGCTCTGGGGACTGCCTCCAGCTCTGGGCACCAACAGCAGAAGGATGTGGAGTTGCTGGTGGCAGTCCAGAGGAGGCCCCAGAGATGGTCTGAAGGCTGGATCCCCTCTGCTGTGGAAACAGCCTGGGAGAGCTGTGGGTATTCAGACAGGAGAGGCTCCAAGGACACCTTCTTACAGCTTTTCAATACTTAAAGGGGGCTTATAAAAAAAACAGAGACTTTTTACCACGGCCTGTAGTGACATGACATGGAATAATGGTTTTAAACTAAAAGAGGGTAGATTTTGATTGGACAAAGCAGACACATGTTCACATAATTATGGCTGGAGTTTTTTTTTGTTTGCAATCTATGATAATGTAACACTGAATATTCTTATCCTTGAAAAACACTAATCCTTGAATCTTCTTGACACTTTTGTTTAATTATGTGATGCAATTATAAGATCTACAGTCCAAATGCACATGTAACTGTGGGTTTTATTCTCAGAACTGTAGGATTTAAATGACTCTGCAATGCAGTCATAAATCCCAAACCAACAAAAAGAGTACTGTGAATTGGACTGTCATCTTGTAAAACACATGCCATGAAACTTCACTGACTTATCTTTTCCTTAATTTAATAACATATGTTAGTAAAAAACCTAAACCCTAACCCACAAACAAGCCCCATCAAAACACAAACCAAAAATTAAAACAAAAAAAAAAAAAAACGAAAAGAAAGCCAAAGCAAAGCCCTCACAAACATGTTTTCACTGAGAAGTTACCAATCATCAGAAATTTACATCATTAGTTAAGTTGCTCATATTGTTAGTTACTTGAGCTGTTAAATTATGTATCCTGCTTTTGTGCTGAATTGGTCCATTTTATAAGATTGCATCCAGAACAGTTTTGTATTCTGTTACATTCAAGCTAACAGACTGGTAATTGTTCAAAACACTTTTAAAGAAATCTCTCCTAAATATATCTACTGCATTGGATATTTACCACATATTTCAGGTCTAATATGGTAGAATTGATTAACAAATGTTTCCGTTATCAGTTGCTGCAGTTATGTACACCCATTCTGTCCATTCTGGAATGCAGAGACAATATAAGAATCTCATTAAGATCAAATTCCAAGAGTTTCCATCAGAGAAATGAGCATTTCCACACCCTACTTGCCCCTGTGCAGTTAACACTAAGCTTCTCAGGTATAGAAATCAACCTCTTCGTTTCTGTGGATTCTAGGTTTCTTCTATTACCTTTTTCAAGTAGTTATTCCTAAAGGGAAGTCTGATGCCTTAGCCAAGGACAGCACAGTACTGGGCCTCAGTTCAACAACAGTAACAACTACACAAGCAAAACTGGTTGCAATTTTAGACTGTTAAAATACAGAATGGGAATCAGAGTTCTGAAGGACTACTGCTCTAAGAGAGCTGCTGCTACAAAGGGAGCACCAGGAGATGCCTTGGCCAGCATGCTGGAACCTACCAACTGTGTGGCAAAGCACAGTGTTTGGGGCAGGATTGCTCTAAGGGAGCTGGGGTTACTGCTGTGGGGGTATCTAAGAGGAGGAGGAAGATGTGGAGCAAACAGGATTGTCTGTGGTTTCTGAGAGCTCTTCATGCACAAGCAGTCATTCAAACTACTGCTGTAGGGTGAAATGCAATCCATCCAGATTTTCTATCTCCCCTGCTTTATAGTGGGCCATCAGTTGAGAAAATAAATTTCTGGCTTGTTTGGTCAGTTGTCAGGGTTCAGTACTGTCTGATCTGACTCTTTTAGAAAGACCACAAGGAGAATTTTGAAGCATATCTACTTACTTAAAGATAGTTGGTATTACATAGATTCTAATTGTAGATATGTCCCAATTTTTACACCTTTCTTACTGTATCCCTCACCTCAGGGACACTGCCAGTAGAGCCCATCAGAGAGGTTTTATAGTGTTGCCTGATAACCTCCTGGAAAATATTTAGATTTTGTAAGGCATTTATTGTAGAGTATAAATGCTATAAACAGGAAATTATACCTTGTCTGCTTTGTGAGCTTGTAACCCAGTGGCAAATTAGTGGCTGCCAAAGACTTCCATCTTGACTAATAGGTAGGACTGTGTTCTTGGTCATCAAAGACAACATCATACAGGAGAAGAGTCTCATGAACTTTGAAATGTTAAATATAAAATTACACTACAGCTTGTGGAAAAAAAATTAAAATGAAATTAACACCCTGGCTTTAAAATTATTTTGATCACTTTAAAAGTGATTCTGTGCACTAGCTGTGTGACTGGCATTCTCTGCAGCTGCCTAAGGTGTCATTCGATCTAAATGCAAGGAGGAAAAAACATCCCATGCAGGTGTTCATAAAGGTGATGTGAGAAGGGTTTAACCCATCTGGTTACTGGAAGAGTTCAAGGCCAGTTTGGATGGGGCTTGGAGCAGCCTGGTCTAGTGAAAAGTGCCCCTCTGCATGGCAGGGGAGTTGGAGCTAGATGATTTTTAAGTCGCTTTCAATCCAAATCACTGTGGAATTGTAACTGTGGTTATCCTTCCTGACTAGAGGCTCACTAAAGCTGAGCTACCAACATCGGCTGATCTCCTCTCCTAAACGAAATAATTTCCTTCTAGAAGGCTATTGGGCCTCTCAAGCATAATTTTCTCTATAAATCACAGAATATTCTTATCTGGAAAGTACCCACAAGGATCACCAAGTCTAACTCTTAAGTGAATGGCCCATACAGGGATTAAACCCACAACCTCGGCATTATTAGCACTATGCTCTCACCGAGCTAAAACCTTTGCTAATTACTCTCAATCACCTTCCTGTGTTTGGAAATGCTTTTCAGGAAGGTTTGCTCCATCACTTTTTCTAGGGACAGAGATGAGGCTGACAGGCTTGTAGTTCCCCGGATCCTTTTTGACCTTCTGGAAAATAGGAGTGATATTTGCTGTCTTCCAGCCGTCAGGAACCTCCCTTCATAACCCTGCCCTCTCAAAATCACGAGTGGCCTCAAAGTGATATTACCCAGTTCCTTCACGACCCATGGCTGCTTCATTTCAGGTCTCTGTTAAAAGTGGTCCCTATGTCAGTCTGCTCCGCTGAAGGTATATATTCCTTGCTCTCGAGCTTCCCTTTGGTCTCAGAGGCCTGCAGTCCCTGAAGGCTGCTGTTCCATGTCCTTTATCACTGGGGTGCTTGCCCCATCTGGTTATGGGTCCATGTTTTCCTTAGTTTTCCTGTTGCTACAGACATATCTGTAGAAGTCTCTCTTATTGCACTTCACATCTCTTGCAATATTTGACTCCACACGGGCTTTGGTTTTCCCTACCCCTTTTCTGCTTGCTTGGATAGCACCTCTATATTATTCCTGAATTATCTGTCCCTTCTCTCATCTCACAGCACCTCTCAGTGGCCTGAGTTATTTCTGAATATTTAAGAATCATTAAATTGACTCATAAACTAAATTTTCTTCCTTCTTCTGCATCAGTTATGGCCCTTTAAGTTATGTAAAACAGGATCAGCAAAATAGTGGTTTGTAGCCTGATTCTGTTGTTGGAGGAGCAACAGGGCTGGGATTTAACATGGAGAACTGAGTAACTTTTAAAGTGAATGGTAAGCTCATATGTGCACTTTTAACCTATGGGATATTTTGGGATTGTGACTTGGATTAGATCATGTGATGTTAACTAATGGTCACATGTTTGTCAAATTATGTGCATCACGGCAGTTTAAACTGCAAGGTAACAATCTGTTATTTGGGTTTT
The DNA here is from genome assembly GCF_009819655.1 of Sylvia atricapilla. Taxonomy (NCBI): domain Eukaryota; kingdom Metazoa; phylum Chordata; class Aves; order Passeriformes; family Sylviidae; genus Sylvia; species Sylvia atricapilla. The sequence continues at coordinate 115,235,305 of NC_089141.1, read as the reverse complement.
TAAATAACTCAAACATGACACATTTAGCAGGCACACTGGTCACTGCCCCAGATTTATAAGCAATGCTACGCCACAGATAACTTAATATTCAGGAGACCAGGATTGTGTCAGACATAAACTCCCACAAGATGGAGCTGCACCATACCACTTCGTTCTGCCTTCCTCTGGGCTGGCGGTCCTTGTCCGTGTGTGTGTGTATGCGTGTGTGCATGTGTGCATGCCTGTGTGTGTGTGTGTGTTCGTGATCCTCTCCACAGACAAGCCCCCATGCCTATTTGTGCTGTCTGATATATTCATACAGCATATTCTGCACAGACTGTCTGGTCAGTGTGGGACTGCTCCCGTTTGCTGCTGGCATCTGCAGTCCGGAGTATTTGTGGGAGATCGTTGCATCCCAGTGTGCAACAGTTGTGGATGATAAACATGGTTTGTCAGAGGGAAAAAGAAGGTCACGTCATCTGCTTGTTTTTTTTTTTTTTTCCCGGAGAAATCATCAGATCTTACTTCAGACCTGCCACTCCATGGCAGATCAGAGCTTGAACCCAAGCGTAAGCACAGAGAAATTTGGTGCAAGTGGGCAATTCCAGGACAGTGCCCTCACCCCTGCACAGTTCTCCCGAGTCCCTGCTGCTGGGCAGAAGAGTCCAATGGAGTCGGCAGCATGTGGGTGAGATTTGACTCTACTGATCTCAGAGCCTTTCCTTCCTGAACAAACATTTTCCATTCTGAAATAATCACCTCACTATATATAGAAAACTCCTCCAAAGCAAAAGCCATGTTCTTTAGGAAGGGATAATTCTCAAATTGTTTTCCTTCTTTCACCAGGTCCTTTGCTATCAGGCTTGTACCTGTTTGTGAGCACTGCTGGCCTAAGGCATGTGTCACCTCATGCAAAAATAACCTGGATTTCCCCTGCAGGCGCTGCGCCCCCTGCCCCGGGCCGCGGATTCCGAGGCTGTGTCTGTAATCACAATCCACAGCAGTTCGGAAACCACCCCCCCATCTTGCTTCCTCCCAGCTGATTTTCTGGGGAACAGAAGGAGACTTGTTTGCTACCAGGGAGGAAGTCCAGGCCTTAGCAAGCAGCTTTCTGAGAGGCACCGGTGAGAGCGGTGCGCTTCAGTCAGCGTTCACTGGCAGAACTGCTGCCAAATGAGGTCACCCTGCTGCAAACGTGGATGAAGACATTTCAGAGGAGGAGAATGGAAGAAGCCAGCACAGGAAGTAGAGCAGTCAGTAGCACAGGGCTCGGCTCAGTCAACTCACCCTCTGGAAATGTTGATTTCAGTTTTGTCTCAGCTCACAGATGAACATCTATTAGACAGTTTCCTTCTTGTCATTTTCTCATTCCCTCTTCTCATACAAGGATTCCTTGGCTGGACACAGTTCAGGCATCTCTTTGGGAAGGGTTTCATGGGGCAGGCAGCACACAGGTTCAGAGGGCAGTTGACACACCACGGCTGGATGACACTGCCCATATCCTTCGGGAATTGCAAAGCTCACAGAAGCGCTGGGACAGAGATCTGTTCTCTTGAGAAATGCCATAGACTTGTAAAACTGGAGAATACCAGGCTGGAAGTGATCTCAGGGGTCATGTGGTGCAAGTTTTCTGGGCAAAAGCATAGTCCATATGAGGTGGCCCAGCACCCTTATTAGCCAAGATGTACAACTTTGACTGCTAGGTATCTGTAATGTCTTTTTCATGGTTATTCTAGTGATTAATTCCTCCTTCCACTGAACTACTGCTGTTTCCTTTCAGTTTGCATAACTGCAGTTCCACAGTATTGCCCCTGTTACACCTTTATTTGCTAGATTGAAACCTCATTATTACTAAAAAAATTAAAAATCTTCATTCTTAGAGATCCTTGGAAATCATTACTTTTTAAAATCTTACTAAAGGTCGTCACATGGAACCTTGTTCCTTGGATCCAACTCATTCTTGTAACTCTCCTCTGGCCATTTTGAGTTTTCTGAAGTCTTTATAAATACTGAACATTAAGTTTGTATCACCAAAGCTGCAATAATAGAATTTCCCTATTGTTCTGTGTCCTTCTGTTTAGTCAGTTTATATTTACTTGAATATCATTAGTCAAGATACTAAAATCATTGACAGAAATTGAAAAATTATTATTATTCCTTGGTAAGAAGTTTATCTGCTTAATAGGAATCATATACTGTACAGATAGACTGAGGAAAAACAGTCTATAAAGTTTGGTTTATAGGGACCTGTAGATTGACTATGAACTATCTGAGGGCATATTGTAAAAACAAAATAACGTCATATGAGATGGTATCAACAGAAATATGACTTGAAGGATGCATGAACTAACATTTCTGGCTCTGCTTTGCTGTGATCAGGCCCACAGCCACAGACTGTGTCCAGTACTAGCCCGTGCACCCCAGAGAATGTAGAAAAATTTGTGAACATCCAGAGGAGACAATTAGAGGTTCAGAAAATGCAGTATGGAAAGATCAAATGCTCTGGGCAATTTAGCTTAGAGAAGAGTGAAAAGATATGATGACCACCTTGATTTGTAAAGGACAGTTGCAAAGAGAACAATCTACTTCCAGTGTTCATGACAGGTAATACAAGAAGTAACGTTTAAATAAGAGAAAATAAAATTTAGCACTGAATAGATTGACTGGCAGGTTTATGAAATCCTCATTATGGGTGGACTTTAAGAACTAGCTAGGTGAACATCTGTGAAGTATGGCAGGTGCTCCTGGGTTCAGCTGAAGCCTCTTTGAGGTGAGGGAATGAATCATCTGACAGCCCTGGATCTTTCTTCTTCTGTTTAAAATCTGCCTCTACTACTCTTTTTAGAAAATACCTGCCAGCACTTCACCAGACTTCCAAGAGTTTAAACATTCTCATCAACAAATTGAATTCTACCTGCTTTACCTTAAAAGCATCCATCACATGCAGCCCAGGGAGAGGACTGTTGTATTGCATCTGAGCAGAGGACCTTACATTTAGGGCTTCAAGAACAGCCCCTGTGGCACAGAAATCGGCCTGTTGTGAAAATTTTGTGTGATAGGAGCTCTGTGTCCATCTAGAGAAATAGGGAATGCAGAAGAACTCTTCCACTGTGAGGTTCAAAGCTCTCTAGTTGGGTTAGGTCAAGAAGCAGCTCACAGAAGCGTTTGCTCTTGTCCTGGCAGTGAATACAGAGCTGCACAGCTGAAGTACCAGCTCCATTTGTAGGTGAAATGATCCTGCAGCTCTTTCTCTATTCATTGATTAAATGGATTCTCTTTCATGTATTTCAAGGGAATTCTAAATGGCAGAGGCAAACTTGGGATCTCACACTAAAAATACTTTCTCCTCTCTTAGGGAGAGCTGTCCCCTCACTTTCCCTCCAGCCCCAGCCATGTATGTTCCTAGCAGGTGCCTTATTTTATTTTTAACCTCCATTCTGCATGGAGGAAGCCTTTGCTTGCTGCAAACATCCGGGAATCGGAGCCTAAGCACATCCTAGAAGGATTTCCTGTTTGGGACTTGGAGCAAGACTTCAGCCTGCACAAGCAGAAGCCTCTGAGCAGGGAGCTCAGTCCTGCTGTGCTATGGGCCAGGTGACTCCTGCCTGCGTCGGGAGCAAGTTGCCATCTAGCAGGAAAGTGCCAAACTGCCCAACCACTTCCCACCTGCTAGGGATGAGGGTAGGAACATGCAAGTCCGGTCTGGATAGGGATGTACCTGACTCTGGGTTCAGGGTCGGTGTGGTGTGGTAGAACAGCGTCATGAGGGGTGGTATCATGGCATTCCACCGTGTTTGCCTGCAGCTCTCGGAGCAGGCAGAGAGTATTTTCTGTGCTCATCTCAGCTGAGCTCGGGCTCAGTTTGCCATATTTTATCACCTCCTACATTATTTCAGTTTTGGGAGTTCACCAAAGCACTGATTAAATACAACTACCAGTAATGGTCTGCCCTGAGTAGGTGAATAGCATATTTCTGCTCTTGCTTCTGTGTCATAGTTGCTCTCACAAAGCACAGCTCTGCTTAACCTCTTTCTACCAGTCCACATATGCACGTCAGAATGACTGTGGAAGGCCTCTCTGAATGTCCAAGCACATAATGTGGGTCTGTTCTCCCCTCTCTTGCAAAGTTGCTCCTAGAATATCTAGTAAACTAGAATTTACTAGAAGACCAAAAGGAATCCACTGATTTCTGTCTTTGAGTAGAGGGAGCACTTGAGAACCAATTGCAAGTCTGAGAGGAAGGTTGTTTGATGATCTGAGGTAATGCTATGGGGCATAACAACATCATTGGTATGAAGGAAGGAATGAAGGGAATGGCCTAGGAAAATGCAGATTGCTTGCTTTAGTATAAAGGATTCAAAGCAGATTTTAAAGGGAAAAGATAATTTGAAAAAATGGCAGTAATGTGATAGGCCCTGTGCTCTTCAACATCTTCATAAATTACTTGGATGCAGGAATGGAACAGATACTAAGCAAGTTTGCTGTTGATATAAAACTGGGAGGGGCTGTTGACTCCCTGTATGGCAGGGAGGCCTTGCCAAGAGACCTGGACAAATTAGAGGACAGGACAGTCACCAACCAGATGAAGTTCAACAAGGAAAGTGCCTACCTATTTCTCCACCTGGAATGGGGCATCCTAAATGTACACACAGGCTGGGAAATGAGATGCTGGAAAGCAGAGCTGTGGAAGGAGACCTGGGGGTCCTGGTCAGCAGAAAGCTGAACATGAGTCCGCAGTGCCCTGGCAGCCTGGAGGGCCAACCCTGTCCTGGGGACATCAGGCACAGCATGGCTGGCCAGGCCAGGGAGAGGATTGTCCCACTCTGCTCTGCACTGGGGCAGCCTCACCTTGAATACTGTGTGCAGTTTTGTCACCGCAGTGTAAGAAAGATATTAAACTATTAGAGACCCTCCAAAGGAGGACAAGAGATGGCGAAGGAGAGAAGCCCTGTGAGGAGCAGCTGAGGGCACTCGGTCTCTTCAGCTGGAGAAAAGACCTCAAAGCTGTCTACAACTTCCTGACGAAGGGAGGAGGAGGGGTAAACACTGATCTCTGTGGTGACCAGTGAAAGGACTCGAGGGAATGCCCTGAAGCTGTGTCAGGGGAGGTTTAGGTTGGATATTAGGAACAGGTCCTTCAGCCAGAGGGTGGCTGGGCACTGGAACCCAGGGCAGTGGTCACAGCACCACGCCAAACAGAGGCTTCAAGGAGCACTTGGGTAATACTCTCATGCACATAGTATTTGAGACTCTTGGGGATGATGCTGTGCAAGCCCAGCAGTTGGTCATCAGTTGGTCCTGATGATCCTTGTGGATGCTTTCCAACTGAGCATATTCTGTGATTCTGTGGTTTTGCCAGAATAGCACATTAGACACCTTGTTAAGTGGCTTTCTTGGGGCCAGGATCAACCTTTTGGCTGAGGAGACTATTTGAACTGCAGTGCTGTAGTAACACATGAGAATTTATTTACTCGACGGAAGAATACAGATATTAATATGAAAGCTCTAAAATGTGGAAGACTGGCAAAAAAAAAAAAAAAGAACAATAAATGATGAGTTTTATGTTTAAGGAAATGCACAGTCTTTTCAAGGTCAGTTTTAGAGCTCATCTCTTTCAATTTTTTTCACTAAAGGTCTCAGGAAAAAAAGTACATGTATAAGGTAGCTCAGTGACACAAAGTCAAGAGTCATTGTGAGTATAGAGGGTGACTGGGACATCATAAAAGCAAAAAGCTATTACTAAGGAGCAGCATAACAGAAATGGAATTGAATTCATCAGTTCATAGTAGACAGTCCTGTGGTTAACAGAGGTGTCCAGAATTGAACAATCTAACCTCTTATGTGAAGAGAATCAACAATACCAGATCAGATAATCCTTGGAAACTTGCAAGGGGATGAATGAGATTCACTACTCTATGAGTAGCTTTTTCCGGTGCTACGCTACTCTCCCAATGAAAAAACTTTCTCTAATCTTCACTCTAAATCTCTCAAGGTCTAAGTGTGGTCATTGTTATTGTGCTACTGTCTGCATTTGGTTCCACCATCTTTGTAACCTGTCCTTGAGACAGCAGCAGGATGCTGTTAAACAGCCCGACTGCTTAAGCAGCACCAGACCAAGAAAACCCAGCTTCTTCAGTGTCTTGTTATAAATTGATCGGATGTCCCAGACCACTACCTACCTCCGACAGTTTTTCAGTATCCCTCATGAACAGGGAGAGACAAAAATGTACAGAGGATTCCAGATGTGGCTTCACTATATTCCAGATCAAGGGGAATGATTATTTCCCTTGATCTGCTGCTGACCATTCTCCTACTGCAGTGCAGGAAGTTGTTTGCCTGATTTGCAGTGAGAGCATCCTATTGGCTTCATTCCATGTTCATCCCTGCCCTCACGTTCCTTTCAGCAGGACTGCGACTTAGCCAGATGGTTCCCAACCTGTAGCAATTTTGGGGATATTCTGACTCAGATGCAGAACTTTGTACTTCTCCTTATTGAACCTCATGAGGTTTCTGCTAATTCATTTCTGTGAGTTTCTAGATAGAACACTTGGACTAAAGTGTCACCTATCAGTGACCCTTCCTAGTGTCATCTTCAGACTTGTACTTCATGTCATCACAGAGTATCAACAAAGACACTAAACAATGCTGGCTCCTAAATCAATCAAAAAAAAATGCTTGGTATATTTTGTTGGCTGCTAGGCACCAACACTGTACTGAGTCACTGATCACTACCCTTACAGCCCAGAGGTGCAACCAGTCTTCAGCCCACCTAGTGCTCCTCACTCAGACCATATGTCCTCAGGTCATAAACTAAAATTCAGTTGGAACAGCTGTCAATGCTGTGAAGGCACTTTGTATCTACTGCTTTCCCTTCATCCACTCAGCCAATCGTTTTGTCAGAGAAATTAATTGGGCTTCTCAGGCATGATTTGTGCTTGCTAAATCTATGCTGACTATGCCTGATTGCCTCTGTTCTCCATATGGTCAGAAATGGATTCTGAGACAATGTGGTGCCTTAGCCTTCCTCACAATTTCCCTACACAGCTGGGGATACCTGTTCCTGTCTCCACTGCCTGTGTGTTTCCATCTTGCTCTTCAGTTTGACCAGCAGGTCCTGACTCAGCCATGCCAGTCTCTCACCTTCCTTGTCTGATTTCTCACACATGGAGACCGAGAGCTGTTGTGCTCTACAGAAAATGTCATTAAAGGTCTGTCAGAGAAATAAGGGACATGATAGCTAAGTTGAGGCTGAAGTTGTTGAAACTGGAACAGGCACAAGATTGTAAGGACCATCTGACCATCTCAGAGCACACCAAGCCATGGCCCTTAGCAGATGATCTTAGCAACCAACCCTAGCCAACAGCAGTTTCTCCACTGAGGAATCAAAGAAGGTCTAGCAATGGTTATTTGCCCTAGAGGCCGCATGTCCAACAGACATGAAGACACTGCTGAGACCTGTCTGGAGCAGGGAAAAGCTGCCTGAGAGGCCAAGCTGAGCCGAGGAGCCGGTTGCTGGTGGAAATGCTTGGACAGTCATCAGTCTTGGTTCTTCCCCTGGCACAGACTGGTGGAGCCAGCCCTTTGTAGCACAGGCACATTGGGTGAGCATCTTCCAGTCTGGACCTTAGGAGCACTTGACCTGAGCCAACGTGTTAACAGGTCACAGGTACTTGAGCTGGGTCATGTGCTGAAGAAGCAGCTGCGGTAGAGAGGAAACAATGGCCTGTGATCATGCCCCTACATGCCCCCAGCGTCGGCCACAGCCTCATTTCACACCCTGCCCAGCCGTCTCCCCGCCCGCTCCCGTCCCACTCCTGCTCCTGCCAACCCCTTCCAATTTTCTCGGGTCCCGGCGCCCACCGTTTCCTTCCATCTTTCTGTACCCCAGGCCCAGCCCTTTCTGCCTCTCCGTGCTGATCCTGCTCTCCGAGGCCTCGGTGCCCGGCCGTCCCGGCCCACCGTTCGCAGCCCCGCTCGCCCGCCCGGGGCCGCCTCGGGGCCGCGCTCCGCCGGCGCGCTCCGGTGCGGGGCGGGGAGGGGGCGGCGGAGGGAGAGGGGGGCTGAGGGCGGCGCTGGGTCGGGTTTCAGCAGGAGCCTTCGCGCCGAGGCAGCTCCGAGCCAACGCCGACCCGCCGCCGAGCGCTCCGCGGGGCCACAGCCGCACCGGGGCGGCCGCGGCACCGGGGGAGCAGCGGAGCGCTCGGGGCGCTGGAGCGGCCGGCGGTACCGGAACGACCGTGGCGCCGGAGCGGGGGGGAGGCTGCGGGACGTCGTGGCGGGGCCGGACGCTGCGGGATGTGAACGCCGCCGGCACGGGACGCGCAGTGTAAGTCCCAGCGCCGGGGACCGGCTCTAGCTCGGTCCCCGCCCGTTGCTCCGCACGATGGCATCGTCGCACGGTGGGACCGGACCGGGACCGGGACCAGGCGCTTTGTTCTGCCTCCGCCGCGGAGACAATGGAGCTGGGGAGGGCGGGGGGGCGACGGGGGGACGCGCCCGAGGCGGCGCAACACCGCGGAGCCGCGGCCGGACCGGGCTCGCTGGCAGCGGCCGGGCGGGACGGGACGGGACGGGACAGGCGGGACCGGGCGCTCGCGGTGCCGCTGCAGGGCAGACCCGCCGAGGGGACGGCGCTCAGCGGAACCGTGAAGGCGCCGGGCGGGGGCTTCGAGCTCCGGGCGGAGCGGGGAGCGGGGCTGGCAGAACGCCGGCACCGAGGCCGCCCGGTGCGGGACGTCCGGGACCGCCAGGGACGGGGACAGGGAGCGGCAGCGGACACTGGGCCCGGCGGCTGGGGAGTCCCGGGAGCCCGGAGCTCCAGGGGAGAGCGAGCCCCGACAGCCGGGGCATCCAGTGTAGACAAGGAGCAGGCGAGGCCCCGCAGCGCCTGTGGCGATGGGCACAGTCTGGCAGGGGCCGATGCAGCGCGGGGGTGTCCCGAGACTGGGACTGTGGGAATTGGCTCCGGCGCGGAAATTATTCATTAGACTTTCCTTTGTGGAGGATGCGTTCTGAGAGACAGGAGAGCCCGCGGGGAGCCCCAGTGTGGCACAAAAATGAGGTTCACAAGGATGCAGTAAGGGCTGAACTGCATCCGCAGGAAAGGACTGCCGCTCTGACTGCTCGGGGCCCATAGCAGAGGGTCATGAGTCTGTGTGGCCGGGCTGGGAGCGAGCGGAACGGTGCCGGTCCTGAAGGGCCAGGTGGGAGATGGCAGGAGAGCCAGGAGGCACGGGGGTGGCTGTAGGTAGTGGTAGGCTGAATAGGGGCTGGAAGCGAGCTGTTAGCCCTGCACTGCAGGCAGGTCAGGGTTGTGCATGGTTCCGAGGGCAGATCATCTGAAACTAAAGAGAGAATGTGTGTGAATGTACAGGAGGAAGGCATATTCCAGGTCAGTGGCCAGTGCTCAGCAAAGATTAAACTCTTCCTCTTCTGGACTGGAGTCTCAAGAACATCATTACACGAGTCATGGCCTCTCATGTCAGACCTAGGGTATGGCATCAGCAGCATCTGCAGCTTTCATGGAGCCTGTGCACAGCAAGCACTCTGACATCTGTTTGTGGCATGCACAGTGGGTGCCATCTTTCCAGCTCCTCTGCTGGGGCTGCTGTGAGCCCACTTCCCCTTTCTCGTGGTTGACACAAGGCACAAGCTGCCACTGGCAAGGGTGCACACAGTGATCCCAGTGTAATTCCATATATTTTTTCTTTCAAAATGTCACACATCTGCTAAGCGTAGGCTGGGCTCCCGGTGCCTCAACCTGTCAGCCCTAGGCTTAGATGGATGTTGCAGCTCGCCCCATTTTAGCTGCCCTTCGTGTCAACCTTCTCACTGTGGCTCTGGACCTCAAAGACCCATGTGAAGGGATTCTCATCCTGGCAGTTTTGTTCAGAGACTGTTCACGAGTGATCTCCGTGCCCGGTGGTGGGAGGGACAGAAAAGGAGCAGGGCAGTGCAGCTCACGTTACACGGACCGGCCAGGCCAGCCCCTGCGCTGAGCTCTCAGCTAACTGAAAGCAGCTGTTCAGATTTGGTGACTCTGCATCCACTGAGGTCACTGCTGTTTCCCTCTGACCCAAGCCTGCAGAGCTCATTGTAACAGGGCTCTGCTGGTATCAAGGATGGCTTCTGCCCACCTCTGACTGGTGCAGTCTAGTAACTGTTCAGTTGCACCTCTTGCTGAAAGATAGGCTTGTGGTGAAACTACTCGATTGCATCCAGGGAGGGTAGAACTGAAGAAGCCAGTACAAGCTTTCATCACCATTTTTCCACCCAGGGACCCTAATTTTTGTTCCCTGGTTGTGCTAGTGTTCTTAGCTGCTCTTCACACTCCCCAGATTCACTTTTTAAGTTTCTCTCCTCCCCTCCAGCAGCCTACAAAGCCTCACTGGCTTCTCTAGAGCATCATTACTAATTGAACCAGGTAGGCTTTTTCCCATGTCTATGCTCTGATATCTTCCAGACACTACTCAAGAACTGTTAGCTCCATCCTATCCTTAGTCACTGCGGTTGCCCCAGGGAATATTGGCCCTCTACCTGCTTTCCTACAATTTTTTTTTTTCTCTAAGCTCCTGCCAAGGCTTTAAACCCTCTGTCCTGGCCCTTCCCATGACCTGAGCATCTGCATCACCATTGGAATGGTGCAGTCGCATCACAGAAGCTACCTCAGGCCCCATTCCCCCAGCACTGCGTGTTCTCGGGTTAAGCAGTTACCCCTCCATCTGGGGAATTAAAACTAGCTCCAGCAGATAGGCAGACCTGTCTAGGACCACTGAGTTAGTGCAGATTCCCAAATCGCAGCCCACAAAAGTATCTTCTTTCAACTTCAGGTCCTAGGACATTGTGAGGGTTCTCACCTGCTGGGTGTGAGAAGAGCATGTGGATTTAGATCTCAGAATGTGTCTATAAGACCTCAGACTCTTTATGAGTACAGAATACTTCAAAATTATTTTGTTTCTGTCACAAACCCAGGATTTCTACAGAAAAAAAAAATCTAGTCAGCTGATCTGAGGTGGAAAAGGGGACCCAAGAATACCATCATATGTCCCCTGGAAAGGGTTAACACTGCCGTGGGGCTCTTTGGTCAAAGGCTGATATTCTTAGTCCCCAAAGGACGCATTGCCAGCCACCTCCATCCCCCAAGACAGGGAGGTTCTTGCTCCTGCATCTGACATGAGCGGCTCCTGAGTGTGGTTATGGGACCAGCAGCAAATGCTTTCAAGAGAGTCCAAGTGTGAGCTCATGCTGCCGCCATCCCTGCAGACCACGAAGCCTCGTTCGCTGGGGCTGAGCGAGCGTTGGTGTTGATGTTGTTCAGCAGCTCCCTGGGCGCTGGGTTGTCCTGGCCGCTGTCGGGAGGCAGGGGCAGCGCAGGGGCTGGGGCCCGTGGGCACGGGCGGTGTGTCCGGCACGTCTGCCGTGTCCGGCTGCGCTGCTGCAGGAGCTGTGGCTGCCTCTGCTCCCTCCCCCACTGCCGCAATGAAATGCAGTTACCGGGGAAAGGGAGGGAAGGAGTCGGAGCCAGCAAGGAGCAGCGAGGAGACAAAGGAGGGGAGTGAGCGGCGGAGAGGGTGTGGGACGGAGCAGCTGGCAGCTCGGAGGGAGCCGCTGCGTTCCTACTGCACTGCCACCGTCCTCCATGGTACCAGCTTGGGGCACCCACACATCTCCGTGCCAGCCTAAACAATGAGCGTGGTCTGATTTTATCCCGGGCATTCCCAGCTGTGGGCACATCCTTCCTTTGCAATACATCCTTTTTGATTTATTGTTCACTGGATGGAAGCCCACTCCGGTTCTGTGCTCCTTCCCAGGGACACCAGATTTGCACTTCATGGGTTTTTGGCACCTATATCCCTGAGGTCCTAAAAGGCACGTTGCTGGAGAGAGAGGGGGGTGGAGGCTAGGGTCTCAACCAGTGACTCGCTGAGCTATCTCGTAATTTGAGACCAGCTTTTTTCAGGGTGGAGAGATGCAAGGCTGCTGTTTGCCTAAAAACCTCTGTCCTCTGGCAGACAGGCTCTGAACCTCACAGGAAGCATTCAGCTGTTAAATACACAGGGGCATGCTGCTCTGGGGTAGCTGATGCCAGCACTGCCATGCGGGCGGTGGTTGGAAAGAGCGCTTGAGGATGTAGGAAGCACCTATGTGACACGGTCCTAGCTGCTACCTCGGTGCACTGTCAGGTGTGACGTGCTGGGCTGACTTCAGGTGCTGTCCCCAGCCTTTGTTCTGGGCAGCCTCTGACATATTGTCACATTTGCTTCTTGTGAGGGACTGGCAATACACAGCGATCGGGCAGCAGGTACCTGGCAGGCCTTCCCTCTCCAGGCTGTTTTCTGTCCTTCTTTTGCTCCCTCTTAACCAGTATCCTCTGATCTGCATTCCAGGCAGGATTAAAGCAAACTCTGCAAAGGAGATCAAGCCACCCTCTGCTCTGCTGGTTGCCAGCCATGGAGCAAATGAAGAGGTCAACAATGCTTCTGCTGGAGCTGCTTATTCTTGGGGGCCTGAGAGCAGGGATGAGCTCTGCTGTCCTGGGCACCCTGGATCTACAAATAGATGAGGAGCAGCCGGCTGGCACCATCATTGGGGACATCAGTGCTGGCCTACCCCCTGAAACTAGTGCCTACATGTATTTCATCTCAGCACAGGAGGGCAGTGGCGTCTCCACTGACTTGGGGATAGATGAGAATACTGGGATCATCAAAACAGCTCGTGTCCTGGACCGGGAGACTCGAGACCACTACAGCTTCATTGCTGTCACCCCAGAGGGCATCACGGTAGAAGTGAACATCCAAGTGAATGACATCAATGACCATGCCCCAGCATTTCCCAAACAGCACAGCACCTTTCAGATCCCAGAGCACACACCCATTGGCAGCAGGTTTCCCTTGGACCCAGCCTTTGATGCTGACAGTGGCCTTCTGAACACACAAGGCTATATGATTAAGGGAGGGAATGTGGGGCAGGCCTTCCGCCTGGAAACGCGTCGAGGACCCAATGGGGTCCTGTATTTGGACCTGGTGGTCAGCAACGTTCTGGATCGGGAGAACCGTTCATCGTACTCACTGCTGTTGGAAGCCTACGATGGTGGTTCTCCTCCCCGGAGCACTCAGATGACACTGGATGTGTCCATTCAGGACATCAACGACAATGCCCCCAGCTTTAACCAGAGCCGCTATCATACACTCATTTCAGAGAACCTCAAACCTGGCAGCAGCATCCTGCAGGTCTTTGCCTCTGACGCAGACGAAGGTGACAATGGGGATGTGATTTATGAGATCAATCGACGGCAGAGCGATCCTGACCAGTACTTCACCATTGACGCCCGGACTGGGGTCATCAAGCTCAACAAGGGTCTGGACTACGAAGTGAGGAAGGTGCATGAGCTGGTGGTGCAGGCAAGGGATAAGGCTGTCCATCCTGAGGTCACCACAGCCTTTGTCACTATCCACGTGCGTGACTACAATGACAACCAGCCCACCATGACTATCATCTTTCTGAGTGAGGATGGCTCCCCACAGATCTCCGAGGGAGCGCAGCCTGGACAGTATGTGGCACGCATTTCTGTTTCCGATCCAGACTATGGAGAGTACTCCAATGTCAATGTCACATTGGAGGGAGGAGATGGCAAGTTTGCCCTCACTACCAAGGACAACATCATCTATCTGATCTGCGTGGACCAACTTCTGGATCGGGAGGAAAGAGACTCCTATGATCTGCGGGTGACAGCTACTGACTCAGGAACACCCCCTCTCCGGGCAGAATCAGCCTTTGTGCTGCAGGTGATGGATGTTAATGACAATCCCCCGCTCTTTGACCAGCAGGAGTACAAGCAGAGCATCCCTGAGGTGGTGTACCCAGGCAGCTTTGTCCTGCAGGTGACAGCTCGTGACAAGGACCAGGGTCCCAATGGGGAGGTGAGGTACAGCATTCTGCATGGCCGTGACACCCACTCCAGCTGGTTTACCATTGACCCTGCCACTGGCATCATCACCACTGCTGCCCCACTGGATTATGAGAAGGACCCTCAGCCTCAGCTCACTGTGCTGGCCACAGACCGGGGAACCCCTGCCCTCTCTTCCTCAGCTGTGGTGCACGTGGCGTTGCAGGATGTCAATGACAATGAGCCAGTGTTCAGGAGTAACTTCTACAATGTGTCCCTGAAGGAGAACACCCCTGTTGGGACCTGCTTCTTGCAGGTAGGTACAGGTGTCGAGGCCTGAGCTTGGCAGGGGCACAGCCAGGGCTGTGAGCAGCTTGGGGTGGGAGACCTGCCACTGCAGGATGTTTGGTGCAGGTGTCATGGCTTTGATGGGCAGCATTTTGTAGCAGGAATGTCAGAGCAGAGGTTCCCACACTTGGTGTGAGTCTGGAATGGAGCCAAGTCATGCACATCCTTTCTGTATGCAAGTAGTGAGCAATGCCACTGACATCCGGCCCACCACAAGGCTGCCCATCATGTAGAGCATGGTGTAGGCCTCTCTTGAGGTGGGTCCTGCTGTGCCAGGCCTTACTTGCATCAGTGTGGAACTGCCTTGCAGCCAGGACACTCAAAACGGGGCTAAGGAACATGATACTGCCTCTGGGAAACTTGTCTGTAGCCAGGCTTCGAAGTTCCTCTTCCCCTGTGAGGTCACTAGCCCGAGTTAATCAGTGTTGGTAAGGCTGGTTGTGAGCATTAGCATTAATTATGCTAATGAGCCAATGAGCTGAGACGCGTGCTGCTGCACAAGCTTTATGTGGCAGGAGGTCACAGCGGGAGCTGGAGAGTTGCTGGGCCTTTGAAAGCTCTGTGACCCCATGATGAGCTAGCAATGCCATTTGGATTCTGTGTGTCCTATGTTCCCTATGTTTGGTGTTTCTGTTGAAGCTCAGGCCCTGGAGCCCTGGTTCCTGGGGACAGGTGATGCCACCTGCCTGACCTGGGATGAAGGCAGGTGTGGGGGTGCTGTGAGGCACCCAGCCATGGCAGCATCCAGGCTGTCCATTGGGACGAGCACCAGTGGCACTGGGGGCACTTCTTTGCTGGAGGTGGGGGGCATGGGGATGTCTGGCTGGGACCCTGAGAAGCTCTGGCGCCAGGTTGTTGAGAGGTGCCCAAGGGGATGGGAAAAACAGGAATTCTGGGGTCCATAAGACAAGGCTGGAGGAGGTCCTGTGATGTGGCCAGGAAAAAGGGTGTCTGGGTCACCCTGGAGGAAAATCTGGAGCTGGCAAGTAAGAACAGTTTATGTGTGCCCTGTGGGTACACTGCTGGGGCGTGGGGTTGTGAATGTGGGCTGGGGAGGATGGGCTGTGGGTGTGTGTGTGTGTGTGCATGCAGGTGACTGATGGTGTGGGAGTGCTGGAGAGGGGCTCGTTGGAGAGTGAGTGCAGGGGATGGGGTAGGACTGTGGCAGGAAGGAGGAACTGGGTGGGAGCAAGGGCCAGGTGTGGGATAGAGAAGGCATGTGGGGCAGGGGCAAGTGTAGGATGGCATAGATCAGGGGTTTGGGGACAGGTCAAGGTAGGATTAGGGGGAAGTTTGGGCAGAAGAAGTGAGTGGGAGATGAGGAGGAAGATGTAGGTCAGGGGAGATCTGGGTTTGGTGTAAGCAGGGCAACACCACACACTGTCCCAGTCTGGGGTGGGTGGGGATGAGGTAGGGCTGGGGACAGTGGGGTCAGAGATGCTGAGTGTCCTTGTGTGAGCACGCAGCCCCAGGCATGTGCAGGGGTGTCTGGGCTGCACAGCCCCCGAAGGGAGGCCCCCCTCTTTCCTTGTCCGTGCCTTCCTGCTCAGTGCTGCTCGCCGTGTGGGAAGGCGTTCTGGAAATGCAATCGGAGATGGCGGCTGGGCTCCTGACTGCGAGTGTGGGGCCAGGCTGGAGGGAGAGGAGCCCTGCAGAGGAGCTGGGGCTGCGGGGCACACCCAAGAGAGTGTCCATGGCTCTCTGGCTCTGTGCTGTGCAGGGACAGGGCTGGCCTGGCAGCTGGTAGTGACCAAGGCTTGGCTACATTTCGATGGTCTTGGCTTAGTCCTTGTGTTTCGTTTGGAAGCGGAGAGTCTGGGCTGAGTGCAGGTAACTCCCGTGCGGCCTCGGCACAAAGCAAACAGCTCACACATCTGCTGCTGCTTCCTCTGAGCCAGGAAATGTGAGAGGATGGGAAAGGAGGCTGGCCAGGCCGATGGCTTGATCGAGGATGCAGTAGGAGCCAGTGAAGTCTGGGAGCCGGGCAGAGCCAGGTCAGGGAGCCCTGGGCTTGGAGCACAGCTGCCTGGCATGACCACTCCTGTTGCCTCAAACAGGAAGGCTTCAAATGTGCTGCCAGGGCTCACGGTGGCCAGTGCCCAGCACTGTTCCCTACAAAGTTGCCCGTGTCAGGTGTGCTGCTCCCACAGCCCTTTTGTGCCATTGCTCCTGCTTGACTCCTTCTCTGTATGGCTTCCAGGCATTAGGGCTCACCCTGCCTCGGGACAGTAAAGTCTATCTGTCGAGGTCTGGGTTTTGTCCAGACTCACACAGTGGTCATGAGCGCTCAGGTCACAGGCAGGCCCTGCCAGGTGAGCTACAGGACGCGGTTCAGTCACCCAGGTCAGCACAGAACACAATGGGTTTGATTCTCTGTCAGTCTGCCACATTTTTAAACAGAAAACCCTGGGAGGACCAGGTCTGTTTTTAGACAGTGGTGTCTGCTCTCCATGGACAGGACACAAAGGTGGGGAAGGAGGGAGTCCCTGTGAATGAGCAGGGGAGACCTGAAGAAGCACTACAGATGATCTGCTCTGTTGCAGACTCCATTCTGTCTGCTGGGTCAGTCCTTGTGTCTGGGTCTGAACAGGGATGAGCAGAGCAGGTTGCTGGCCTGAGCTTCTGAGAAAGAAAAAGAAACTCATCTTCTCTGTTTATTACTCATGTTTACTATGGGCCAGGTCCCACAGTAGCAGACTAAGCATGAAGCAAAGGAAATAGCAAACTCGCTGTTCAAATCTGAGATGAGAAAGAAACACCGGTGGAGACAGAGCCCAGCATAGCAGTGAACATGAGACCAGCAGAAAACGGAGCAGAAGACAGTCACCAGCTGGCTGCCTTGCTCCTCTCTGCTGCCATGAGCTGATGATGCACAAGCTTTAGGGCACTGGACCACGTTCCAATGCTGTGGTCCGTGATGTGAAGCACTGCTCTGGTATAAATTCACCCTGCTGGTTTAAATTTGTTTTAAACATTTGACTGTGTACCAGCACAACACTGCATGCATGGTCAGATAGTGTTTTTCTGGGACTTTCTGGCTTTTCATGCTAAATCAAGTATTGTCTGTGCTCTGGCAGAGAGAACTGTGAACCCCATGTGGTGAGCATGGGCTGATTGGACAGCAACCTGAATGACATGGATTGGTGGATCATTGATTCTTGCATATATCCAGGACTGGTGATTTTGGAACCAGGTTTACATACTCCCTTTGCACCCATGCACATAAATGTTGGGGAACATCAGAAATTAAAAGCCGACCAGCAATGCCCTAATGTAGAGTCTCTGTGGTTTTGAGGACAAGTCTGTTGAGGTTTTGGTTCTGATTTGTGATTCCATGGGACGTTCATGGGCAATGCTGCATGCACAGCACTGGGACAACCCCATGGGCTATGCCACAGGGAGGAAAATTTGGATGAAGAGCTGTAGGCTACACCAGGCCACATACACTATATTACCAAAAGAGAGTCTCAAGGACTAATCCTGTTGCCTTGGTTGTGCTGCCAAAGGGGCAGCTGTGTGGGGACACGGAGTGTAGACGTGCAGGGATGCTGGAGCAACACAAGGACTAATGCTCACCAGTTGCAGTAAAGGACAGTGGTTGGAGGAAGCAGGGCATTGCTGCCTGCATTTGTGTTCTTAGGGCAGGGGATTTAGCATCAACCTATTTTCAGACCTTTGCACAACATAAAACAGCCCCCAAACCGACTTGGAAACAAGAAGGCAAGCTTTCCAAAGCGAGATGGGGCAATGCCTGGGAGCATGCAGGGGAGCAGGACAGGGGGAGGGAGAGCATCATGGTCCTGAGGAGCAGGCTGCCATGTGGGAGGATCTGGGGGTGCACAGGAGTGTGGGCATGGGGGAGATGCTGGTACATGGGGAGGTTGTGGGGGGAGGTGAGTGCTGTTGTTACCGCCAGAAGAGCTGCATTTGTTCCAAATTCCTGTGAAAGTTATTTCCTTGCGCTGCCAGCAGCCTCCTCCTGGGCTTGGCACAGCAGCCAGCGCCATGATTAATTCAAGTAGCATTTCCCCTGGAGCTGCAGCAGCTTTTCCACTGCAGCTGAGAGGCCCCAGCCCCTCGCGCTCCTCTCCCCCCATCCTCTGCTCCTCCTCCCAACCCCCTGGAACAGCTCCCTCCTTCCTCCATGCAATCCCCAGCCCCCTCACAGCTGCCCCTTTTCCCTTACCTCTGCTTCAGCTCTAGGCCACTCAGAGCTCCTCTTTCTACCACTGCCCTTGCTCACACAGCTCCCTGGTCCATGTCCACCCACAGCCCCACCCATGCGTGCTGCCTTTCAAAGGGCCAGTCCTTCTGTCCCCATCCCATGGCCCCAGTCACCAGCATGCCCCACCCCACCTCCTAGTTTCTGCTCCCTCTTGTTCTCCCCACGCCCCTTGGTCAGTGCCAGCTGCAGTTGTCTTTTCCTCCAGGACCCTGGCCACTGTGACCCAGGGCAGTTCCTCTCTACCTGCATAGCCCTTGGGACATGCCAGCCTCTCCCTGCTCCCTGTGGAATCCCAGAATGGTTTATGTGGGAAGGAACCTTAAAGATCATCCAGTTCCAAACCCCTGCCATGGGCAGGGGCACCTTCTGCTAGGTCAGTCCAACCTGACCTTGGACACTTTCAGGGATGGAGCAGCCACAGCTGCTCTGGACAACCTGTGCCAGGGCCTCACCACCCTCACAGGGATGAACTTCTTCCCAATATACCATCTAACCTGGTCCTCTGGCAGTGGGAAGCCATTCTCCCTTGCCCTGTCACTCCTTGCCCTTGTCCCCAGTCCCTCTCCAGCTCTCTTGGAGCCCCTTTAGGCACTGGAAGGGACTCTAAGGTTTCCCTGGGGCTTTTTCAAGGTTGAACACCCCCATCTTGCCCAGCCTGTCTCCAGAGCAGTTCCATGTCCTCCTGATGTTCGGGGCCCCATTCCTGCCTTGCTCCCTAGGCTCACCCTGCCTGGTATGCTCAATCCTGTGCTGACCCCAGCCCAGTCTCTCATGTGCATCTTGCTGATCTGTGTCTCATCTTTTTGCATAGACCTTCTCTGAGCACTCCCTGCCTGAGCTCCACAGGGCTGAAACCTATCTGCACACCCTGGTTTGGGGTCAGTGTCCCCCTGGGCCCTGCCATTTCTGCCCTGTGCTGTGGCTGCCTCATTCAAGCCCCTCACCTTGAGCACTCTTCCCTGCATAGCCCAGCTTCCCAACCCTGCTCTGCTCCAGGATTCCCTTCCCCTTTCTGCTCCCCAGCTTCTAAGTCCTGTTCAGCTCCTGCACCTTCCATGGGGCTCCCTATGCCCTGTAGTTCCTGGCTGCAGATGCCATTTCACTGGGGAGGACACCCAGGAAACCAGGTGCAGAATCTCACTTCCTTGTCCTTCTTTGCCTTGGTCTGTCCCTGTGATTGGAGGCCCCTGGGGTCCCAGAAGGGTGCTATGCACTCCCAGGCTCCCTCACCTCTTGCCCAGTCCCACCATTCACATAATCTCTGCCAGTGTCTGTGGTTAACCCACTTCCCCTCATCCTCTGAACCGAAGGCTTTACCCCGTTCAGAGCAGTGCTGGAGGCCACCAGCAGCCCCTGCTTCCCATGCCCAGCTACATGTGTTTCTGGCAGCCCTGTGTCTGTCATAGAATCAGAGAAGGGTGGGAAGGGACCTTAAAGCCCATCTTTTTCCACGCCGTTATGGGCAAAGACACCTTCCACTGGACCCAGGTTGCTCCGAGCCCCGTCCAACCTGGCCTTGAATGGCAGGGATGGGGCAGCCACAGCTTCTCTGGGCACTGTGGAGGCCTTGGCTATGGGACCACCAGCCCGACTCCTGCTCGTGTCTGGGGCCTTGGGGACCCAGTGGTGCGAGCCAGCAGTGCTGGCAGCTGCACTTGGGCTCCCCAGACGGGGGGCTCTGGTGGCCATGGGGTCTGACCCTCGCCTCGGCCACGTGTGCTGGACTGTCGCTGGGCCGAACCCTGACCCTGCTCCCTCCCCTGAGACCCGAGTGTGCTGGAAGCTGAGACAAAGCCCTGGAGCCAGGAATGGCTCCTGAAATAGCCACGTGGCCACTCCCTGGCTGCTTTTAGCTGGTCAGTGGCTGTGCCAGGGCGGGGAGGGCAGGAGGCCTGGCACGCACTCAGGCGCAGGGAGCCATGCGTGGGATCGCTGACCACACTGGCGCCAGCCTCCCCTCCTCTCCCACCAAGAGCCGTCACTCAGAGGGGCGGGAGCCCCAGAGCCAGATGTTTGCCAAAGCCACAGCATAACATGTGTGCAGCAGAGCCCCAGCCATGGCTACGCTCCAGATGAGCTCCCTGCCTGCTGACTGCGCTGGCTGGAGCGGGGAGGATGGCTGAGGAACGGAGGCCCAAGCTCCTAACAGTGCTCCATCACTTTACAGCGCTGTGGGCTGGGGTTCACAGGTCAGCAGGAGGGCTGTAGAGGCAGGAGGTGTGTGCGAGGGGCTCTGGTGATGCGCTTGAGGTGGGTCTGTGGGGAGGGGCAGGTTTGACTCCTGCAGGCGATGCAGCTGAGGACCTTGGTGTGGGGCTGCACTTCATCCACCCCCATCTCCGGGAAATAAGAAGTTTGTTGTGCCTTGGCTCCACTTGTCCCTCCTGTCTTGCTGGGAAACTGGGAGGAGGGTGTGAAACAGCAAGGCCTCGATACCCGTCACTGCCCTCCCAGCTCTCCATGCAGTAGGGAGAGGCACACTTGGCCAGAACCCCACTTCTTTTGCAAAGTCTGGTGCTCTGGTTTCTTGCTGCCTAACCTTGAGTCATCTTGCTGTTCTCCTTTGATGTCCTCTTCTGCTCCGTGGTGGTCACTGCACTCCCACTGCATGCTCTTCTGCCCAGCTGCAAGGCACTCCAGCAAAGCCTTCTCCCCACACCTGTGGGGAAGGAGGGGCAGGTAGCAGATGCTGCTGCCCAGTGTGGTCAAGGCTGCCGTGCAGGGACAGGGAAGCAAATCAGCTCTCTTGGAACAATTTGAGTTCAGTGGGGTACTGGGGTGTTCAGGAAGGTCTTTGGCTGTAGATCACAGAATGGTTGAGTTTGGAAAGGACCTTTTGAGATAATCTAGTACAACCCACCCCATTCATAAGCAGCACCATCCAGAGTTGGTTGCCCAGGACATCCCCACTTTCCTGGGCAGCCTCATAAAGGCGAAGTGCTTCCTGATCTTCAGAGGGACTCTCCTGTGCTCCAGTGTGTGGAGCCCTCTGATCCTGACACTGGGCACAGCCGGGAAGAGCCTGGATCCATCCTCTTGTTGCCCTCTTTCCTGTGTGAATGACACCCCTTCTGCAGGCTGAACCATCCCAGCTCCCTCAGTCTTCTGTCGCAAGAGAGGTGCTCCAGTCCCTTCATCATCTTTGTGGCCCTTGACTGGAGTGTCTCCAGTATGGCCATCTCTCCTTCTGGACTGGGGAGCCAGAGCTCCACCTGTGGCCTCACCACTGCTGAGGAGAGGGGCAAGATCCTCTTCCTGACTGCTGGTCACGCTCATCCTGATGCTGCCCAGGTCACCATTCTCCTTCCTCGCAGCAAGGACACATTGCTGTCTCATCTTCAACTTGGCACCCACAAGGGCCTCTTCTGCTTAGCTTCTCTCCAGTGATGCACCTTCCAGCATCTACTGGTGCAGGGGATTGTTTCTCCCCGGGGCAGAACTTTGCACTGTCCCTTGCTGAACTTTAGGAGGCCTCTCATCCATCCCTGCAGCCTCTCAAGGTCACTCTAGATGCAGCATGACCCTCTGGCAAATAAGCCACTCCTCCAAATTTGGGGTCATCAGCAACCATGCTCAGGGTCCACACTGCACCGTCAACCAGGTCGTTAATGAAGATGCCAAACAGGACTGGAGGCAGGATTGACCCCTGGGGTACACTGCTAGCTACTGGCCTCCAAGTAGACATTGTGCCCCTGATTACCACTCTCTGGACAGGAGCCGATCAGCTGAATGAGGATCTTATGGGGGAGAGTGTCAAAGGATTTAGTGCACTTCAGGTTGGCAGTGTCCACTCCTTTTCTGTCATCCACCAGGTCAGTCATTTATCGTGTGGATCAAGCATGATTTGCCCTTAGGGGTAGCTGTACTTACCCCTCTTGATGATTTTCATGTCCTTCCCATGCATAAAAATGGCTTCCAGGATTAGCTGCTCCATCAGTTTTCCAGGATCAAGGTGATACTGATTGTTTTGTAGTTACCTGGGTCCTTCTGCTTACTCCTGAAGATAGGAGAGAGATTTACCTTCCTACAGTCCTCAGGCACCTCCCAAACACTATGATTGAGCAAAGATTATTGCAAGGGGCAGCGATGTCTTTCACTCTGGTCTCTGAAACCTGAGATTTCTGAAGACCCATCATACTAGTAGAGAGTAAGGGAGAGAGGGCATTAAGAACCCCAGACTTTTATATGTCCTTTGTCACCAGGTTCCCTAGTCTCCTTCAGCTGCAGGCCTACATTTTACCCAGCCTTCCTTTTGTCGCCAATGTACTTATAGAAGCCCTTCTTGTTGACTTTGACATCCCTTGCCAGATTCAAATCCAGTTGGGAGTTGGATGCCAACAGCTGCATTCCCATGTAATTACACTGATCAGTGAGTGATCTCAGCAGAAGGTACCCCAGATGTGTTCTCCAAACCCTGTCATGGTAGCAGCCTCTTCTACACCTATCAACTAAATCTTCAAAGTGCAGCATCAGGGTCATCCCCTGGGTTCCTTAACATATCCTCTGGTCTCAAGGGTATATGCCTTTTCATTAGCATCCATTATCTGACAGAAAAGATGTATTTCCTCTGTCACTCTCATCCACATCCATTCCCTGATTACAGCCCCAGGCAGCACACTGCTCACGAACCTCTCCCCCAGAGCCTCTTTTCCAACCTTTCACCCACCCAATTGCCCAGCCCTCCAAACTGTAACATCCTGCCTTGAATATGAGGACTGTGGGAGAAGGTGTCAAAATCCTTCCTAAAGTCAAGGCAATTGTCACCCACAGCTATCAGCCCTTTGATTCCAGATCCCATCACTCCACCACAGAGAGCAGACAGGATGGTCAATCCATGATGGCTCTTCCCTTCCAGGATCTTTCATGTGGCCTAAAACATGCTACAAGAAGACTCATTCCGTGATTCTCCCAGGGCCCAAAGTGTGTCTGACAAGAACATAGATCCTCAGATGATCCTTTTGGCCTTTGTTGAAGTTGGGACATGAGACTTGCATTTCTTCAGTTGTCAGGGATCTCCCAGTTTGCACCGTGTGTGAAGAGCAGCCCCACAAATCCCTTTCTGTCAGCATCCATCGATGCAGCCTCTTGAGTCCCATGGATTCACGTGGATCAATCTTTTTAAAGAAATACTGACTCTATCTTCAACCCTCTCTGGTAGCTCTCTGAACCTCTTGAACATCACGGAGGCCTGGGAGGCTGGTGGAGCACATTGAGTGTTCCAGTGTTCCAGGGTCTGCTGCTGCTGAACCACTGAGAACACTCAGAAATGGGCCCTTCTTGAGGCCCTCACTACCAGCACCGTGGTAGAGGCTCTTCTTGGCACACTCAGGCTTGAACTTTGACTTTGCTGACAACTCCTGACATGCCTGGCAATGTTTATGGATTCCTACTATGTATCTTGCCTCCATGTGGATCTCAAAGAATTGTGGAATGGTTTGGATTGGAAAGGACCTTAAATATCATCTCGTTCCACACCCCTGCCATGAGCAGAGACATCTGCGACTAGACCAGGTTGTTCTAAGCCCTGGAACCGGGTTGTCCAGCCTGACCTTGGACACTTCCAGGGTTGGGCAGCCACAGCTTCTCTGGGCACCCTGTCCCAGGGCCTCACTACTCTAACAGAGAAGGATTTCTTACCCATATCCAACCTAAACCTGCTCTCTGTCAGTGTGAAGCTGTACTCCCTTGTTCTGTCTTTCCAGGCCCTTTAAAATAGCCTCTCTCCATCATTCTCATTGGCTCCTTTCAGGTACTGAAAGGCCACAATTAGGTCACTCCAGAGCCTTCTCTTCTTCAGGCTGAGCAATCCCAGTTCTCTTAGCATACATCACCTTTTGCATGGCAGCTTAGCCCTGAGGCCCCTGCTTAGCCCAGGCCATCTGCTGACGTCTCTGTGTTTTCCTGCTCACTGGGTTGGGCTGTTCTGGAGTGTGCTGTCCTGAAGGTTTGCCAGCTTTCCTGAGCTGCCTTGGCCTTCAGTGCTGCCTCCCATGAGATCGCTTCCATTGACCAGTTCCCTGTAAAAGCTAAAGTCTGTCTTGCAGTCCAGGGTCTGTACTCTGCTTCTCTTCTTCCTCACTCCTTTTAGGATCCTGAATCTGCTGCTTCACGGCCACTGCAGTCACAGCTACGGCCAACTGCCACAACCCCAGTTTGTGCTCCCTTCTAGGGAACAGCAGATCCAGCTGCATGCCACTCCTGCTTGGCAGGGACATTGGAATTCTTTGTGAGACCAGGGGTCTGTGATCCTGGCTTCCTCAGGTACTGCTGCCTCCTTGGCAGCTTCAGGTCAGGAATCTCCTGGCAGAGCATTGATGTCCTTCTGCCTAAAGCCTTTAGTGGCTGTGCAGGCCCCGTTCAGAAGTCAGAGGTGAGAGGGCAGTGGGGCTGCCATTCAGCCTCAGAGCCCTGGCTCCTGCTCCCACATATTCGAGCAGCAGGACTGGCACAGCCCCAGTAGAGAGTTTCCTGGGCAGTTCCACAGGCAGCTTGACCCCATTTCCCTCTGTTTTTCAGGCAAACATCAGGAGTCTCATGAATGAGCTGCAGTAAAACCAGCTGTGGATCCAAGATTTGGGGCGGATGCTAAATACAGAGCCTGGGGCTGCCCTGCATTAGCTTCTAGCAAAGTTCCTGGAAAAATGTCCATGCTTGGTTTAAAAATTTCCAGAAGTGGTGAACACACCACAGGCCTTAATGAGCCCTTTTGGTGGCTAATTGCCCTCACAGCTAAAAATGTGTCCCAGTCCCATGCAGCTGGGCTCCGAGTCTGCAGCAGCGCATGCCAGCTGAAACGTGGTTGCCATACCTGGTGCCTGGTGGGACCTCTGTGATGTCCCTCAGGAGTCCCCAGGAGGCTGCAGTGGCCATCCTGCTGTCCTTGGGTCTCATGTCAGATCCTGCTGAGCCTGAGCTGCCCACTGGCAGTCAGCCAGCCCCATCACATGGGGTTCACATGTGGGATATAAGCAGTCTGCAGGCAGGGAGCTGAGACTGGGGTGCACCAGCCACAGCCCCCCTCCCTCTGCACACAGTGGCAGAGCACTGAGCAAAGGGTCCAGTGGCCCCAAACTCAGCCAACACCATTACCTGGTCCAGCAGGTGTTTGCTGTTCCTGTGACTTTTCTCTAGGCAGTTTAACATCACCCATCCAAGAGAGACAAGAACCAGGTGCAGGGCTCCAGTTGTGGTTGTACCAGTGATGTGACCTCTCTTAGACCCTGTGTAAGGTCATGTTGGGCAGAGTTTTGTGTTGGAGCAGTGGTCCACAGATGGTCCCATCACAGGATGGGGCAGTGAAGCACCTTGTCCTGGCTGCACAGTCAGGTGCAGTCTGGTTCTGATACCAGACTGCTGGCTCCACCAGTTGTCTTGCTGGAAGATGGCTCTGGGTACCAGGAATCCGCCAGGGAAATGGCGCTGCACTACACAGTAGTGAGAGCTCATCTATTGCTCCCCTGTTCCTGAAACCTGACCCAGGTCTTGTGGCAGGAAGCTGGTATTGAGTATTTCTAAGGGTGGCACCCAGAAGAAGATGGTTATGATGGGGAAGTGAGGCTCTTCTGAAAGCATCAGAGCCTCTGGCTTAAGGAGCCTGAAGCAAGTACCTCACTCTGCAGCACAGCGTGTTGCTGTACAGTGATTAAAGCAGCTGACGTGCATTTTGGGTAACCTTCAGAGTGAGAACTAATTCATTTTGAAGGAAAGAAAAATCTTAGTTTACCATATAGTACCTATTCCGGTCACCCTGGCAGGTGATCAGTTTTTTATGCATTTCCGTCTGCAGTGGTGGAGAAGGGTGGCAGCTGACCCAAGGAATGGCAGAGGCACACCAGGGTGGGGGTACAGGACTGTGTCCCAGGCATGGCAGAGGCACAGTGGGGTGTGGGTGCAAGCTGTACCCCAATAACGACAAGCCAGCACGGAGGCAGTGTACTGGTAACCTGCATACGAGCTCCAGTGAGGTCAGTGAGGTCAGATTTGTCCTCTCTGCTGAGCAGCTCCTCAGGAAGATGGGCTGGGCCAGGAGGGAGTGGGGCAGTGAGCTCTAGGTGGGTCCAGTTTCCCAAAGTGCCTCCTGACCCAGTTCTGTCACAGCACCTGTGTTTCCAAGTGCTCTGCAGCTGGAGTGGGGAGGGGGGGATCCTGTTCCATGGCGCTTCTTCTGGCAGCTGCTGCAGGGCTGGGGAGCAAATCCTCTGCACAGGAGCTTAGTGCTCACCGGAGATGTGGTCTCAGTTTCTCCCTGCAGGCAGCCCCTCAGACCACAGGCAGCAGGGCTGGTGGGGGTGTCCCAGGTGTTGCCTCCTCTCCCTGGTCAGGCCAGGGTGGTCCCACCCCTGCCCAGCCGCCCCGTGTCCCCTTGCCCTCGTTGCTGTGTCCCCGCTGGCTCGCAGCCCCCAGCCCGGCCCTCCGCTTGGCGCGCGTGCGGCGTTCCTGCGCTGCTCGTGCGGGAGCCGAGGCCCCATGGCTGCTGCGGGGAGGAGCTGTGGCTGACGAGGCCTGAACTCCACTTCACCCGGGCCTGGCCCAGCTGCCTTCCCCCAGCTCTGTCCCCCAGCTTTGTTCTCCATGGAGCTCCCAGCTGGTGGAGGAGCTGTGGGCAGGGATGTGGATTCAGGAGTTGGTTTCTGCTGGCCTGAGCTCTGTAGGAGCCCGAGGAGGAACTGGGGAGGGTGAGCAGGGAGCAGCGTTCATCCTCCTGCTCTGTCTGTCGTGGTGGGTGTAGTTCTTGTGGACAGATAACATGAGACTTGACTGTCACAGGGCAGTGGTACCCTCCATCCTCATGCCAGGTGTCTGGGGCTGCTAGACACAGAGCTCTGAGAGCAGGACAGAGCCAGGGCCATGACGACAGGGGGTTGACTTTCTTCCTGACCCATCCTGAGTGTCTTTGCAGAAAAGAAGGAACAGAGGTGCAGGGGCTGCTGCTGCTGCAGTGCTTCATGTCCTGCAGAAGGAGCAGTGGCTGGTCTGGGGCAAGAGCCACAGTTGCTGTCACACTGTGTCATGATGGCCAGTTCTGAGGATGGTGTGGTGCCTGCGGCCATGGAGCAGAAGGTGGCACTGGGGTGTGGTGGTGGTGCTGGGCTGGGTCTGGCTGGTGGTCTGTTCTGTTCAGGTCGTGCCTTCCCTCACACAGGTGACAGCCACAGATGCAGACAGTGGTGCATTTGGCTCCCTTTCCTACTCCATTGGCTCTGGCATCGGCAGTATTGTCCCCACACAGTTCAGCATTGACAAGCACTCAGGGCAGCTGTGCACAGTGCAGCCCCTGGACCGTGATGAGGGCACGTCTGCCTACGACTTCACCATCACTGCTGTGGATGGGGTGAGTGCTAGCGAGGCTGCCTGTGCAGTGTTGCTGCCGATCCAGCATTGTGCAGGGGGTGCTGCTGTCCTTGCACTGTCTCTGATCTGGTGCCTCCTCAGGGCGGCCTGAACTCCATGGTGTATGTGAAAGTGTTCCTGGAGGACACGAATGACAACCGGCCAGTGTTTTATCCACTGGAATATGCTGCCAGCATCAGCACTCAGAGCATGCCGGGGACAGCTGTGCTGCGTGTCACTGCCCATGACAAGGATGAGGGGCTGAATGGGAGAGTGACGTACCGCATCGTCCTGGGAAACTCACCCCCGCTCTTCTCCCTCAACAAGGACACAGGTGAGAACTGGCAGGCAGCCAGAGCAGGCAGCAGTTGGAGCAGTGGGGTGTGGGGGGGGTGTCAAAACCATCCTGAGTGTCACTGCTTGGCCACCTCAGCAGTGCAGTCTGTCTCCAGAGTACGTCTGTTCCTCTCCCTGCCACATCCTTCCCTCATAAACTTCCTTAGCCTCTGGTAACCCCTTCCAGACTCAGTCCCTGACTTTTTGTTTCTGCTCCCTGTTCTGTTCTTCATTTGTCCTGTCTTTCTTCTTCTCCCCATTCCCTGTCCCTGACTCACTGTGCCCTTCCTCTTGTGTGCTGATGCTTTGCCCCATCAGGCTGTATCCTGCTTCCTTTCTTGTCCCTGCCAGTCTCCTCTTCCCCAGCTCAGTTAACTCTCCTCTGTAACTCTGTCACTCTTGATCCCGCTGTTCTCATTGGCTGCATTTGCTCGAAGCCAGAGCAGTTTCTGCTGGGGAAGTGGGTGCATGGGTGTGTGGTGCCAGGGACTCTCAGCAAGACGGAAAGGTGCATTGGGGAATCTGCATACGGGTTCTCAAGTTCCCAGCAGGTGACTGGAATGAGACAAACCCTACCAGCCCTCCTAAGGCAGGGCTACTTCCATTGTAGGGCCTATCAACTATGGTCCTTCATTTCTACACCCCTCCCAGAGCCTCCCTGCCAGCCCAGGGCCCACTTGCTGTGTTGTGACACTCACCCTGTGCCCCACACTGGAAGCCCTCTCCCCTCCTTTCCCTCTCCCAAGACCTGCCTTCTGGCTCATGTCCCACAGGCTTATGTACCTTATGTACCATAGACTCATGTACCACTGCTTAACTCAGAGCTGGATGTAAGATTAAGTGCAGAGGATTTGAGGAGGCTTTTGGGGAGAGCTCCACTCATTCACTCCAGCTCCTCTGTGGTGGGCTCCCACTGTGATGCACATTGTTTCCTGCCCCTTCTGGTCTGTCTTTTCCAGCTTATGGTTTGACCTGTCCCCTGGTGCCAGGTGACAGGAGTGCAGCACAATGCCACATCAATGATTTTCTTCCTCAGGTGTCATCTCTCTGTCATGGTCTCTGAGTGGCAAAGCCAACACCCTGGTGCAGCTGGTGATCTCTGCTCAGGATGGAGGGGGCCTGCAGGCACAGCCAAATGCCCGGGTAAACATCAGCATTGTGGAGGGCACAGTCTCACCCCCTGTCTTTGAGCAAGCTCAGTACTTCTTCAGCGTGCCTGAGGACATGCCACAGGGCGCCAGTGTGGGGGCTGTCCGGGCCCAGAACCCACCAGGTATGGGTTTGTCCCTTTTGCATGTTACCATTTTCCCTGTCCCCACACCATCCTTGAGGGCCAGCGTCCACCACTTCCTCACGCAGTGGCCGTGCTCTGGGAGCTCCACATGCTCACATGTGAATGTGCACCCAGCTCAGCACCTGTGTTTACACAGGTGTTGTATGCACACCTGTGTGTCTGTGCACATGGGCACAGTGCTGCTGCACACCCTGGACCACAGCTTCCTGACCGTGGGGTTGAGGGAGTGAGCTGGATGGCAGCTCATTCCTTCTGTCTCCATGCTCTTACCCACAGGTCACGCTGATGACATCTTCTATTCCATCTCCTCGGGGGACCCTCATGGCTATTTCTCCATTGACTCGGCTTCGGGGCAGCTCCGCACCAGCCTGCCTCTGGATCACGAGTCCCAGTCGGTTCTCATCCTGGATGTCCAGGCCCGGAGCGGTTCACCCCCTGCCTACAGCAACACACGAGTGAAGATCTCCGTGTCAGATGTGAACGATAACGTGCCGGCATTCCCAGCTCCCTCTGACTCCATCTTGCTGCCAGAGGCCACAGAACCTGGGACGACAGTCTACACCGTGCAGGCTGAGGACCGTGACAGTGGTGCTAATGGACAGGTGACCTTTGAGCTGGTGTCAGGGGGCGAGGGCACCTTTGTTGTGGAGCGTGCCTCAGGGGCAGTGCGGCTCCTTGGGGCCCTGCAGCACGAGGCCATCTCGGCCTACAGCCTGGCCATCACGGCCCGGGACGGTGGCATTCCGCAGCTCAGCTCCACCTTCACGCTGCTGGTGCACGTACAGGCCGAGGACGACAACGGGCCCATCTTTGACACTCTCAACTACCGTGTGGAGGTGCAGGAGGGT
The DNA here is from genome assembly GCF_009819655.1 of Sylvia atricapilla. NCBI lineage: Eukaryota > Metazoa > Chordata > Aves > Passeriformes > Sylviidae > Sylvia > Sylvia atricapilla. Next base: position 115,205,060 of record NC_089141.1, on the reverse strand, counting down.
GTTCCCGTCTCCACCCGCTTCCTTCAGGTGAGGGCCCTGGCACGTGATGTGGAATCCACGGCCCTTACCTACCACCTGCGTGCAGATGGGGACGCCGCCAGCTTTGGCATCGTGCCTGAAAGCGGCTGGCTGTATGTCAAGAGTGCCCTGGACCGGGAGACGCGGGACTTGTATGTGCTGACGGTGCTGGCCTCGGTGGGAGGCCCCGGGACTGCGGCAGACACACGGAAAACTGGCACCAGCACCGTGCGGGTCAGCATCACTGATGAGAATGACAACAGCCCTCGGCTGAGCGAGGAGCGGTACTTCTTCACCGTGTCTGAGAACCAGGCTCCTGGCAGCAGTGTGGGAAGGGTGATGGCGAGCGACCGGGACGCCGGGCAGAACAGCCGGCTCACCTACCGCCTGCTCCAGCACGATCCCAACTTCCTCATCCACACACAGACAGGTGAGACACTCCTGGCTTCCTAGGTGGGGCCAGCTCAGGGCAGCAGTGATGGCAGCCAGGCCAAAACTGGAGCAGAATATTCACCTTACTGCCCCTGCAGTGCTGGGCTCCAGCAATACTCCTGAATAACACAGCTGAGCACAGGCTCTGCTCGAGTGCAGCTTGTGGGCTGGGCTGTGTCTCCACTTATCAGTGCTCTCACTTCTTGTGCCTGCCCCATTCCTGGAAGTATTCAAGGCCATGGTAGATAGGATTTGGAGCAACCTGGGATAGTGGAAGGTGTCCCTGCCCATGGCAGCAGGGTGGAAAAAGATGGGCTTGAAGGTCCCTTCCAACCCAAACCCTTCTGGGATTCTTCCTCACAGGAGAGGTCAGCACCAAGCATAGCTTGGATCGGGAGCAGCAGTCCAGCTTCCAGCTCCTGGTGATTGTGCAGGATGGGGGAGCACCGCCCCGCAGTGCCACCGGAACCATCTATGTCACTGTGCTGGATGAGAACGACAACGCTCCTGCTTTCCTCCACGTGGGCAGTGGTCAGGAGCTAACTGTGCAGGTAGGGGGGTGGGCTGGAGCACCAATGAGGCAGGGGCCTGGTGGCCTCTGGATGTGGGACAGGTGGTGCTGCTGGGGAAAAGGGGATAGGGTAAGGGGACTCAGGAGAATTTCAGGGTGGGAGATGAGCAGGCACAAGTTGGATCCATGCAGCAGCCAGGACAGTTTGGTAAATCTGAGATGTGGCAGGAGGGGCATGTCCTTGGGCAATGCAGATATCCTGGTGCACAGAGCAGGCAGGGCCTCTGGAGAGCTCTGGCACAATCAGGACTGGCCAGTGGGCAGAAGCTTTTGGTACACACATGCCTGTAGGGAGGGACAGCAAAAGGATCTCTGAACCTGACACAGGTTCAGAGAAGAGCCATGGTAAACAGTGGTGACCAGGGAGACACAGGAGGCTATCAGCCTCTACGTCTGGGGACTTTGGGTACAACCGCTTGTCCTTCTGGGAGGTCAAGAAAGCATTGTCAACCCGGGCTTGGCATGCACAGGAGCTTTCTGTGAATCTGTTGTGTCTGCCAGCCAAGCTTTCCCTCTGCACTCTGGTGGCAGCAGTCACTGGGCACTCCTGAGCAGACCCAGCTGCTCAGGAGTAGTGGGTACTGCTCAGGATTAGTGAGTACTGCTCAGGAGAACTGGGTGAGCACCTGCCCCCCACCCACCTGCCTCTGTCTTGCTGCATCTCTGAGTGCCACAAGTGGTGAGGACTCGTGGGAGCCAGTTGAGGGGCACTGGCAGCAGCAGAACAGGATGGGCAGCCAGGGCCCTGACCTCATCTGCTTGGCACAGAGCAGGGACAGCCTGCAGCTGGACTGCCATGCCCACTCTGCACATCCATTGCTGAGCATCAGGCTGTGTGCTCAAAGCCCCTTGCTCTGAGTTGGTCCAGAAACACCACGATGATGACAGCTGCCCTCTGTCACATGTCCTGCCTGAGCCACACACCCCACACAGCTCAGAGCAGACAGGACTGTGTTGGTAGTCACCTGGGTGACACAAGATCAGGAGACACTGCAGCTCCTGCCAGGCCCTCCCTGTCCATTGCTGCTTCCCTTCCCATTCTAGGGTGCAGTTATCCTTGCCCAGCTATCTTTTTGCATGCCCTGTTCTGCTGTAAAAGCTGCTGGCAGGGCTTGGCCTGGGTGAGCACAGCTCCCAGAGGCTTGAGGAGGCAAAGGGGGCACAGTCAGTCTTGCCCTCTCTGAGCAAGGCTCTGGGACCAGCTCAGGCCAGGGCCCAGTCAGCCATGGCATGGCTGAGGGAGCACTGGCTGGGCTCAGTGTTAGGGCATTGCTCACACCTGGCATCTGTTGTGAGCCCTGCTTCTGTGCAGGGACACCTGTGACACGCTTCATGGCAGGATCTGCAGCTGATCCCAGTGTTTGGGGGCACGAAGTGCTGCAAGTGCCCTGCTAGAGCTTGGATGGGCTCTGCCCTTACAGAGACCATAAAAGCAGATGTGTCCTTCAGGGGACAGGACAAGGATGAGATGGGTTCAGAGTTCTGAGGGCAGGTAAATGCTGCAGCAGCTCTGATCAAACACTTGTTTGGGCACTTTGGTTTGGGCACTTTGGTTTTCAGGTACTGGAAAGAGAAATGCAGAAGGGTGAAGTGCCATAACAACCCACTGTTAGCCGTGTTTTGGATGTAGAAGACAGACTTGGAGGAAGAAGTGAAAACTAGATGATAACACAAAGCTCCATGATTTCTTGCAGACATGCTCAGTGCAGTGTTCATGTCAGTGTCCATCAGGCAAAGCAGAGGAGGGTTCTGTGTCAGCACTTTCCAGCATCAGCTGTGGGGTGCTAAGATGAGACATTGGTGGTACACTGGCAGTACCTGGGGTCTGCAGTAATGCAGGAGGTCTGCAGTAATGTATCCTCCCAGAGAATGATTGCGAGGAGAGGGGAGAGAGCACAGGGCAGGAAGAGGGTGCCTGTTTTCAGAGGGAGTGCCCCTGGTGCTGGTGTTTCCCCTCAAAGATGTGATGGTTGATGTCACTGGTCTATTTACAGCATTCAAGGTGAGAGTTCCGTGTGAAGAACTGTAGAAGGATCATGTTTCACTGTTGAGTCAGGGAAGATGATGGGACGTGAAATCACTGCTGCTAAGCAAGTTGCTGGAAAGCAATACGGATGGCAGTTAGTGGTGAGCTCTAAACTAGCTGCTTCAGTTTGGGGAGAAGCCTGGAGCTTTGTGAATATGCTCAGCACAGGCAAAAAAGCAAATCAAATGCTGAGTTTAATTAGAAAAGAAACAGAGAATGAAAGAAAATATCATCACACAGAGCTCAGATTCTGCCCATACTCTCTGCCTGGTTCTGTTCCCTAAGTGAGCAGAAGTGCTAGAAATTGTTTAGAAAAGGATGTTTACAGGATCTCTGGCAGATAATGGTTCCAAGCAGAAATAAACGTTCTTGGTCATGGACAAAGCTGCAGCAATATCAGAAAGGTGAATATCACAAAGGTGTGCACAGAGTCGTGGGGAAATGAGAAGTTGCTTTTTTCATAACACAAGACTGGGCAGCTCCATAAGAACTGACCAGGCAGCAGGTTTAAAATAAACACAGGCAGCATTTCTTCATGCAGAATGTAATTAAATTGTGAAATCCTTGCCCAGAGTTGCATGGGTTCAAAACTAGATGAATTCATGGAAAGAAAAAAATCCATCAAAGGCTGATGAACACAAATACGATCTGTGGCTCAGGAAGTGTCTGAGCCACAGTGGGCTGGGAGCCGGGGAAGTTCACAGGAGGATTGTTCCATACGTACCATGTTTCTCACATTTCTGTATATCCACTGCCAGCCCCTGCCAGAGCTGTGCTTGTGGCCAGAATGGCTCTGTAAGCTTGGGACCAGGCTCGTGTTTGCAGAAACCTTTGGAGAGGGTGGGCAGACCCAGATATGCCCACGTGGCTGCTGTCTTACCAGTTTGCATAGGCAAGTCCACTGCTATTGCTGTTTATTCCTGTTTGTGTGACTGGACTGGCCTTTGTACATGGAGCTGTGTGGGTGTTGGTCATGTAACTCCTCTGACATGTCTGCTTTTCTCAAAGTGGTCTGATTCCTCATGGAGGGGGAGAGTGTCCCTGCCTGCGGAGCAGGAACCACTCAAGTCTGGGTTGAGGGCAGTGGGGGCAGATGCTGCCCTGGCCTGTGGTGGGGAGAGGCTGGAAGGGGCCTCTGAAGCGTGGCCCCACGTGGAGGTGTCCACGCAGACCCTTCTTTCATCAAGGGCCAGGCTATATTTAGGTCTGTGCCTCCATCACTGCTGTGAAAGGCTGTTCCAGATTCCTTGATCTGGTACTAGAAAACATCTCTTCATTCCCAGCCTAAACTAATTTCTGACCATTTTATACTCATTTGTTCTTGTGCCAATATTGTGTTTTTGCTTAAAAAGCTGTCCTCTCTCCCTGGAATTTCCCTCCCTCTCCCAGTGTTTACAGAGCACAGTCCCAGCACTGCCTAGCCTGGCTGAACTGCTCCAGCTCCTCTGGTCTCTCCTCCCAGGGCTTCAGCACAGTGCCAGCAGCTTGGGCAATAGCTCTGGCCCTCACCTCCTCCCAGAAACCTGCACCCTCTTCTCCGGAGTCCTGCTGGGATTCCACTTGGCCCTTTCCTATATTCATTAAGTGGCTCAGAACACTCTGCACAGCTGGGTCTCAGAGGGTGGTCTCTGCCATAGGCTGTGCCGGTGGGATGGGAATGTGAGGTCTGTCCCCTTGAGGTGGGAATTTGGCATCTGCTGGGGTAGAAGGAACAGCAGAACCTGTGCCAAGTGGGAATCCTGTTCCACCAAAGAGTATGTGCTGAGGGGGCAGGTCTGCAGCAGGGAGGAGATGTTTGCTGCTGATGATTCCAAAACCTGACAAGTGCTGAGGGACAGTGATGGGGGTGCATCCACAGCTATCCAGAAAAGGTGTGCAATGCTGTAATGTGTGGTCTCTGTGGCAAAGGAGGTAGTTCCCCTCAGAACATGAGCCCATGTGATTGATGTCTCAATGGTCTTGTGCTGCACTGGCATAAAATGGGGGTCTAAAGTACCTACAGACAGGTAGTGCTACTCAGGAGCAAAGGAGAAAAGGAAAAAGCCCCAAGCTGAGGTATCTGATTGTCAGAAGATCTGCCAGCTACACTTCCAGAGATGGGAAACCTCCCTGGCTAACTGTGGGAACTGAGAAGATCCCTGGCTGTGGCCAGGGAGACTGGCACTGGGCTGTCAGGGCTCACACATTGGCATTTGCAGCTGAAGAGGTCTGTTGGGGCAGGGAGAATCAGGACTGTTGTGGAGCCCTGCACTTAGCTGCAGAGGCTCTAGGTGTAACACGGGTGAAGCAGTCCCCTGCCATAGCCCTCCAGTCTGCCCCACCCTGTCGAGTGTGTTGTTAAATGGGAAAGAAGGACAGGAGGGCTGGTAAGGCAGAACCTCTCCTGGCCAGTTGCTGTGGGCTCCTCCATGTTCCCAGCCTCAGGCACAGCTTGTGGGTCCTACAGGGGGTCAAGGTGTGGGTAAGGTGTAAGGACTGGTGCAACATGGTGCAGACCTCATGCCGTGCTGCTGGAGCTGTGGGGTGATCTGAGAGGTTCCCTGTGCCACTCAACTCCTCCCTGGGCCGTGCTGCAGGTGCTGGAAGAGAAGCCATCGGGACTCCTGGTCGCTTCGCTGCAGGCCAAGGACCCTGACGAGGGGGAGAATGGGACCATCATCTACTCACTGATAGGTACGAGCTCCAGAACCAGCACGTCTGTGCTGCTCTGCCTTGCAGCCGTCACCTGGGCAGATGGGTGCCCGCTCCCCCTCTTTCGCGCCCTCCCCTGTGCTCCCTCCGCCGCGCTTCTCACAGCCACGTTTCCCTCTGTCTGCAGGAGCCTGGGCAGAGCGTTTCACTCTGCATGTGGCTACCGGGGAGCTGCGGACAGCCACGGTCCTGCGCCGCGCTGACCGCGCCGAGTACGTCTTCACCGTGACAGCCAGCGACCGGGGCGCGGTGCCGCGCAGCACCTCGGCCATCGTCCGTGTGCAGGTACCCCAGCTCCTCCTGGCCCTGTACCAGCTACCCCTCACCTGCCTCTTGGAAGGCACCATCCAGCTACTTGGCAGCCTTTCACCCCGCCTCCTCATCCTCTGCCACCTTCATCCCTGGGCCCCTCTGCTCCTGCTCAGCTGTTGATCCAGCCCTAAAATCCACGTGGAGAACCTGGGATGGGAAGGGATGCCTCTGCGCCTGTTCTCATTTCCGAAGAACTGCCGATTGCAGTTCTGCCTTCTCCAGGCCTTAGACAGCCGACCCTCTCCTGGTGCAGGAAAGACAACAGAGGTTCCCTGCACAGACTTCCACTCTTCTCAGCATCTACTTAGACCAATGTTCTGACCTGCAGGGTGTCCCTCATGTCTGTGTCACTTTGGTACTCCCTGCCTGGTACTGCCCAGACACCTACATCCTTTCTTTGCTGTTAGTGATGAGCTTCCTTTTGCAGCAGAGGCTCTGGTTCCCCCCATCAAGGTGAACTCCCACCAGTGTTTCATATCTTCTTGTCCATGGTCTTGCAGTTGCTAAGGCCATTTGATTGTCCTTGCTGTGCCATTTCCACCAGCTCTGCCCCTTGCTCCCTTGAGCCAGCTGGTCTCTCAGTCCTTTCTGTCACACAGCCGTCCCCACTCTGTGCCTTTCCCCTCTCGTGTGGGAGCTCCAGAGCTGACTTCTAGCCCATGTGGGTGGGATATACCATGTTTCCTTGAGAAGTGGAGCCTGGTGTTGGCCTGCCACATATGCCTTCAGCCACCAATAACATGTTTTATACCATTTCCTTTTTACACTGTATCTGTAACCGTTCTGCAGCCTTCAGAGCACTGAGGCCAGGCTGGCCATTCCCATCGTGCTGGTTTGCATCCCTGTAATAGATATTTGCTTGACAGTCACTGGGCTTGATCCCCTCTGAGCTGACAGGTTTGTTGTTACTCCCATTTTCCTCAGCTCCTTGACAGCAATGTGCTTCTTCAGTGAGTTTTCCCTTCAGATCATACTGGGGTGGCCTTTACAGCATCCTCGCTCCCATCTGCAAGTGCACCTCATCCCAGATTAACTCCAACGTGTTTAATAAAACCAGTGATAGTATTTATTTATCTTGGGGTCATACTGGGTTCTCTTTCTGTGCCTCCCATCACAGTGAGTGTGACCTCTCTTCTTACTCACTCTTGCTTATGTTTGCAGAATTGTGTCTGTTAGTTTTGCAGTATTGGACCCAGTCACAGAGCCAAGGAGTGGCTGAGGGAAGGCACTTGTGAAGGTCACCTTCTCCAGCCCCCTACTCAAATGGGGGCTGTGGGTAACTTTTGGCTGTCTCCAAGGCTGGAGACCCCACCACCTGTGGGCGACCTGTGCCAGGGCTCAGGCACTCTCACAGGAAAAGTGTATTCTGAGGACCAGAGGGACCCTCCTGTCTTCCAGCCTGTGCCCTGGCACACGGTTCCCCTGTGCATGTCGCTCACTCCTTCCTCTCTTCCCAGGTGTTGCCATCCTCCCGTGTGCTGCCACGGCCTGATGCCACCGTGTTGACCCTGCAGCCTCTCGAGGGGGTCAAGCCGGGGTCTGTGATTGGTTCAGTGGCTCCCCTGGACGCCCCTGCACGAGGACAACTGACCTACACGGTGGTAGGAGGTGGTGGGGATGGCACCTTTGTGGTCGATAGTATGACAGGGGAGATTTATGCTGCCCGTGAGCTGGACTATGAAGCTGGGGCACGGCACGTGCTCCAGGTGAGTGCTGAGGACACGCAGCACGGCTATCCCTCCAGCAGGTTGGTGCTGGTCCAGATCCACGTGCAGGACTGCAATGACCAGGCACCCACCTTCCCCGAAGACCCCATTACCATTGTGGTGCCTGAGAATGCCCAGGTTGGCTCCTCCATCTTCACCTTCCAGGCGCTGGATGGGGATGGAGCGGGCCCCAACAGCCAGGTGCGCTATGCTCTGCTGCACCTGGAGCCCCCCGGAGCCCCCTTCCAGCTGGACAGCCGCTCGGGGCAGCTGACCCTGCGCCAGCACCTCGACCGGGAGGCTGCTGCCTCCTTCCTGCTGGTGGTGGAGGCCACAGACCAGGCCCGCAATGTCAGCCAGCGCCGCTCGGCCGCCGTCACAGCCCGCGTGTTTGTGACCGACGAGAACGACAACGTGCCCGTCTTCCTGTCCCCGGCCACCGTCAGCGTCATGGAGGACCAGCCCACGGGCTTTGTGGCCCTGCACGTGGTGGCCCAGGACAGCGACCTGGGAGAGAACGGACGTGTGAGCTACTCCTTGCGAGCAGGCAACGGTGATGGCCGCTTCCACCTCAACCCCAGCACTGGTGAGGGCTGGGAGGGTGCAGGGGTGGTGGCAGGGACACAGGGAATGCGGAGGCTGAGGAGGGTGCAGGGGTACACGAGCATGCTGAGCAGTGCATGGGAGCCTGGAGGAGTGGGGCTGGGGGTGCAGGGAGTCCCAAGCACAGCATCTGGGTGGTGTGATGCTGCTGTCTCCTGAGACCCACGTGTCCTGGCACAGCCCAGTGCCTGCAGCCACACAGTAGTCCCCAGGCATCAGCCCCGGTGCCGCTGGTGCCAGCTTGCCCCTCTCCTGTGTCCACAGGTGCACTCTCCATCGTGCGGGCCCTGAACCGGGAGGAGGTGGCACAGCACAACCTGACGGTGGTGGCCACGGACCACGGCTTCCCACGCCTCTCCGCCACACAGCTGCTGTCCGTGCTGGTGCTGGATGTCAACGATGAGGCTCCTGCCTTCGAGAAACCCGAGTATGAAGCCCACATCATGGAGAACCTGCCAGCCGGCAGTCCAGTGCTGCAGGTGCTGGCCACGGACCGGGATCTGGGTGAGGATGCAGGCAAGGGTGAGCTGCCTAGTTCAGTCAGGGCCTGTCTGGAGATGCAGCCCCAGGTCTGGGCACGACCTGTGCCCTTCTGCCAGTCGGGAGAGCCTGGCTGACCAGAGGGAAGGATAAGCACCTGGCCTGGAGGTGGGAGATGAGCTGAATCCTGGGAGAGGGTGGGAATGGAACAAGGGCTGTGGTTCCCTCTGGTCTCCTGGCCTGTGGCCTTTGTTCTGTGGGTTCTCCTTTGCTCATCTGGCCTCCCACCATGTGGGTTTGGCTGGGAACCCCCCACACACCTCTGCCACCAGGGAGCAAGCCCACCCTCTCACCCAGCCTGTGAGCCCTGGATGAGAGCTGGGAGCGGGGAGGTGCAGGACTGGGAGCCAGATGAGGCACTAGGACTGCTGCTAGGCTGCCTTCAGACCATCTTTGTCCCCACAGGTGCCAACGGGCAGGTGTCTTATGGGGGTCTCTCTGGGGGGCCGTTCTCCATCCACCCACAGACGGGACTCATTGTCACCACACGTCCCCTGGACCGGGAGGAGCAGGAGCAGCATGTGCTGACAGGTAGGCAAGGGGAGGCAGCACGCAGTGGGTCGATGTGGGTAGACAGGGATTTCTGCTGCTGGGGTGGAGAGTGTTGCAGAGGGGGCAGGCCAAGGGGAGAGAGGAGGGGCTGTGGGGCACAGCAGGGCTGTGGGGTGGTTTGGGGCTGCAAAAATACCGATGCTGTCATGCCTGGCGTCCCCTGTGGGTGCCTGGGTGTGGGTATACAACCGCTGTGGCTGTAGCTCCCAGTCAAGGCAGCCTCTGGTGCTGTCACTGTGTCCTGCAGTCTACGCGAGGGACGCCGGCCTGCCGCCCAGCCTCACCAAGGCCACGGTGTGGATCATAGTGGGGGATGAGAATGACCATGCACCCCACCTGGAGAGCGAGTCCTACTCCGTGGAAGTTCCTGAGAACCAGAGTCGTGTGGCACTCTACACTCTGCGGGCCACTGATCCTGATGCTGGGGAGAACGGACGCTTGGAATACCGGGTGGCAGGTGAGATGCACTGGAAGCGTGGGACTTCTCCCACTTCTCCCAGGGCAAGGACTTCTCCCCAGGCTTCCCTGGATCTGGGGACATCAACTGCAGCAGTGCCATTCCACATCCGTTCTCTCCTGCTCCAAACTGCACAGCACTGCTGCCATCTCTCAACTCCCTACCCCCAGTAAAGAGCACCCTAAGATCTGGACAGGCTGCACTGCTCATTCCCCAGGCTTGTGCATAGTTCCCCAGGCTTAGACCAGTTCCACACCTCTCCTGGCTGCTCTGACCTGTTAATTCACAGGTTGCCAAGTCAGATTTTTGCTGTATCCTGTCACAGACTGTCTGGTGACTGCCCATGGCAGCAGCATTGGCCTGTGAGTGGTTAGAGTCAGTTCTTCATATGGAGCTGGCCCAAAGAGGTTTGCTCCCACTGGGGCTCACTCTACCCACCCTGCCAGACCCCATAGTGGTGGGCTTTGTGCTCTAGCCAGGGCCTTTCTCATTCCAGTTACAGGCATGCCATGTTGTTACTCCACTTCTTCTCTTTTAGGTGGAGACCCTGGGCAGGATTTCAGCCTAGACCCCGTCTCTGGTGTCCTCTCCACTGCACATGCCCTTGACCGAGAGCAAATTGCTTCCTACAGCCTCATTGTAGTGGTGCAGGACCACGGCTCCCCCCCACGCAGTGCCACCATGTCGGTGACTGTGCAGGTGTTGGACCTCAATGACAATGCACCCAGTTTTGCTCAGGCCAGCTACGTGGTGGAGGTGCCAGAGGACTTGCCAGTCGGCGCCCTGGTGCTGCAGCTGGTGGCTGAAGACCCAGATGAGGGCACCAACGGACAGGTCTCCTACTACCTGGGCAACGAGTCGCTGGGCATGTTCCAGGTGGAGCCAGAGAGCGGGCGCATCCGGAGCGCCCAGGCACTGGACCGGGAGCGCCAGCCCACCTACAGCTTCCTGGCCAAGGCAGTGGACTCGGCGCCGTGGGAGCCCAAGAGCGCGGCCGTGCGAGTCACTGTTGTGGTGCGAGACGTCAACGACCACGCTCCGGCCTTCCTGCACAGCCCGCTCACCGTCAACCTGTCCCGCCACACTCCGCTCAAGCAGGTGGTGGCCACCATGAGGGCCGAGGACAGGGACGCGGGTGCCAACGCCTCCATCCTGTACCGCTTTGCCAGCCCCAGCTCCGCCTTCGCAATCAACTCCTACACGGGGGACATCCAGCTGCTGCAGTCCCTTGGCTCGCTCAGCCAGCGCCAGCGGACGCTCTTCGTGCTGGCCATGGACCTGGGGCAGCCGGCGCTCTCCTCCACAGGGGTAGTGGTGATCCACGTGCAGGAGGAGCCCTACCGAGGCCTGCGCTTTCCCCGCAGCACCAGTGACGTGGCCCTGGCCGAAAATGCCGCCCCAGGTACCCACTGGCAGTGACCAGAAAGTGCTGTCATGCAATGGGATAGGGCACAAGGGGAGGTGGGAGCAGTGCTGTGGGGAGCTCAGACCACAGAGCGTTGTGGAGCCTGTGGGGAAGTGCTATTATGCTTTGGGCAGACCCAAGGAACTGCAGGGTCTAAATGGTGCCGAGGCTGGTGTCCCTGTAGGCTGACCTCAGTGTGTTCAGATCACTGCAGGCAGCCACAGGTGCCCAAGTGCTCCTGGAAGGTCTCCAGGGTCACAGTGAGACCACCGAGGAGCCATAGATAGGCACCATGACACCAGGCTCCCAGCCCTGCATTGACCTTTGATCTTCAGTCCCCTGTCAGCAGTGTTTTCAGGCAGAGCAGTGCTCCTGTGCTACAGCACATGCTGCTCTGACCCTTTGCCATGTGCTCCAAGGCTCCACTGTCCTTTCATACCCTTTTGTTCTCACAGGCACTGAGGTGGCAAGTGTCCAGGCCGTGCACACGGGGGGCTCCTCGGGGCACATCACCTACAGCATCATCAGTGGCAACGAGAGGAACACCTTCCTGATCCAGCCCAGCTCAGGTACAGCTTCAGGAACACTTGGGGAGCTCTGCTCATGCCTTCTCAGGTGCTTGGGGCCTCCAGGGCACAGGAACACCATCCACATTCTGTACCAGTTAGTTCAGAGGTGTTAGTTCTGGAATGTGGACACTGCCCTGTCACTGACCAGCAGCTGTTAGCACTGCTCCCAGTGCAATTTTGGTCCCCTATAATTACACCTTTTCCCAAAACCTCAGACAGCAGGATTTGATGGGATTCTGGGAAGACATTCTTCCCTGTGAAGGTGGTAAGGCTCTGGCACAGGGTGCCCAGAGAAGCTGTGGCTGCCGCATCCCTGGAAGTGTCCAAGGCCAGGTTGGGCAGGGCTTGGAGCAACCAGGGATAATGGAAGTGTCTCTATGTGCCCATAGGAATGTTGTCAATTAGCTTAGTACATCCTGCTGGCTGCCCTCCTCCTCCTCAGGTGGGACAGCAGCACCTTGCTGCTCCAGCAGCCTAGCTGCCCATGGCTCAGGTTGGTGGCTGTGGGTGTCTGTCCTCAGAGCACTCTGTCAGGCTCTGACTGGACTCAAAGCTGCAGTGAGGTGTCTCTGGCTTGGAGCTGGATGAGCTTATGTCATAGTAGGAACAGCTCTTTCTGCTCCACACCTTCTGCAGATAGGGGAGTCTCCAGATGGGAGGACTGTCACATGCTGTAATGTCAGCAGGAGCTGCCTGTCCCCAGCAAGGTGTGGGGGTTATCACTCAGGACAGCACTTGAGAATGATGAGAAGCTGGCAGTGTGGGGAGGGCTTGGAAAAGCTCAGTGTGTCTGTCCCGTCCACCTGAGAATGGGTGGACGGATGGAGGGATGGATGGATGGATGGATGGATGGATGGATGGATGGATGGATGGATGGATGGAGGATGGAGATGCTGGTACATCAGCCCCCCCCTTCCTACTGTTCCCCCTCCCAGGTGCCATCTCAGTGCAGGACTCCAGCAGCTTGGACTTTGAGGCCAGCCCCCGGCTGCGCCTGGTGATCCAGGCAGAGACTGCAGCTTCCTTTGGCTTTATGGCCATAAACCTCAACCTCCAGGATGTGAACGACAACCTACCCCGCTTCCAGCTGCAGAACTATGTGGCGTTCATCTGGGAGTCACAGAGCTATGACTCACCTGTCATCCAGGTATGCTGGGGCACAAAAAGAGATACCTGAGCCCTGGCCTGGCTGGAGTTACGGGACGAGAGCTGCATGGGGCTGGGGTGGGCACCAGCACACAAGACCTGCCTCAGGGGCTCCACAGCTGAATCTCATGTGGCTTTGCAGGTACTAGCAGATGACCTGGACCAGGGAGCAAACGGGCAGGTGACTTATGCCATCAACCAGTCCCTGCCAATGCCGGGCTTGTACCACATCGACCCTCAGACTGGCACCATTACCACTGCTGCCATCCTGGACAGAGAGATCTGGTCCCAGACCCGGTGAGTGCAGCCAGGCTAGGGGATGCCAGGACAGGAACAGACTCGTGGAGCACTGCCCCGGGGCACGGGGAACACTGTTTGTGGTGCCCCCAAAGCTGTCCCAGCCTGGCTGTGAAGTGGCTCTATCAAGCAGCACAGCTGAGGGTCAGTGGGAGTGAAGGACACAGGAGCCAGATGGCCAGGATGAGCCCACACACAGCTCAGTCTGCAGAGCTGAGGAGATTGTGAGAGGGCCCTAGGTTCATCCATTCCCCTTCCTGCCTCCTTAATCTGCACTGCATCTGCTCAGTTTCTTACACCTACAAGTACAGGACCCTTGTATCCTGCCACATGGCTCCATACCCCTGCACTAGCCTGAGCTCCCCCAGATGTCCCCTTGCATCCAGACAGGCCCTGTGGGCCCCTCACCATTTGTGCATGCTCTGGACATGTCCATCCACTCTAGCCACGCATATGTGAAATGCTGGCAAACACCCCACCATGAATCTGAGGTGTCTCCTGCCCTTTCCCACACACCGTGTTTAGGGGAGGTCCCCCAGTTCCTGTTCTCCCCTCCACATGTCCCCCCCGGCTGTGGGCTCCTCTGCTGTCTTCCCTGGTGGGGGTGGTCTTGGGTATTTTTACATCCACACAACCCTCACCATTCCAGAGAGGCTCCAAGTGTTCCCCAGCAGCCAGAGAGCCCCGAACACCTGCCTGCACCCCACAAGGTGCTCTGCCTGTACCCACACACCTTCCAGACTTCAGCACATGGTTTAGGTGTGCAAAAACCTGCTGCCCTGCCCCACCATGCTCTCCGTGTGCCACAGCCACTGCCCCACACGCGCTCTCCAAATCACGGAATCATTGAGGTTGGAAAAGACATCTGAGATTATTGAATCCAACCTGTGGCTGATCACCATCTTGTCAACTAGACAAGAGCACTGAGTGCCACATCCAGTCTTTTCTTAAACGTCTCCAGAGAATTGCACGGATCCGTCACCCCAGACTCTAAGCTGCTGCAGTTTCCCCACCACATGCACACGCTCCAGCCCCATGCACACCTGCAGTTCATGTGCCAGGTGTAATGCAGGTGTGCAGTGCATGTTTCAGGAAGTGTAGATGGGTGAGGTGCTCCCTCACATGTGTGGGCACACATCTGATCCTCATGCCTGCCCACAGCTTGGTGGTGACAGCGATGGACCGAGGAACACCACCGCTCATGGGCTCGGCCACGCTGACCGTGGTGGTGATGGACATCAATGACAATAGCCCTACCATCCCGGTCCCCTGGGAGATCCGTGTCCCTGAGAGTGAGTGCCGTAGCACTGAGGGCCAGAGCTGGGGTATGATGGGCACCTGGGCACCGTGGGGTGGGGAGGAGCCCCAGAGAGGCCAGGCCAGTCTCTGTCAAGGTCTGGGTCACACTGACCCGCTGAAGCCCCCCAAGCTCTCCAGCATGACCCCCGTGCTGCTGCTGTGTCCTGAGGGAGCAACCTGAATTACCAACTCAACCCTGGCCCCTGCCCCATGTCCGGGACTCTGGCTGCAAACACCTGCTCACAGGCCCTGCCTGCTCACAGTCCTCAGCCAGTATGCCCAGTGCCCATGCCAACCTCCACCTGCTCTGCCAAGTCCCCAATACCTTTGGCTTCCCCCTGGCATCTCCCTCTCCCATGGCATTTTCCCCTCTTCCTGATGCTCGGGCTCTGGATTGAACTGGTTTCCTGCCAGGTGAGCCAGGTATGCTGGACAGGGATGGGTCTGCTCACTCACCTGTCTGCTCCCCACAGACACACTGCTGGGGACCCAGATAGCCCAGCTGACTGGGAACGACGTGGACTCGGGCCCTGCACTCTCCTACACGCTGCTGCTGGAGGGGGATGCAGCAGACACCTTTGGGGTGCTGCGCTATGGTGGCCACATTGCGCTGACGGGGCCACTGGACCACGAGCAGCGCAGCCGCTACACCCTCACCCTGCGCGCCTCTGACACACGCCACGAGACTGAGGCCAACCTCACCGTCCTTGTGGAGGATGTGAACGACAACGTGCCCACCTTCACACAGGTTTTCTATCAGGTACATGCGCCAGGTGTGCCAGCTAGCAGGGGCCATCCCACACAAGCCCTCTGCAGCTCCTGCCTGGCCCTCCTGCCCTTACAAAGCAGAAGATGGGTCTGAGCCCCTTCCTGTCCCGCTTTCTGACCCACGTCCACATCCTGGCATTCCTCATGCTGCCACTGTCGCATAGAAGGAGTTGAAACCAGGCACGTGACCCTGGGACCAGCCCCTGCAAGTGGCACAGCTGGATGTAGAGGGTCCAGCAGAAATGAATGATCACACTGGGGAGACCAGTGGAAGTGGGAAATGGGTGACAGCCCAGACAAATGTTTGTGGCAAGACAGATCCCTGTTGAAAGCCGGCTTGGGCAGTGTGTGCTGCAGCACTGGAGCCCAGGCAAGGGGCTGAGGAGCCGCAAGAATGCTTGAAGGGTCTAGGAGCACAGACCTCTTGCCCGTGGTTTCCCTGGCCAGTGAGAGGATGGACGACCTTGGCTTTGGCTGCCTGGCCAGCCCCAGGCCCCCCTCCCAGCAATGCTGCGGGTCTGGGCAGGGGAGAAACAGATGCTGACTGGGATTTTCTCCTCTTCCAGGTGCTGCTGCCAGAGCACACACCTGCTGGCAGTGTCATCCTCACTGTGAGCGCAACTGACCCCGACTCAGGGAGCAATGGGGACATCACCTTCCACCTGGCTGTGCCCAGCCCTGATGTTGCCATCGACCCCAGCAATGGTGCGTGGGCTTGGTCCTCTGTGTGCCTCTCTCATGGGTCAATCTAAGGCTGCCTGCGGAGGGGAGTTCCCCTGTGCTGGCCCTGTTCAAACCCTCACGAGGTCACTTTCTGGTGTGGCTGATAAGGCAGACACAGCAGGGTGACCATCAAATGCTCCTCCATCTGATACCCTTCCCAGCTCCCACTGGTTCCCATGCTGACCCTGGCTTTGTGCTCCACAGGGACCCTCTTCACCACCCGGCAGGTGGAGTTCAATGCCAGCCAGCCCACCCTGGACCTGGTGGTGGAGGCCCGTGACCACGGCTCTCCCAGCCTCTCATCTTGGGCCACAGTGCAGCTCCAGGTTCTGGATGTTAATGACCACAGCCCCCGCTTCCAGGAGCCATGCTACAACGCCAGCGTTCCCGAGGACCTGCGCCCAGGCACCACTGTGCTAACGCTGGAGGCGGGTGATGCCGACCTCTCCCGGGAGAATGCTGGCTTTGACTACACCATCGTCAGTGGGAACAGCGGCAACGCCTTCCAGGTGGAGAGCCGGGTTTTCCGGTCCGGGGGACAGCTCCACACGCAGGGAGCCCTGGTGCTTGTGGAGTCCCTGGACTTTGAGGCCATACCAGTATACAACTTGACGGTGGCAGCCTCAGACCGGGGCCTGCCACAGCGCAGCGCCACCGTGCCCGTGCTCATCACCGTGCAGGACGTCAATGACAACCCTCCCGTGTTCACCCGGGCCGAGTACCGTGCAGCCGTGAGCGAGGCCGCGCTGCCGGGCACGGAGCTGCTGCGTGTGGCAGCCCACGATGCCGACTCAGGGCCACGTGGCCGTGTTCACTACACCATCAGCTCAGGCGACCAGCATGGGCTGTTCCAGCTTCATGAGAGCACAGGGGCCCTGAGCCTGGTGCGGCCACTGGATCGAGAGGCCCAGGCTCTGCACACACTGGTGGTGCGGGCCACGGACACACCAGGCGGGCACTTTGCGCTGGTCCCCGTAGCCATTGAGGTGAAGGACATCAACGACAACAAGCCGTACTTCCCCGTGGAGGTGCTGAGCGCCAGCATCCGGGAGAACTTGCCCCCCGGCACGCTGGTCACCACGCTGCGTGCTGTCGATGCCGACACGGGCGCCTTTGGGGAGCTGCGCTACATGGTGCTGGAGCAGGCAGTGGGCGACCCCACCATGGGGGATGGCCGAGACGCTTTCGCTGTCAATGGGAGCTCTGGGGAGCTGCGCTCCCGCCTCACCTTTGACTATGAGCGAGCCAAAGCCTTCCAGCTCCTGGTTCGGGCCACCGATGCTGGCAATGCCTCGGCCACTGTGACTGTGCGGGTGCTGGTGACAGGGGAAGATGAGTACGATCCCATCTTCCTGAGCCCCTCCTTCAACTTTGAAGTGCCTGAGGGTGCGCGCAAAGGGCAGACCATTGGGCGGGTGCTGGCCACGGATGAGGATGAGGGGGCTGATGGTGTTGTGCTGTACACCCTGGCAAAGCCCTCACCATACTTTGCCATCAATCAGACCACAGGCTCCATCTACCTGCGTGTGGACAGCCAGCCCCAAGCCGGGGCTGGGCGTGCCAAGAGGGAGCCACGGGAGATGAGCCTGGAGGTGCAAGCACGCAGCCCCCTGCCTGCTTCTCGTGTGGCCTCTGCGCAGGTCACCATTGATGTCACGCACACCTCCTTTGGCCTGGCACCCGACCTCAACCTACTGCTGGTGGCTGTGGCTGCCTCGCTGGGTGTCGTGGTGGTGCTGGCCGCCGTGGCCATCGTGCTGGCACTGGTGCGCTCCCGGCAGCGCCGGGGCCACAAGAAGGCGGAGGGGGAGGGAGCACTGGCCCGTGTACAGAGCGGGTCCTTGCAGAAGCTGGGCTGTGAGGAGCCAGCACTGCCCGGGGCTGAGCACATCTACCACCAGGCACTGCCAGGGTACGGGACGGAGCCGGCGGGGCCCTACACGCGGGGCGGCTCACTGGATCCCTCGCATTCCAGCGGCCGGGGCTCTGCTGAAGCTGCTGAGGACGACGAGATACGGATGATCAATGAGTACCCACGCGTGGCCAGCATCACATCCTCCATGCAGGAGCACATCGCTGCCCGCGGCCCTGACTCTGGCATCCAGCAGGATGCCGACCAGCTCTCTGACATCTCTTGTGAGCCAGCTGCGTTGGAGAGCACCCAGTGGTTCAAGAGCAAGAAGGGCTCTGGCCTGCTGCTGCCGGGGCCACCCCTGCAGCTGTACCGTGAGGATGGGGGGGGCAGCGCCTTCCTGGGTGTCCGCTGCGGCCTCAGCGTCTCCTCACAGCCCCAGGACTACACCTTCCCAGAGGACGGCAAGCCTTCCGTGGAGGGCTCGCTCACTGCCATTGTGGCCAGCGATGAGGAGCTCCGCGGCAGCTACAACTGGGATTACCTGCTGAACTGGTGTCCCCAGTTCCAGCCGCTGGCCAGTGTCTTCACGGAGATCGCCCGCCTCAAGGATGAGAGTTCTCTGCGCAAGCCCTTCCCAGCCAAGCCCAAGGCAGAGCCCAAGCCCCGCATCGACCCCCCGCCCCTCATCACCTCGGTGGCCCATCCAGGTGCCAAGTCTGTGCCCCCCAAGCCACCACCAGGCAGGACCTTCCCGCACCCATCCTCCCTGCGCCGCTCGCCCATCAGCCACGAGGGTTCCATTTCGTCCTCCGCCATGTCACCCAGCTTCTCCCCATCGCTGTCCCCGCTGGCCGCCCGCTCCCCTGTGGTCTCGCCCTTCGGCATCTCCCAGGGGCCATCCACCTCCACCATCAGCGCCGAGCACTCGCTGGAGCCCCCCGAGGAGGCCGAGCTCAGGATTTAGAGCTAGGCCCCTGGACTCCTCTGCCCCAGCCCACAGCCATGCGGCTGGAGCGGGGCCCAGCCCAGGGCTGCTAAAATGGGTGCTCATCCCTCTCCCAGCACTGTGCCTGGCCTGGGCCCCCAGGGACTGCGGGTGCCACTGAGGGCTATGGCCCGTGTCCCTCCCCACCGCCTGGCAGACCCTGTGCTGGCTGGTGCCCTATGGACTGCTGACCCCAGTGCTGGCACCCCGGGGTGATGGTCCATGTGCTGCTTGCGGTAGCTCAGATTGGTGCTGGGCAGGATGGTGCTTCACGGTACTTGGTGCTCCAGGAGTGGCCGGGAGCTGAGGGGTGCTGGGCCAGGGGCTGCAGGCCCAGACCCTGCCCTACCCAGCCCCAGGGGCCATGCAGCAGCCTGGGTGCAGGAGGACCCTGAGCCTTCCCTAGCGACTCCCGGGGCAGGGGGACAATGCCCCATGGCTGGGGGTGGTGTCCCAGGGCAGGGCAGGGCACAATGTGCCAGGGCACAGACGCTGCCTGTGGGGAATGAACCTGCCCCCTGGCCGGGAGGGGACACTCACCGGGCTGGCTTCAGCAGAGGGCAGCAATGCCCACATCTTGCTGTCTGTCCATGGCTGGGCTTGGACAGGAGAGCCTTTGAGGTCTCTCCAGCCCTTTCACAACCCACTGCTGCAGGTGACACATTCAGGGAATCTCCTGCCCAGAGCTTCAGGATGGTTCCTCTGGTCCCGGGAGGGAGGCGCCTGCCATGCTCAGCATGGGAACCCCATTCCTGGGACCGGGTACCTCCCTGGGCAGGGGTCCCTGGCAGGGACAATGCCCAGACACAGGCAGCACAGTGGGGCTGGCAGAGCTGTGAAATTGCTGACAGGGACAGCCCAACCTCAGCAGCAGCAGTGATGGCTGCCATGACCCACACCCACCTCAGGCCCAGGCGAGTTTTTGAGGTGGTACCCCAAAAAAACACATCGCCCAGCATGTTCTCCTACAGCCACAGTGGGGATCTGGCCTTCCTTGGGGCCCTGTCGCATGACTGCTCCCCAGGACCATCTGGGCCACCTCCAGAACATGGTCAAGGTGCCAGAACCCCTTGCCTCTGGCCCCAGCCCCCTGGGCAGGGCTGCTCTGCACCTCCATTATGCATGCTGTGAGCCCGGACAGGGCCCCTGCAATGGGGCCGGTCCCCATCTCCTGCACTGTGCACAGCCAGTCACACTCACACCATGCTTAGCCCCCACCAGAGCTCTTCCTGAGCCTGCAGCTGCTCACAGGGAGCAGCCGTGCATCACAGGCCCTGGGAGTGTGGCCTGGGTTCTGCCTGTAGCCCTGGTGCTCCCAAAGGCTGTGATTCCCACACGGCCATGGGTGCAGAGTGAGGGCTGGAACAGCATGGGGGGCTGCACACAGCAGCCCTGAATGCCCAGTCTGGTCAGGAGTGTCTGGAGACAGGGAGGATATCTCATGCCTGAGCAGAGCCAGGGGGAAGTTCCTTCCTATCACGCTTTCTCCAGACCCAGCACATCTGCAGAGTGGCTGCAGCCCCAGCCCCAAAGGTGTTGTCACAGCAGACAAATGCATCACTTCTGCCCGTCCCCCCACTTCCCATAAAGAACCATCTGTGGCTGCAGCTCCATCTGTCATAGTCAGCCCCTCATCCCTCTTGTGCTGTGGGGTCTCAGCTCATGCCAGTGGATCCCAAGTGCTGTCCTGGGCATAGGGCAGTGACAGGGGACAGGGATCTGTGCCAGTGACAGGGGCACCAAGGGGGCACAGGGCCATGCCCACTCTGCCGGGGACCCACAGGGGCCTCATGTGCTCTGGGAGGGGGAGAACAGAGAGTTCTGCCTTGGCACCGGGACAACCCACAGAGCCTCTTGGGGTGGGCACCCCCATCCCCTCTCTGTCTTGCTCACAGGCACTGTGGGGACACATTGTTCTCCCCAGGCCCTGTGGGGGCACTCTAGGGCTACCCAGTGCCCCCCAGTCCCATGCTGGGGTGCCCCATGCCTCCTGGTCCTGTGCTGCCCACACAGCCCAGCTCCACTGCACACCTGGGATGGGGACACAGATGGTCACCCTGCACGCCACAGGAAGGGTCAGACACATGCACCCTGCTTTGGGCTGGGGTCACTGAGCCCCCAGTTATTTATTTTTACACATTGTACTACAATTCCTGTTTTTAATCGTTTGTACCTTTTGTATTGTGTCTCGTGGAGCTGCACGTGCCAGCGCTGCCCACGGCCGCGCAGGGGCCACCCGGTGCAGCCTGAATCCAAGTGCCAACGTCTCAAAAAATGCCTTAATAAACCACACGTTTGTACAGACACAGACCCATCCCTGCTGCCGTGCGCTCATGCCAGGCTGGCACCATATTCCCATGGGACTGAAAGGGAGTGGGGGGATACTGGACCTGCACCATGAAGGGCTCACGTGGGCCTGGCCAGGCTCTGGCATCCACATCCATGGCTGCATCCTGCCAAGTCCTTTTCCTGAGAGGCCAGTGAAGCTGCAGCAGGACCATGGCCCTGGGGCTGTCCAGCAGCGTGCCTGAGTATGTTCCCATACAGGGATACGTGCAAACACAGCTGTGGAAGACATGTCTCCACATGTGCACACAGCTGGTCCCACATGCCACAGGCAACCCTATCCCGTCCCGCTACGCTCACTCTGGTGAAGGCTGTGGGCAGGGCTGTGCAGGGACCCAGAGCTGCAGTAGCCACACCTGGACACGCCATCTGCCCAGCAGGTACCTCGCATTCCCAGGATCCCCACTGAGGACACTTGGATATACAAGTTTTCCAAGCCATGGCCTCATCACAGCCACCAGCACACACAGAAACCAGTTACAGAGTTTGAGAAGCAGCAGCGGCTGTGCAGCTGTCAGGTGTTGGATGTGGCCAGACCCAAGCAGTGACCATCAACCACCTACATGTGATCAGCCACTTCCATCTTGCCTTCCCTGCTCTAGCGTTCTTTGCTGCTTCCCAAATCAACCTGTTTACTCCCTGTCCTCAACACCCCACAGCGAGTGTTGCACAGCCCCAGCCTGTTCTGCACAGCCCCTCAAGGCTGCCCAACCCTGCTGGCAGCGCTCCAGGACCAGGGGAGCAGCTCCCCTGGTCTGACAGGGCTCCTCACACTGCAGGGGCAAGCGTAAGCCAGCACAGCTGGGGCAGAAAGGGCAAAAGGGCCACTCCTCCCTGATGGTGTTCACGGGGTCCCCTCTGCTCCTTCATCCCCCGGCCCGACCCCTTGCAGCTCCCTGCTGGGGCACAGTGGGACCAGCGGCTGCCCTCAGTGCCACTGTCCTCCTCTGGTGTTCCTGGCCTCAGGGAGATCCACCTGCCCGCAGAAGGGACTTGTTTCACCCTGTCTGCAGGAGCGGCACAGGAGTGTGCCTGGGCAGGCAGGGCTCCCACCAGGAGACACCAAGGCTCCCCGACCTCCCGGGCACCAGACCAGCAGCAGATGCTTGTTAACACGATTAGCTCTGTCCGGCCACCTTAATCCCGGCTGTCCAGACAGATCCAGGACATCATCCCCCGCAAATCCCATCCCACTTAAAGAGTCCATCCCCAAAATGGACATGGGGCATGCAGCTCTGACAGCATCCCAGCCCCTGGCTAGGGCCAGGGTGGCTGGTTCCCCTCTCTGTGGCCAGGAGGAGGCCAGGGCTGCCAGTCCAGGGCAGTTGGTGGGGCTGGAGCAGGGGGAGCAGGAACAGACACCTCTGGCATGGCTCCAGTGCGGGGGACGAGGCAGCAAGGGCCAGGCAGGTGGTTTTCCTATTGCCTGTCTCTTCCTGGCCTGCACCCCGCTCTGCAGAAGCAGAAAAACAGCTGGGAACTGCTGGAGCTGTGGAATGCATGCTTGTCACCGAAACTGCAGGAAAAACAAAAAAAACTCTCTCCAACATTTCTAGTGTTAGAGAATCAAGACATTACTTTATTCTGGCCAGGATTTTGTTCTGGCCAGAATATGCAAGAGAAATCATTTCATCCACAGATGTCCCGAGTTGTGCAGAGAAAATCATTCCATGACAAATGAATTTTACTGTATTTTTCATATATTTTATACAGTAAAAACACATAGAAATTCATTGGTTCAATATTC
Source organism: Sylvia atricapilla (assembly GCF_009819655.1). Classification (NCBI taxonomy): domain Eukaryota; kingdom Metazoa; phylum Chordata; class Aves; order Passeriformes; family Sylviidae; genus Sylvia; species Sylvia atricapilla. The sequence continues at coordinate 115,182,012 of NC_089141.1, read as the reverse complement.
ATTGGTCTCAATTCATTCGTTGGTCCCAATTCATTCATTGCTCAGTTCTTAGTATTTGGTTTTCTATGGAGGGGGCGGTGTCTGGAGTTGATGTTCATTAATGGTCGTTACCTTTTGAGCACGTTCTGCGCTACTCCCAGCAGCTCTCCTGCAGGGGCCCCCATCACCCCGCCGGGCCCGGGACCCGACCGGGGCCCCAGCCTGAAAAGGGCCTCTGCCTCCTGCCCCCAGCAGCCTGGGACCATCAGCCCAGTACGGACCCTTGTCCCGCCTCCAGCCCAGGACGCCCAGCCCTGCAAGAGCCCTGGCGCCCTCGCAGCGCGGGAGCTCGACACGGACCCTCGGCCGAATGCCCTGTCCGAGCCATCCCGCCGGGAGCACGTCCGCGCCGTGCGGGGAGACGCCCGAGAGAAGGGCGGGACAGGGGCGGGGGCGGCCCATGCCGTGTCTGAGCCGCCCCTTCAGGCTGCCGGCAAGCGGGGACTCCCCGCTGGAGCTGTACCCGGTGCCCGCCCCGCCGCCCGCCTGGCGCCGTGCCCCGAGCTGCGGGCCCACGGTCCGATCCCATCCCCGGCCCCGGTCCCGGCGCTCGGGCCCCGCCCACCCCGTGACGAGCAGTCACGTGACCGCTGTTTTGGTGTCCCCACGTGGTGGGAGTCACGCGCCCGCACACGTGACCAGGCGGCGCGGCGGCATGGCGCGGGGGTAACGGGCAGGGAGCGGGGCGCCGCGGGCCGGGGGACGGAGACACGGGAACGCCTCCCGGGGGGCGCTTTCCGGCCCCGGGACGAGGGGGACCGCAGGGATCCGACGGTGCTCCTGGCTGACGGAGGCTCAGGGTGTCCGACGGGGCTCCCAGGTGGCGGTGGGAACGGGGACCGGAGGCTCAGGCGGGGTTCCCCGATGATGAGGGCCCTCGGGATCTCCCGGTGGCGGGGTGACAGACAGGCTCGCCGGTGGTGGGACTCGGGGGATTCAGGCGGGGCTCCCCAGACCCGGGGTAGGGATAGTCAGACGGGTTCTCCCGTCACGGGATTTCGCGTTTTTCCGGCGGGGCTCCGTGGGCACAGGGTTTCGGGGGTCAGACCTCGGTCAGTCCCGGTTCCCCACGGCTGTGCCAGTGCCTGTGCTCCCCTGAGCCCGTTGCAGGTGTTGGGGGATCCCCGCCGTGCTGGCGCTGTGTGCGGCCGCCTGGAGCTGCGCCCCGGGGCTGGCGCTGCAGCTGGAGCGGGACCAGCCGTTCCGGTAGGTCCGGGGCTGTGGGCCGGGCCGGGCCGGGCTAGCGTGCCGGTGCCGGCCCCGCTCACCGCCCATCCTGCAGCGTGCCCCCCGGCTGGGCCCATGCTGGCCGCGTGGATCCTGAGCAGCCGGTGCAGCTGACCTTCGCCCTGCGGCAGCGCGGAACTGGCCGCCTTGCCCGCCTCGTCGAGGCTGTCTCGGACCCTCAGTCCCCGCAATACGGTAACGGCCGCGTCCCTGAGGCCTCACGAACCCTGGGGCCTGTGAGGGGATCTAACCCCTCTGTGCCTCCCAGGGCAGTACCTGTCCCTGGAGCAGGTGAGGGACTTGGTCCAGCCTTCCCCAACCACGCTGATGACAGTTCTGAAGTGGCTGCAAGGCCATGGTGTAGAGGAGTGCCGGAGTGTCACCACCCTTGACTTTCTGGAGTGTTACCTGCCTGCAAGGTGAGCCCTAAGGGCTGAAACCAGCTCTGGTGGCTCTGTGGTGGCTGTCCCTGTGTCTCACTACTGTCCCATCCTGTGGTGGCTGTTCCTGTGTCCTGCACCAGTCACGCTCCTTAGTGACTGTCCTTCTCTCCCAGCCCTGCCCTGTCTGTTGATGGCTGTCCCTGTGTCCTAGTGCTGTTTCATCCCACAGTGGCTGTCCCTGTGTTGCAGCACGGCTGAACACCTGCTCCCTGGGGCTGAGTTTCACCGGTATGTGCAGGGCCAGCGCAGCCTGGTGCGGTCCCCACTGCCCTACACTGTCCCTGCAGAGCTCGCGGAGCACCTGGACTTTGGTGAGTCCCACGTGGGGAGATGAAGCTGCAGAGCTCAGGTGCAGCTGCTTCTGGGCGTACAAACCTCTCTCCTGCAGATCCCTGTTACATGGGATCCAGTGACCATGCCACAAAAAATGCAGGGGGTGCCCAGCTGAGGCCATGGCTCAGCAGTGGGAGCTGAGAGGTTCTTCCCTCGGTGCTGCAGGGCTGGGTTTTCCAAGCCCTGCTGTTGGCCTGCCCATGTTGACGTGGGGTTGGTGATGGAGAGCCCAAAGGCTCTATCCTACCTTCCCAGGGCTCTGCCCCCTGACAGCTTCTCCCATCGCACTGGGCTCTGCTGCAGTGGGTGGGATGCACAGGTTCCCCATGGAGCGCAAGGCAGTCAGCAGAGCCGGGGCCAGGAAAGACCCACAGTTGGCAAGAGCGTCGTTCCACCTGGGCGTGACACCGGCCGTCCTGCGCCAGAGATACAACATGACAGGGGGGGACGTGGGGCTCCTGTCCAACAACAGCCAGGCCTGTGCACAGGTAACAATCGCCTGGGTTAGAGGCCTGTGTGCTGTGGCAGTCCCAGGGATTGGTACTGTTCTGGGGATCTTGAGACAGCTGAGTGTCCCTCAGTGGCTGCTGGCAGTACCTGGTGTAGCATAGAGCTGTGCTGGGCAATTTTCTGGGTTAGGATCAAAACGTTAATCTTGTTTATTCAAGAGAAGACAGCCTGTCCCTCTGTCCCACAGTTTCTCGAGCAGTACTTCCACCAAGCTGACCTGGCTGAGTTCATGCAGCTCTTTGGCAGTGGCTTTGCCCACCGCACGCAGGTGGACCGGGTGGTGGGGCACCAGGGCCATGGCAAGGCCGGGCTGGAGGCCAGCCTGGACGTGGAGTACATCATGAGCACTGGTGCCAACGTCTCCACTTGGGTCTTCAGCAATGCAGGTACTGGGGAAGAGCCCCAAGGGGCAGGGGGAACACCAGGGAGGGAAAGGGGAGCACCCAGAGCGAGATGGGGAGTGCCTGGAGAGGTGAGGAGAGTGCCTGGAGCAGGGAAGGGAACACTTGGAGGTGTGAGGGGAGGGGGTGGAACAGGAGAGGGAAGTGCTGGAGGAGTGAGGGGAGAGCTTGCAGGGCTGTGCAGACAGCTGCCTGTAGGACAGCCCCAGCTGCTTTCCCAACTGCTGTGAGAGTGCACCCTTTGTGCTCCCCAAGTAAGAGCTGGCACCAGATTCCCACCTCCTAGGGACATCACTCCTGGTTTGTGTAGTGACTTTGGACCGTGTGAACCTTCAACTTCCAGAGTATCCTCAGGCAGGGATTTCATTGCTGGTACCATGCAAAGCAGCTGCCCTGCTCAGCTCCCATGAAGGAGGGCACAGCCCTCTCCCTGTGGGGTTTTCCAGTTGTGCTGGAGCTGAGCTCCCACCCACGAGTCTCCCAGTAGAGCAGATGAGGGAGAGTGAGGGAATTTGGGAAAACATATTGCCAAACAGACTGCACAAACACAAACAGGGCACAGTGCTGGGGGCAGTGTCCCTGTCCCAGATTGGGAACTGGCTGAGCAGGTGAGTGCCACAGGGACAGTGGCCCTGTCCCTGATGGTGACAGTGACAGCAGCCCAGTGGTGCCCTTCCCTCCGCCCCCACACAGTTACTGGTGTGGGAAGGGTGCAGGGACAGTGACATGGGCAACCAAGAGTGAGCGGGGGTGGCTGGGGCTATGCCTCCCCTCCCACTGGAGAGGGCTGAAGGGCAGGGAGGGTCCAGGGCAGGTACAGGTGGAATGTGTGGAGGTGGCACATGCAGCGCTCTGCTGGGACCTGTTGTCAGAGGAGGAGCTGAGGCTCCACTGGGTCCACAGGTGCCTATGTGGCTGCAGCCCTGTGGAGAGCCCTCTTGGAGAGGGGTGTGAGTGTAGCCCCCTGTCCTGGGGTAAGGATAGCCCTCTTGCCAACTCCATGGGCTGAGCTGAAGCTTGGTGCCATGCAATGTGAGGAGCCCCAGGATAAGCTCATGGAGCTTCAGGCTGGATGTGCTGTGGCTCCCTGGCCTACAGGAAGGAGCACCTGGGGCTGTACTTCAGGTGCCGGTGCTGATGAGGCAGGACTCCTTGTGCTGTTCCCTGTCTCTGGTGTTGGAGGAGCTATCCCTCGTGTCCCTTCCCCGATGTCCTTGCAGGGCGCCACGAGAGCCAGGAGCCCTTCCTGGCCTGGCTTCTGCTGCTCAGCAACATGTCTGCGCTGCCCTGGGTGCACTCGGTGAGCTACGGGGACGACGAGGACAGCCTGTCCTATGCCTACATGGAGCGCGTCAACACCGAGTTCATGAAGGCGGCGGCCCGCGGCCTCACCATCCTGTTTGCCTCAGGTGGAGCCAGGGCCCGGCATGGTGGGGCCTGAGCACCCAGCACCAAGCGTGGCTGTGGAAGGGGTGGCTGGGACACCGTGGTCACCTGTCACCTCTTGGTGTGTCGGCAGGTGACGACGGTGCTGGGTGTCGACGGGTGCGCAGTGGGAACCACACCTTCCGGCCCAGCTTCCCGGCCTCCAGGTGGGTGAGGGAGGGAGCTGGGTGTGAGGGGTCAACGCAGACCTGCGGGGGCACTGCCAGCCCTGGCCCCCTTGAGGTCTGAGCCCCTGGAGGGTCACCTGAGGGTCCTCAACAGCACGCTTACAGACCCCCGAGCTGCAGTCTCTGCAGCTCCTGGGGTTTGTTTTGGTTTGTGGGGCAAGGTTGTGGTAGCAGAGGGGATTGTTGGTGGCTGCTGAGGCCCAGGCAAGTGTGTGTCCACCTGCAGTGTCCCTCTGTTTCCCCAGCCCCTACGTCACCACTGTGGGTGGCACGTCCTTCAAGAACCCCTTCCTAGTGACAGAGGAGGTGACAGATTACATCAGTGGAGGTGGCTTCAGCAACGTCTTCCCCATGCCTGACTACCAGGTGAGAGACTCCTGCGCTGCCAGGCTGGGGGCGGCAGGGTTAGGGCTAGGGGGAGCAATGGACTTCGGGGATGAGCATGGGCTGTGCTGTCCCCAGGCTGCTGCTGTGGGGAGTTTCCTGCGTTCAGCCTCGAAGCTGCCCCCCAGCTCCTACTACAACAGCAGTGGTCGTGCATACCCTGACCTGGCTGCGCTCTCTGACAACTACTGGGTGGTGACAAACCGCATCCCACTGCCCTGGGTATCAGGGACTTCGGTAAGGAGCTCATCCCCTGCTGCCCTCCAGGATGGCAGGGGTCTTGGGCTGAGGGATTGTGCCCACACAGGCATCCACACCGGTGGTGGCAGGCATGGTGGCACTGATCAACGACCGGCGCCTGCAACGGGGGCTGGCACCCCTTGGCTTTCTCAATCCTGCACTATACCAGCTGCAGAAGCAAGGGCTTGGTGATGCATTCTATGATGTGAGTGGGGCAGGGAATGGGGGCTGGAGGGCTGTACTTGGGGCTGAGGGGGCTTTGTGTCCTGAAGAGTTGGGCTGAGGCCTGGACTTGGCCTGTCCATGGGGCTGTGAAGGCCATGCATGCACCAAGGGCTGGGTTGGGGGCTGAGGGGGCCTGTCCTGGGGGTCCTGCTCCCAGAGCTGTGCCTGAGGCAGGGCCAGCAGCATCCTGCTGGGAGGCAGGAGAGACTCCCTATGGCCTTACCATGGGAGCAGTGTCTGGGATTCCCCTTGACCTTTCCATGGGAGTGGTGTCCTGAGGGGTCCCCAATGGACTCCTGTGAGTTTAGTGGGGCAGGTCCCCTTGCGTGGCCGGGGCAGCAGCTTGCAGTGACTGCAGAGGTCCCAGGGTCGAGCTGAGTGTGCTGTCCCTCACTGCCGGTGTCCTGAGGGGACTCGGGGCGAGGGCGGCGTTGTGGGGATCCCCGTGTCAGAGGGCCACTGTGCCCCAGGATTTCTGTCTCACGGATGCTGGCAGCAGCTGTCCCTGGTTCCTCGGGCTGCAGGCAGGGTCCCTGTGCCCCGGGCTGTGTGGGACTCCTGTGTCCTGGAGGTCGCTGTCCCGGGACTTGGGAGGGGGCCCCGAAGCCCCGTGCTGAGGCTGGTCCCCGCAGGTGATCCAGGGCTGCCACCTGTCCTGCCTGGACGGCACCGTGCAGGGCCAGGGCTTCTGTGCCACTCCGGCTTGGGACCCAGTCACCGGTTGGGGCACCCCTAACTTCCCGCGCCTGCTGCGAGCGCTAGGGCCGCGCTGACGAGGACACCGGGGCCGGACAGCGGGGCCGGACACCGGGGGCGGACACCGGGGCCGACACCGGGGCCGGACAGCGGAACACCGGGGAGTTGGAGGCGGGGCCAATAAACACTCGAAGCCCCACCCGCCTCCTCTGTTTGTACCTGCGCCTCCGCCAGGGGGCGCGCGGGGCCATGAGCGTTGGAGAGCGGGACCAATGGGGCGGGACGGGGGCCCGCCAGGGCCAATGGGGCGGTGAGGGAGGCGGGGCGAAAGGGCTGTGGGGCCAATAGTGTGGTTTGGCGCGCGCAGGCGCGGAGCGGAGGCTGGTGCCGGGGACCATGAGCGGCAGCGCCGATCCCGACCCCGCGCCCGCGGCCCCGGCGGCGCCGCCAGGCCCCGCGGAGGGCAGCAAGCCCAGCCCGGCCGCTGTGGGCAGCGCCGGGCCCGGGGCGGCGCCAGCTGCGGGGGGCGGCGCGGCACGGGCCACCGAGGGCTGTGCGGCAGGCGGGAGGGGACCCGGTGAGTCGAGATGGGGGGCGGCGGGGGCTGGGGCCCGCGTACGGGAGTCCCGCGCGACTCACTGAGTCGCTTTGGCTGGGAGAGCGGCGTCCGGTGACTGCGGGTATCCCCGGGTCCTGCTGAGCGTGCTGTCCCGCGTTGCTGTTGTCGGCGGGGCGCGGGCGTGCGGGATTCCAGGACTGATCGTGCCGTCCCGCAGTGCCCGTGTCCGCGGCCGTGGCCGCACCCCCGGACGGGGCCATGTCCAACGGCGTGTACGTGCCGCCCGCGGCCAACGGCGACGTGAAGCCCGTGGTGTCCACCACGCCGCTCGTGGACTTCCTCATGCAGCTGGAGGACTACACGCCCACGGTACCGACACACAGGGCGGCTCCTGTGGGACGGGACGGGACGGGACACGGGGAAGGTCCCACGGTACTGGGATACGGGGCGGCTCCTGTGCGACGGGATACAGGATGCGGAAACGCTCCCACGGGGCCGTGGAGCTGTTCCAACTCTTCCCTTCCCAGATCCCGGACGCCGTGACAGGGTATTACCTGAACCGGGCAGGGTTTGAGGCCTCGGACCCCCGCATGTGAGTGACCGCAGTGGGGGGAGAGTCGCAGGAACCCCGTGGGGGTCCGGCAGAGGGTCCCATAGACCCCTGCTGCCTCGCCAACACGGTCCCTGCCCTGCAGAATCCGCCTGATCTCGCTGGCGGCACAGAAGTTCATCTCCGACATCGCCAATGATGCGCTGCAGCACTGCAAAATGAAGGGCACAGCTTCGGGGAGCTCCCGCAGCAAGAGCAAGGTGAGGGCACTAAGGGAACCAGGGAACTCTCTTGGGGGTGGAGATGGGGCTGAGTCTGCCGTCACAAAGTGCAGGAACATGGGGTATAGAAATCTCCAAATCTGCTGGGTTTATGGTGGGGTCCTGCAAGTGGGGAGGGACTGGTGGGGACATGAGGGGGGCACTGAGCTTGTGGACACACTTTGGTGCCCCTCACCCTAGCAGTGGCTGCAGCTCTGGGCTTGGGGGGAGCTGAAGTGGGGGGTCCTGGGGACAGTATCTGAGGCTCAGGGGCTCTGCAAGGCCAATGGGATTTGGTGCTAGGGCGTCAGGATGTCTGAGGGCATAGAGCAATAGAATGTGGGGAGCTGGGAATGCCCTAATGCTGCCCAGGAGCTCCTCTGGGAGTGGGGCACTGGGACACATCCGCCCTTGCACCCTGGGGAGTCCCACAGCTCGGGCTGTCTCTGCTGTGACCGCCTGCCCCGTGTCCCCCAGGACAAGAAGTACACGCTGACCATGGAGGACCTGACACCAGCGCTGGCCGAGTACGGCATCAATGTGAAGAAGCCGCATTACTTCACATAGAGCATGGGGGAGCTGGAGCAGTTTGTAGGGGCCGTGTTGGTGCCATTAAACACCTAGCAGGGTTTTGTGGGAAGGCAGCCTTGCTCCTGTGCCTGCGTCCACAAATGCTGGCCCTGGTCCTCCATGTCCTCACCCCTCTCTGCCAGCCACAGGGGCTCAGTGCTCCCCACTGCTGGAGCAGAGTGGAGTTAGGGAGACGGGAACTATCCAGCACTCTTCCTCCTCCTTCCCTAAACTGCCTCTTGTCTCCCACAGGGAAGACCCTGGGGGCTGCACAGGCAGCACTACAAACGGAGCGAGGGATGGAACCCTGAGCCCACCCTTCCCGCACCAGGCACCTCCCGAGGGGACTCTGTGCCCATCTACCTTTGCTGGGCATCAGAGGGTTGCTTTGAGTGGTGATGTGTGACCAGGGCCCTGTGGGCTGCAAGGCAGCCCCATATCAATCCAACCCCACCCTCAGTCCTAGACATCCCCTGTGAATGCCAGAGCCCCAGTCACTCCAGCCCCCCACCCCCAACCAACTCCCCCCGTTTCCCTGCCCTGTACCCCAGCAGCTGGTTCCATACCAAATGTTTATTTGGTTGCCAGTGGCCATTCTGGGTCCAGAGGGAAGTGGCCAGTGAAGCGCGAAGCGGGGGCAGTGCTGGGCACCATCGGTGGCCTCTCCTGGCCTGCCCCTTCCCCTCCAGCCTCGGGGGGCTGAGTCCAGGGTTGGGCTTTGCCCAGCAAGGGGGACAGGGGGCCCCACAGCCCCATCCCCCAGCAGCAGGGCCAGGCCACATGCCGTGCCCTGGGTAGGGGGGCTGCACTGGATTGGGGGCTGCCCAGAGGCTGGGTCAGGGCTACCCCGGTGAGGGGCTGCCCTGGGTGGGGGTCCAGAGCTCGCAGAGCTCCAGTGCAGGCAGTGCCGTCTGTACCGTGTGTCCGTGGCTGGCTCAGGGTGAGGGGTGTCCTCGGCTCCCCCTGGCTCTAGGGCTAAAGGCACTTGGGGGTGGCGGGGGGCGCAAGGCAGCACTGGGGGGAGGAGGCACCTCCCCTCTACTTCTCCTGCATCTTCTCCAGGATGGGCACGATCATGTCGAACTTGGGGCGCTTGGCTGGGTCCTCGTTCATGCAGATCTTCATCAGTTTGCAGATGTGTGGGGAGATGCCGGGAGGGATGGTTGGACGTAGCCCCTCCAGTGCTACCTGCAAGCAAGAATAGGAGCCAGAGTCAAGACTGGGATCCTGCCCCCACAGGCAGGGACACCTTCCACCTGCCCAGGTGGTTCCACACCCCCTCCAGCCAGGCCTTAAACACTTCCAGGCTTGGAGCAGCCAAAGTTCTCTGAACAATCTGTGCCAGGGTCCAACCACCCTCAATGGCCAGAACTTTGCCCCTCCACCCCCTCACCTTCATACCAATCTCCATGTTGGACAGGTCGGCGAAGGGCACCTCACGTGTCACCAGCTCCCACAGCAGCACCGCGAAGCTCCACATGTCAGCTGAGCGCCGGTTGATCTCCTCTGGTTTCTTCTGCAGGGCTGGGGGATGGCTGGGGGCTGAGTGGGGCTGGGGGTGAGTGGGCCAGGCTGGGGGAGCTGGGAACTGGGCACTCACCTTCTGGAGCCACCCAGGCCGGGGCGTACATCCGCCCCGGGCACTGGAAGGAGAACTTGACGTCGGCCATGCTGATTCGTGCCGTCATGTCCTCGTCAATCTGGAGACAGTAGGCAGTCAGCAGAAGCCCCCCTGCCCTGAGAGCTGCCCTGGGAGAGGGGCTGTGCCCCCAACTCACCATGACGCTGCGGCTGTTGAGGTGGTGGCGCGGGATGAGGGGCTCCAGCGTGTGTAGGAAGGCCATGCCCCGCGCAATATCGAAGGCAAACTTCACTGCCTGCATCTGGTCCACCACAAAATCTAGGAAGGAGGTGACAGGGGGTCAACTCACCCTAAGCCCACCTAGGGCTGTGACTGGAGAGGGCCCTGCTGCTCCCAAAAACACTCACTGGTCCCCTCGTGCAGGACGTTGTACAGGGAGCCATAGGGCATCCAGTGGCTGATGACAATGGGGTGAGGAGCTGGAGGGGCCTGGCAGGCACCCAGCACTGGCAGCACATTGGGGTGGGAAAAGATCCTGCAAGAGAAATGATAGCCCTAAGAACAGGGAGGGGCTGCCTGCACCCCATCGTCTGCCCTCTGCCATTCCCCAGGGCCTCCCAGCCCTTGGCCACCTGGAGCATTCCTGGCCCCACAGAGCTGGGAGGCTCCTGCCTGCCCCCTACTCTGAGAGCTGCTGTTGCCCTGAGAAGATGCTAGGGTGGCCCTGGTCAAATGCTGTTGGGGATCCCAGGCACATGCTGGGATGGCTCCAGGCAGGTGCAGCACTTACCGCAGTTTTGGGTACTCCTCGTTGAAGTCCCGGCTCTTTCGCGTCGTCCAGTCCCGGATTTTCAGCATTTTGATTACAATGTCATTGCCCTGCCAGCGCCCCTTCCACAGCTGGAGGAGCAGGGACACAGGCACTGTGAAAGGGGTGCAGAGTCCCCAGCATCCCCAGGCCCCCGTGTGGGGCTCTGAAGCCCTTCAAGAGTCTACAATGAGAAGGGAGCCCCTTGTGCGGGGCAGGAGCTCCCTCCCTGCAACTGGCCATGGGATGCCAGAATCCCCCCCAGCAGGGCCAGGACACAGAACTCTGCACAGACACTCACCTGCGGGCAAGAGGGACTCACCTCTCCCGACTGGTTCTCGTTCAGTTTGTGGCTCAGGCTCAGCTGTTTGAAGTCAATCCCAGCAAGTTTGTTCAGGGTCCCATTCCCTACAGTAGGATGGGGATGAATGCCATGGCTGCTGGATCTAGGAGGCAGTGCCAGCAGGGCACATGGGACCCATGCCACCCCCCAAGGGACCCTCAGTCCTTACTGGGCCGGGTACGGGTTGTGCCCTTCCAGAATGTGTCCTTGTAGGGGATCTTGGTGAGGCTCTGGCCCAGCTTCTCAGCACGCTCTACAGGGGGAGAGGAGGAGGAGGAGAAGGGTGGCACCCAGAGCCTGCTGTGGCTGGCTGGAGGCTGTGTTAGTTATGGGGTCCTGAGGGACCCTCGTACCTTTCAGGACCTCTCGCAGTGGCGTCTTGGCCTTGTCTGTGGGGGTCTCACCGTATTTGTTAGCAATGCTGACCAGGGCCCCACTGCTCACCAGGTCCTGTGGTAGCAGAGAGCAAGGACTGTGGTTTGTGATCTCCCCTCAGTCCCCTTCCCACCCTGCCCTCCCTCCTGCCTGTGCTCCAACTCACCTCAGCCACCTGCTCATGTCCCCAGAAGCAGGCATAGTGCAGTGGTGTGTTCCCGTGCTCATTCACTGCATTGATGTCTGCTTTGAACTGCAGCAGCTGGGGACAGGAGACAGTCCCCGTGAGCTCAGGACTGTCCCTGTAAGCCCAGGCAAGATCCCCATGAGCCCAGGACAGCCCTCATCCTCCTTGTGCCTTGTCCTGGGGGATGCAGGGGCAGCACATTGGGAGCTGTAGGGAGGGGGCTGAACTGATGTGGGGTTTGGAAGGAGTTTGTGAGCAGCAGGAAGCTCAGAGGTGCTGGGGGATGCCAAGGTGTTCCTGACAGGTGATGAGGGGAGCAGGACACCCATGGGGGCAGTGTGGAGGGCTGCACAGGGGGTGGGGAAGGGCAGGTGCTGGCAGAGGGGACAGGTACCTTCTGCACGATGTCACGGTGGCCATGGCTGGCAGCCAGGTGCAGTGGGGTGTCATCGCCTCGGTTCATGACATTGATGCGAGCCCCACGCATGATGAGCATGTCCACCACATTAGAGCGGCCCTCGCGGCAGGCCCAGTGCAGGGGGCTGAAGCCATGGTCATCCCTGCGGGGTGGGGGAGGCTCTGCTCAGCTGTAGCCTCCTGGCCCCAGGCAGCACTGGCATCATTCTCAAAACACCAGCCGCAGGGGCGAAGAGACCGGGCTGAACATCCATCCCACTCCCACCCGCCCCCACCAGGGCCCCACCAGCCCAGGCCAAATCCTGTCTCCTCCAAGGCTGAATCACAGCCGGATCCTGTCCCCATCCCCCCACTCCATGACCAAGTAAGGGAGGAGGTGGCAGCCAGGCCTTAAATGGAGATCAGGAACTGGCAGAGGGGCTGCTGCAGCCCCGGGTCCCCTCCAGCCCAGGCTCCCCACAGCCATGGTCCCCCTCCAGCCCCCTGGCACAGCAGGCTCCATTTGCCTCCACCATGGCCCTGCAGGCAGGGACTACCCGGCACAGAACAGTCCCTTGGGCAACTTCTGTGGGTCTGAGAGAGCTCCACGTGCCTGGGTCCCCCAGGAGGGGCAGGGAGGCATGACCGAGGGAGGCCGTTTGTCTGGAGCATGTCCAGAATGCCACAGCCGTGGCCTGGCTGAGGTCATGGTACAGGGTCATGCTGTGCCAGCTGCACACACTGCAGGCAGATGCTCCAAACCCCATGCCTAGCCCAAACGTGGCTCTTGAATGGCTGTGAACACATATTGGACTCCACAGTCCTTCAAGACCCCTGGAATGGACTACAGGGAGCAGACACCCAAGGACACAGAGTGGCTCCCACAACTCCCAGCCGCAGTGGTCCCTGCCGTCTGCCCACACATCTGCCGTGGTGCTGCCCAGAGAGGGGATGAGGACACAAGGGTAAGGTCAGCGGACACAGCTGCCACCATGGGAACAGGGGAGGTACCCCAGCCCAGCTGAGCCCTGCCTGTGGCCGTGAGGAAGTGGCCAGAGGATGTTCGGCCTCGTGCCTTAGCGATGCGGTAACTTCCTCCAGTGGGGAGGAGCTGTGTCCTGCCGTCTGCCCCTGCCTTTCCATGGAGACAGCGGAAACCAGCCGCCAACATAGCCCCCCCGCCCAGCCCAGCCCCACTCACCCCTGGTTGAGGTCGTTCTCGGTGTTGTCCAGCCACAGCCGCACGGCCACTGCGTTGCCCTCCCGGCATTGTGTGAAGATGTCGTCCATGGCAGCTGCGGGAGGGGACGTGGGTAAGGACACGGGGACCCCTGATCCATCCCCCTCGGCTGGGAGGTCCCTGGAACAGCAAGTACAGGAGCCTCCTGGCCCCCTCCTTGGCCCCTCCCGCCCCATCCATGCAGCTCTCCCGGAAGCCGCAGGCAGGCTGAGGTCCGGGCTGGAGCTAGACTGGCAGCCCAAGGGAAAGATCCTGGGTGACTCCAGCGGGGCCATGGCCATCCCCAGGAAGCCAGGCTGGCACCCCCAGGCTTATCACCAGGCACAGCTGGCCCCAGTGCCCACAGCTCTGCGGGGGGAGTGAGGCTGGGGGAGCTCAGCATCCTCAAGAAGGGATCCTGCAGATCTGGTGTGGGAACGGGGCTGGGGTAGCTCAGCATCCCTGGCATGGGATCCTGCACTCCCCTTGGATCCATGGACACTCCAGCTCTGAGCCAGGCATAGAGCTCCCTGCTGCTCCCCATGTCCTCCTGAGCCCCCGGCTGCGAGTGTGGGACCCACTGCCTGGAGGTCTGTGATGTTGAGCAGGGACATGGAGTGAGTCTCACAGTGTGGTGACAGAGTCAGATTGAATATGACATGCCTGACACGCACCCATTGGGGCTCAAACCTGCTGCTGGAGGATCCCCCCAGACCTGATGCCCACCCAGACAGACCCCCACCAGCTGCCAGTGCCTGCAGCTGTACCCCTTGCGCCAGGCAGCTCCAGAGGGGTGGGAAGCAGATCCCTGGATTTTTGCCAGTCTCATAGGCCCCAGAATGGCCCCAGCACATCCATGGATGGCAATATTGGCCCTGTCCCAGCACCAGAACACCCACACTCCCAGATGAGATCTATCTGCCCCCCATCTGGGGGCACTTCATGAAATGCGGTCCCCGAGACCCCTGCCACACCAGTCCCTGTGGGACCTCACACCACAGTGATGACGTCCTGGCCCCACCCTGTCCCCTGCTCGGCCCGGGACTGTGCCCTCCTCTCACCCATCGACCCCTACCCATTCCCGCGGGGCTGCCGGGACCTACCAGCCCCAGCCCTGCCAGGATGGCCAAGTGCCCCCCTCGGCCCTGCTCAGCACCCTGGGGAGGAGACGGGATGTGGAGACTGTGTCTCCCCGAACCAGCTGCTAGGGTCCCGCTCTGCCCTGCGGCCCCATCAGTCCCTGCCCTTCAGCCCCCCAATCCCTCCTCGGTACCCCAAATCCTTCCCCGGTACTCCCGATCCCTTCCCTGCGCCCCCCGCCCCTCCCCTGCAGCTCCCCCGCCCGGCTCCGGCCCCGGTCCCGGTCCCGGCCCCGCTCTGGGTGGCTCGCAGCCGCACTCGCGGCCTCCCCAACCTGTCCCCGCTCGGTGCCGGTGCCGTCCCGCCGTTACCGGGTGCGTGTCCCGGCGGCTCCGCAGGGCGGCGGCTCCGGCGGGCGCGGGACGGCGCGCGGGCTCCGCCCCGAGACGGCGCCCTCTGGCGGCCGGAACCCGCCCCGGCCGCGGCCCCGCCACACGGCACCGGGCGGGGCCATCGCCGGGCAGCGCGGTCATGCGGAGCGGAGGCGGGGCTATGGGGCGGCCCACATTGACCGGGGGCGGAGCGGGGTGTCCGCGGTACCGCCCGTGCAGCCGAGGCCCCCGCCCGGGCCGCCGGGCCGCGAGGAGGGGCTGTTCCCGCGGCGCTTCCCGGGCGGGACCACGTGCGTCCCGGTACCGACCGAGGGGGGCCGCTCCATGTTCGCGGAGCGGGGCTGGAACGATGCAGCGGAGCCGCTGCTCCACGGCGCCGCGGCGGGCCCTGGCCGACCGGTTAGCGGGTGATGCGGCGGCGGCGGGCCGGGCCGGTCCCGGGCGCGCGGAAGTTACCGACCGGCACTCTCCATAGGGCCGCACGGCGGAAAAGAGGCGGCTGCCCGGGGCCGGTCGGGCCGGCGAGGCGGCGCGGAAGAGGCCCCGGAAGCGGAGGAAGGCCGGCGGGCCGCGGGCCGCGGCAGGGGAGCTCCCGGCCGGTCCCGATGAGCCGCGGGAGGTTGGGCAGCGGCCGGACACAGGTACCGGGACGGCTCCAGGGCCCGAGGGGCAGGAGGGAGCCGCCTCCGCGCCCTAACCCCGCTCTCGATGCCCCCAGACGGCCCGGCTGAGCCGGCGGAGGGCTCCGGGAAGCCGGCGGGGCTGAGCCGTAGGCAACGGCGGAACCGGCAGAAGCGGCAGCAGGAGCCGCCGGCGGGGTCAGACGGGGAGCGGGGCTCTGGGCCGGGCCCCCCGGACTCTCCGGGCCCCCCGGAGACTCCTCCGGAGCCCCGCTCGGGCCGCTCGGCTGCGCTCCGCGCGCGGATGGAGGAGCGGCTGCTCGGCGCCCGGTTCCGCTACCTGAACCAGCAGCTCTACACCGGCAGCAGCCGAGACGCCGCGCAGCTCTTCCGCGCCGACCCTGCCGCTTTCCACCTGTACCACCGGGGCTTCGAGCAGCAGGTGCGGCGCTGGCCCGAGCGCCCCGTGCAGCGCATCGTGCGCTACCTGCGCCGCCGGTGAGCGGGAGGGTGAGGCCTGAGGGGAATATGGACCGGGGGGGCCCGTGAGCGGGACACGGGGCCAGAGGATGGCCGGGGGGGCCGTGAGCGGCGGGGCCAAGGGGATGGCCGGGGGAACGGTGAGCGGTGGGGCCGGGAGATGACCGGGGAGCGGGGAGGAAGAGGCAAGGCGCCCTATCCCTATCTCATCCCGCTATCCCTGCCCCAGGCCGGCGTCGCTTGTCGTGGCGGATTTCGGGTGCGGGGACTGCACGTTGGCCGCCAGCGTCAAGAACCAGGTGCACTGCTTCGACCTGGTGCCGCTGAATCCGCGGGTCACCGTCTGTGACATGGCCGAGGTACTGGAGGCATCCCCGGGGCAGGGAGTGGGTGCTGCTGGCAGGCTGCAGGGGGGACCGTGACCGCGAGGGTCCCGTGCGGGAGGGGCAGCACCGGTGCACCTGTTCCAAAGCTGGCTGAGTGCCTGGGGCACAGCTGGACCCACAAGCCTGGGAAGTCCAGGAGCGTTGCCCAGCCCTATCAACATCACCATCCTCCTCCTCCTGCTCCCGGGGGTATGCAGAACGGCTTCCAGGCCAAATCATCATCCTCCTTCTCTGGGGGTGTCCCGGGGTGGGCAGGTGCCGCTGGCGGCTGAGTCGGTGGATGTGGCCGTGTTCTGCCTGGCGCTGATGGGCACCAACCTGCAGGAGATCCTAGGAGAGGCCAACCGTGTGCTCAAGCTCGGGTAGGCAGAGGTTGTGGGGCAATGGGGGATTAGGGGAGGAGTAGGGATGCTGAGCAGTGTCCTGGTGATTGGAGTAGGGATGCTGAGCAGGCCTGGGTGCCCTGCTCAGAGCTCAAGTGATCACAGGGGAACCCTGATGGTGGCCGAGGTGGCCAGCCGCTTTGAGGACATCCCTGCCTTCCTGAAGGCCATGACACAGCTGGGCTTCAGGACCGTCTCCAAGGTGTGTCCCCTCAGGTGTGCCTAGGGCTGGGCATTGGGTGCACCAGGAACCAGGGAAGAAGCCCGGGGGGGATGTATTGAGGCCCAGCCTGGTGTGAAGCAGATCAGGGGTTGGTGAAAGTACAGAGGTGGGGAGGGATTGGTGCACAGGGGACAGCAAATGGGAGAATGGGGGACCAAGTATGCACAGGGTTTGAGTCCTGGGGGTAGGTTTTTGAGGTCGTGGGAATTCTGTGGGTGTGCTGTGGCAGTTTGGGATGCGGGTAGGATGGGGTGCTGGGCCCGGGGAGAGGATTAGGGGGGCCTGGAGGTGGGCGTGTAGCCCAGGAAGGGCTTGGGGGTCCCGGGGCCTGGAGGAATTGTGATGGGAGGTTGATGATGGATGTTGGGCATTTAGACTACGCTGGGGGTGAAGGGCTTTGGAGCCACGGTCTGGGGGCAAGAGGGCACAATGGGGGCTGGAAGGAGGCAGGGGTGGACCCGGGGTTCTCTGAGGCGGTGTTGAGTGGTGCTGAAGCGGGCTGGGGGTGCTGGTAACAAAGTCGCGTATCCCCGCGCCCCCAGGACCTCTCCAGCTCCTACTTCTACGTGTTGGAGTTCGCCAAGACGGGCCCGGCCCGGCCCGGCCCCGCTCCCGGGCTGCGCCTGCGGCCGTGTCTGTACAAGCGGCGGTGACCGGAGGGCGGGGCCGAGCCACTGGAGGGGGCGGGGCCATGGCTCTTGGCCCCACCCCCCGCCCGCAATCACCAATAAAGCCTCTGCTTCCTCACAGCTACGCCTGCGCGTGTGGGGGGGTGGGTCCGCGCCTGCGCGGTGCTCTCGGGCCTGCGCGGCGGCAGCGCCCGGTACCGGGATGTCGGGGCCGGGCGGGCCGGGCCCCGCCGGGGCCAAGCTCGACATCAACCGCGCCGGCGTAGCCGAGCTGGAGGGTGCCCTCAGCGGCATCGGCCGCCGCCGTGCCCGCGGTATCGTCCGCAAGAGAGAGGTGCGAGGGGGGAGCGGAGCGGCGGGGACGGTACCCCGGGCTGAGAGACCCGGGGGCGGGGATGGTGGTGTCGGTCTCGATCCCGGGGTAGAGGGCGCGGGGCGAGTGCGGGGGCGACAGTGCTGTTTCCGTCTTGATAGCCGGGGCAGGTGGGGCCGGGCCGGGATCCCCGGGTCCCGCCCCGAGCCCGCGGGGCCGGGCGAGCGCAGCCGCCCCCGGTGCTGCCGTCCCTGCGGCCGGGTCCAGGCAGCGCCCCGGGCCCGAGCGGGGAACCGGGGAAAAGCAGGTTCCGGCGGGACGGCACGGTGTCCCGACTGCCGCCGAGCGCTGTCATCCGCGATGGTGGGGCAAGACCCTGCGGCGACCGGTGACATGGCCGGGAGCAGTGGGAGCGGCAGCGCGGGCCCCAGCGGTGGGGTCTGCGGCAGCCGTGCTCTGATGCTACGAGGACGGTCAGCGCCGCGGCCGGCCGAGGCTTGGGGCTGGAAAAGGAAGTGGAGGGGTGGATGTCCAAATGCTGTAGACACATATGCTGGGAACAGCGGGAGGCGGGAGGGCAGAAACTGGTAATACAAAAGGGAGGGCTGTCTGGAGCAGGGCCTGTCCCGGGGCGGTGCTGCTATTGCAGCCCTTTGCGGGGAGCAGCAGCCGCAGCGCTGTAAAACGAACCCTGCCGAGTCAGAAGGGCCAGTTGGGCCCTTCCCGGGCCCGTGGGCTGCGCTGGTTGTCCTCCGAGTCCTGCCTCGGGACAGCCCTGCCCCGCCGGGTTCCTCCCATGGCAGGCGTTCCGGGCGCCCGTGCAGGGAGATGGGAGGCACCCGATCCCAGGTCGGGGCCGGGCGGTGCTCAGCCCGAGGTCCTGCGGGACAGAGAGTGCCTCACACCTGTGTGTGTCTGCATGTGCCCAGTTGTTCCTCTGCCGTGGAGCTGCAGCCTCAATCCCTATCCTGGCATTGCTCATTTGGGGAGCACAGTGCTCCTTCCCCAGCTAGCAGTTTTGGGCTGCTGCTCCTCTTTCACAGCGCTGTGACTCTTCTCTGCGGGGCCACTCGGGCAGGGGGCTATGTGGGAGCAGGAGGGATTCTATTCTGGGCAGGGCTGACTTCCCTCCGTGCAGGAGCTGAAGGGGTTCACTTGCTTGGATGACCTGCTGCATGTCAAGGGCATTACTACACGCATCCTGGAGCTCAACAGCCAGCGCATGACCTGCCGGCGGTGCCCGGGCCCTGAGGGGCCCCCACGGGCCAGCGCCACTCCTTTGGGGGACAGTGAGGACCACAGGGCGCCTGCAGCACAGGTAGGTGCAGAGGGGTCCCTGCTGACAGGTACAAGAACAAGGGAAAAGGTCTGGTTGTGGGAGGGCTCAGGGGAAGCTCTTGGTGAGCAGACAGAAATGAACTGGATTCTGGAGAAGCTCGTGGTTGTGGATCTGGGGGTTCTCCACCCTGTGACCCCCCCCCACAGTGCTCTTGAGTGGAGTCTCTGTGCTCCAGGGCCATGGTTCTCACTGACAGCCATCCAGCAGAACTCCCAGCCCCTGCTCTGCCCCTGGTGTCCAGCAGCCCAAGGCTGGTACACAATCAGCTCTGCTCTCTGCTTCTTCCCTGTTCAGGTGGTGGCTGAAGAGGAGGAAGAGGAGGAGGAGGAAGCACCAGGGCCCTGGGAGCCAGAGCGTCCCTGGAAGGGTACCCCCAGGTCCGGAGCAGACCCTGATGGTTCTGAGGGGCGGGGACCACAGGAGCCCCCTGGGTCTACCAGGGAGCAGGACGAGGAGGAGGAAGAAGAAGAGGAAGAGGAGGAGGAAGGGAGCTGCTGCAGTGAGGAAGGGGAAGACAGCAGCAATGTGTACCTGTACTACACCCTGGGAGAGCGCTGGATCGACTACCTGCAGCGCACTGGGGACGGGGGGCTGCTGCGGCACCTGCGCCCCAAGGTGACCGTGGGGCCAGGGGCTGCTGAGGCACTTGGGACACCTGTGGGAGGGTAAATGGGAGGCTGGGGGTTCTGTGATGCCTGGCTGCTAGGGCTCGGCAAAGAGATCCTGCATGAGGGTCCTTGGTAATAGGGTGGGGGAAGGAGATGCTACCCTGGTCTGCCCCAGTCCCCAGCCCTTCCTGGCCCTGGTGTATCTCCCCTGCCCTGTGATCCCTTGTTACTGTATGGACCCTGAAGGGAGAAAGCAGGAGCAGATGGGGGTCTGCCCCGTAGCTCTGGGTCGGCAGCTCACAGGGGTTGGTTCTGGGTGGGTGACATGTAGGGGTCTGCAGGGATCAGCTGTAGGCAGGGAGTCTGTAGGGGTCTGCCTGGGTTTGTCCCAGACACTCTAATCTGCTGTGTCTCACAGATGAAGCGGAAGTCAGAGAATGGGCCAGATGGCCGGGCCTTGTCCCCTGGGAAGAAGCTGTGCAAAGGCTCTGACTATGGCAGGTGAGGGGTGAGGGGGGCTCTGGTGAAGGGGTTTCTGTGTGCTGGGGCAACACATTCCTCTTGCTGCCCTCCCTAGGAGGATGATGGAGCCACTTGGGTTGGGCAGGGGTTGGCCCAGGTGAGATCCAGCCCTGACCCTGTCTGCTAAGCAGGCTGGGCTGGATGTCTGGGCAAGTGGTCAACAGGGTGGGGGTAAAGAGAAGGGGTCAGTGGGGTGGAGCTTCCACTGGCAGGAACCAGTTCCAGGAGCTTCTGGCACAGTGTGGCCTGGAGCAGTGCTGGCATATGCCATCTGTGCCATGGCCTCACCATGGTCTTTCTCCCAGGACACTGGGTCCCTGCACACCTAGCCCCACAACCACCTTTGGGGACCTGCGCAATGCCAAGGTGGGGCAGGCCCGGCGCCGACGCATCCCCTCAGTGGCGCCCCCGCCTGAGCTACAGGACTGGCTCCACACCTTCCAGGTATGGCTCCACGCCTTCCAGGTATGGCTCACCTGGTGGCTCCAGGCAGCCTGCATGTGATGAGAGGGAGCCAAGCCTAAGGGATTCACAGTGGATTTTGGGTAGTTTTGCTTGTGGAGAAAACATAAAGGAGGTTTCAGCCCTGGCCGGGGGTGGTGTAACCTGTCACACCTGTGACCCACCAAGCTCCCACCTGCCTCAGGCTCCTGGCCTGAGGCCAGAGGCCTGGCTGCCAGGGCTGTGGTTGGGCTAGCTGGGGACACAGAGTCAGGGGTCACTGGGGGTCCCCCTGCAGCGCTGGAGCGGCCCTGAGAAGCTGCTGGCCCTGGATGAACTCATTGACCGCTGTGAGCCGGCGCAGATCAAGTACATGATGCAGGTCATCGAGCCCCAGTTCCAGCGGGATTTCATCTCCCTGCTGCCCAAGGAGGTGAGTGAAGCTGGGGCACCGGGAGCCTGGCCTGGCCTGACCCCCCCTGGAGACCCCTCTGTGACCTTTATCATCCCCGTAGCTGGCCCTGTACGTCTTGTCTTTCCTGGAGCCACGGGACCTGCTCCGTGCTGCCCAAACTTGCCGCTACTGGAGAGTCCTGGCCGAGGACAATCTGCTCTGGAGGGAGAAGTGTCGTGAGGAAGGTGAGGGTCCGCTCAGGTGGGGGCTGGGGGGCCACCCCAGGCGTGACCCAGGTGAGGCACCGCTGCGTTGTCCCCCGCAGGGATTGAGGAGCCCCTACACCTGCGGAAGCGACGCCTGCTCAGCCCCGGATTCATGTACAGCCCCTGGAAATTCGCCTTCCTGCGCCAGCACCGCATCGACATGAACTGGCGTAGTGGGGAGCTGCGGCCCCCCAAGGTGGGTCTGGGTGTCCCAGTGTGGACAGGCTCTGAGCAGCTGTGGTCCCCAAGGTGAGCCTGGGAGTGTCTCTGCCAGGGGCAGACCCTGGAGAGCTGAGGGACTGGTGGTGGTCCCTCTGGGATCAGACCCCAGTTCACTGGTATGGGGAAGCTGGTGCAGGATCTGCCACAGGGAGCAGATCTGGCTTGCTCAGAGCAGGGGGAGTAGCAGAAATGATGTCCCCTGGGCCTAGAGAAGGGGGTCCCTTCCTTTGCTACTCTCCAAGATCCCAAGGGCTGCAGCCAGCCCCAGCACACAGGGAAGGCACAGCATCACAGAGCTCAACTGTATTCTGTGCAGGCTCCCAGAACCCTGGTGATCTGCCCCTGGGTGGAGTCCCCACCACCCTTCTCTTGCTGCATCAGGCCCTGGGCTCCTGAGCCCCCCACTCGCTGTTCTCCTGTAACCCCTGCCCCTGTGCAGCAGCTGCCAAACACACTGTGCACCGCAGCTCTGCTGCTCTGCAGAAGCATCGGGTGCAGGTGATTCGGAGACCTGTCTGCCTTTCCTCCCTACACCTCCTGCTGCCTTCCTACTGCTTACTGTGCTGGGGAGTCCTGCTAGCTGCTAGCACACTGCCCCCCATACACTCCTGTGCTCCCACAGGTGCTGAAGGGCCACGACGACCATGTGATCACCTGCCTGCAGTTCTGTGGGAATCGCATAGTAAGCGGCTCTGATGACAACACGCTCAAAGTGTGGTCAGCTGTCACAGGGGAGGTGAGTGTCACTGTCAGCAGGGAGATGAGTGTGGCACTGTTACTGGCACTGCAGGGGTTTGGGACAGGGACCATGTGCTGAGCACAAGTGAGGCCACACCCTGGCTCCTGGGGTTAGTTTGGGCCCTTTATGACAAGGACATGGAGTTGTGCTGCTCCTCTGTGCTGATTCAGGACTGGGGAGATGTGAGGGGCTCACCTGTCGCTCGTGTCCTGTTCCCCACAGTGCGTGCAGACGCTGGTGGGCCACACTGGGGGGGTTTGGTCGTCCCAGATGAGGGACAGCGTTGTCATCAGCGGCTCCACTGACCGCACGCTGAAGGTGTGGAATGCTGACAGCGGCGAGTGCGTGCACACGCTGTATGGACACACCTCTACCGTGCGCTGCATGCACCTGCACGGCAACAGGTACGGGGCTCACGGGCGCTCTGAGGGGGGGTGTCCACAGGGGCTGAGGCTTGTTACCCCAGGCTGCCTTGGCAGCTGGGCCCCAGGTGTCCCCTCACCTGCAGGGTGGTGAGTGGCTCCCGGGATGCCACGCTGCGGCTCTGGGACATTGAGACGGGGCAGTGTCTGCACGTGCTGATGGGCCACGTGGCAGCTGTACGCTGTGTCCAGTATGATGGCAACAAGGTCGTCAGTGGTGCTTATGACTACACGGTCAAGGTGTGGGACCCCGAGAGTGAGAGCTGCACCCACACACTGCAGGGACACACCAACCGTGTCTACTCACTGCAGGTATGGCCCTGCACACATCTTCTTCTGCTCCTTCCCCCTCTCTAGCTCTCCTGCCCTCCCTGCTCCCTGCAGGTACAGCCTCAAAGGTAGAACCTGCCCTCCTGCTGGCTCGCTCTATCACTCGCCTGCCTTCCGGTCATGGGGCACAAGCTGTGCCAAAGGTCCCACATGTGCTGTAGGGACAAAGGGGCTTTGCCTGTGTCCTGCAAGGCCCTGTGTGCATTGCAGAAACATGTGGGTCATGTCTGCCATGCAAGGACACACGGACCATGTTTGTGTCCTGGGGCAGTCCCTGCCCCCCTGGCCCTGCTTCCCACACACACATGCTGTGGACACAAACACTCCTGCATGCCCCTTCCCTGGAGCATTTCTACAGCCCAAAAAGCCAAGAGGTGAGAGCTCATGTCTCAGCTGCCAAACTGGGGTCTTTGGTGGTGGTGCTGGAACTGGGGGTGCTGTATCCCAAGCAGGGGATGCCAGAGCTGTTGGCTGCACCCTAAACCAGGGGACACTCCTGTCCTCGATGCTGAGTGGACCTCTTCTGTCTGGCAGTTTGATGGGACACACATCGTGAGCGGGTCCCTGGACACATCAATTCGCGTGTGGGATGTGGAGAGTGGGAACTGCCTGCACACGCTCATGGGGCACCAGTCACTCACCAGTGGGATGGAGCTGCGTGACAACATTCTCGTGTCTGGCAACGCCGACTCCACTGTCAAGATCTGGGACATCAAGACGGGGCAGTGCCTGCAGACACTGCAGGGTGAGAGGAGATTGCTCAGTCTTGGGGGACAGCAGGGAGTTCCCTTCATCAAGGGGCTGGGAAGGGGCAGCTCTCTCCCTTGGGAGGAGTGGGAGGGAGCAGGGGAGGCTCCCTGCCCTTGGGGCTGGGTTGGCCCTGGACAGAGTGGTGGGTGTCCCTGAGGAGCCGGGGCTGTGTGGCTCTGAGCTGCCAGATGTGGCATAACCCATGTCACAATGCAGTAAGTGCCCCAGGTGCATCTGGGACTCACCGGTGTCTCCCCATAGGTCCCAGCAAGCACCAGAGTGCTGTCACCTGCCTGCAGTTCAGCTCCAAGTTCGTGGTGACCAGCTCAGATGACGGGACAGTGAAGTTGTGGGACCTGAAGACAGGGGAGTTTGTGCGAAACCTGGTGGCCCTGGAGAGTGGGGGCTCTGGGGGCGTGGTGTGGCGCATCCGTGCCTCCAACACGAAGCTGGTGTGTGCCGTGGGCAGCCGCAATGGCACGGAGGAGACCAAGCTGCTGGTGCTGGACTTTGATGTGGACCTTAAGTGACCCCGGCCAGCCCGGGGGTCCTGTGGGAAGGGTGGCCCCGGCGCAGGCGCTGGCCCCCGCGGGCAGGACAGAGGGAGGGCCAGGCCGGGCCTTATTTATATGCGCGGGAGAGCCCGGCCGGGCCTGCAGAGCATGTTTTGTACACGGAATATATCAATTTATTTCTGTACTGGGGCTAGTGTTTACCTGCCCCAAGCCCTAAGCACTGTCCTAGGCCTGCAGCTCGTGCCCTCTGAGCAGGGGCTGCAGTGGGGAGAGAAGAGGCCAGGTGTCACAGAAACCATGCACACACATGGTCTGGTGAACACTGGCCTGGTAGCACCTGACACCTACTGCCCCCCCACTCCCTTGCCCCCTCACATCCCCACCGTGTCCCGGTGATCATGGGCGATGTGCAGGGAGACGTCTGTCTTACATTTAGGTGCAATTCCCTGGATTCCCAGCACACCCAACAGCGAGCATGGGGCCAGGGCTCTGCTGCCCTCCCCACGTGTCACGCTAAGCCATTACTGTAAAAATGTTTTATTGGGACTAACAATCCACTTCCCAGAAATCCACACCGACGAGGGCTAGGGAGGCTTTCCCCTCGTTCCTGTGCCCCCATCCCCGGTGCCCTGCATAGCCCAGCCACTGCTAGGGGTCCCGGGGCCAAGTGCAGATGCTGCTCCAGCCTGCAGCTCCAGTGCAGCAAGGCTGCAGCTGCTCCCGCTGGTACGGGGCAGGGGTGTTGCCAGTCGCGTCCGAGTGCCGTGGGGAGCTCCGGTGAGGTGCTGCTACGTGCCGGCAGCGGGAGCGTCTGGCGAGGACTCCGCGGGGCCCGGGGCCGGCTCAGGGGAGCCCGGGAGTCCGGATGGCCCCGCTGGCGCCCCGTGCTCGGCTGCGCGGCGTTGCAGCAGTGCCGGCATCAGTCCCACGTAGGCGCCCATCAGGCGGTGGTTGGCGCGGACCAGCCTCGCCGCGCAGCTGTCCAGGCACGACTCCTGCGGGGGGGACGGGATGGGGTCAGGGGGCGTGGGGACACCCGACCTGCGGCCCCCCGTGCCCCGCTCACCTCGCGGCCCGTGAGCAGGCGGTAGTTGAGGTTGCAGACACAATGGCGGAAGCACAGCTCGGTCATACGGTTGTAGACCAGCAGGAAGTCCCGCAGCTGGGGAGCAGGCGCGGGTCATACCGGGCGGAGCCGGTCCGGGACCCGCGAAATCCACCGGGAGCCCCGGCGTGTCCCCGGCCAGCCCGAGACGCCCGGGTCCCTTCAGGACCCACCGGTTCTCCTGCGAACCCGGGAACTCAACATCCCACACCCGGAGCTCTCGGGGCACACCGAGACCCGCCACCAGACCGACAGCCCCGGAACCACTCATGAAGGCCTTGCGGGACACCCCGCTCCCCACCCCCAGCCCAAGCGCTCACGCTGCGGAGCTGCTGCCGATGCTCGGCCGCCGGGTCCATCCCGGGCCCGGCCCGGGCTCGGTCCCACCTCACTCGGGGGGACCACCCGAGCTCGCAGCGACGTCACTTCCGTCCGGCTCAGCGATGACGCCACTTCCGGGCCACTGACGCCACTTTCGGCGCGTCCGGGCCGAGGCGGAGCGGGAGCGGCGCGGGGGGGCCCGGCGGGGCCGGGGCGCAGGTGGGGCCGGGGGTGGACCGGGGAGGCTGGACAGGGTGAGCGGCCGCGGGGCTGGTGGAGTCTGGCTGGGAGAGCCCTGGGAGCGAGGCTGGGGCCGTCTCCGCCCACTCGAGCCGGTTCCGCCGGGAGCAGCCACCGGGGGTTCCCTCGGAGGTCGGTCCCGTCTCGGGGCCTTGCCGTGAGCGGCTGCGGAGGGGTCCGTTCTGACGGTGCCCCCGCCCCGGCCCGGAGGCTGTGGGGACTGTGGGGCCGTTCTCCGGCGAGGATGGCCCTGGGCGATGGCGGCCTCTGCCCGCAGGGTTCGACCCTGGAGCTGGGCCGGGCCGTGTCCCCGCCGGGGAGGGGACGGCTCACAGGTAACGGGTTCAGAGGAGCCCGCCCCTGGCCCCGCCTGCCCTGGAATGTGCCCGGACCGGTCCGGCCGCAGCGGGCCCCCCCTCCCGCCGCTCTCCTGCGGCTGCGGACGTGGCTCCCGTGCCCTCCTGGCCGAGGGCGGCTGGGCGCTGCTAACGCCGCTGTCCCGGGGCAGAGTCTGCGGGACGCGGGGATCCCCGACCGGGTTTGTGAGAGGGAGCACAGAGTGCTGCCCAAAGGGGCGGGGGAAGCCGGGAATCCTGGGCGTGATGGTGTGGGAGCCACGGTGGGGTCAGGGTTGGGGTTGGTGCCTCTGGGATGTGCCACCCTACGGGTCCGTTCTGGGAGCCAGGGGTGTCCTAAGAGACGGCCGAGCCGGGTTAGGCAGTGGCTGTAGGAGGCTCTGGGCAAGGGGCAGAGTCTGCTGCTGATGTGGGCCCCGCCTCCATGCTGTTAGCTCCTGTTGTCCCCTTGCACCATGGCCCGTCAGGTACTGGCTGCTGCCCTGGCCGGATTAGTCCTGGCCCCAGTACCACATGTGTGTGTCTGCAGGCCCTGAGGATGTCGGACGGGATCCTGAGCAAGGCAGCCACCATGGAGATCCCCATCAGCAGCAACGGGGACACCAGCAGCCTCCCCGAGGACGACGGCCTGGAGCAGGTCCGAGGGCTGGGATCCCCAGGGGGGTGTTTGGGGCTGTACCAGGGCCCTGCTGTCTCTGCATCTCAGCCCCCTGTGCTCCTCTGCCCCCCAGGATCTGCAGCAGGTGATGGTGTCGGGACCCAACCTGAATGAGACCAGCATTGTGTCAGGCGGCTATGGGGGCACAGCCGAGGGTATCATCCCCACCGGCACCATCAAAGGTAATGGGGCTGGGCTGGGAGGGAATGGGAAGCATCGTGGGATGAAGGGGCTCGGTTCCCCTCATTGCCCCTGACACAAGGCTCTGCCATGGCCCAGCCAAGGTGTCTCCTGGGTGGGCTCTATTCCCGCTGGGCTCGGGTTCTGTGCAGGGGCAACGTGTGGGTGTTTGTAGTGAGGGTAGAGGAGGGGCTGCTGCCCCGGTTCTGCTCTCCCTGGGCTGTCTTGCTCCCCTGTCACAGGGTGGGGTCTCTGCTGGGGAATTTCCATCCCCTTGGTCAGGGCATCCCCATGGGATCCTGAGTCCCTGCTCTGGTGGAGGATCCCAGGTTTGTCCCAGTCCATACCCAGCAGGAGCTCTGGAGTGTGCTGGGCATGAGGGGGCAGGCAGGGGGTCCCAAGCCCACTGATCTCTTTTTGCTGTCCCAGTCAGACCAGGCTGCAGCAGTGCGAGTTGGGCTCTGGGAGACTGGCACCACTGTCCTTGTTACGTGCAGATCTCTCCCTAAGAGTCCCCCCAGGGCTTGAGGAGGGTTCACAAGGGCAGAGAGGGTGAGGGCAGACAGGGTGAGCACGTGTGTGTGTGTGCTTCCCTGAAGCACCACCACTGCTGGCCCAGTTGTCCCCATGTCTGCATCCCCATGATGCCAGGCCTGCCCAGCTCCTGGGCTGCAGGGATTCCTGCACAGGGGCCAGAGGTGGGGGGTTCCCTGGGGTGGGGGGGTCAGTCTATGTGGCTGTAGCCGTGTCTCTGGGTTCCAACGCTCACCTGCTGCCGTCGCTCTCCCGCTGCCGCCCGCCCGCGCACTCGTCCCTGTCC
Organism: Sylvia atricapilla; assembly: GCF_009819655.1. NCBI lineage: Eukaryota > Metazoa > Chordata > Aves > Passeriformes > Sylviidae > Sylvia > Sylvia atricapilla. The sequence continues at coordinate 115,154,318 of NC_089141.1, read as the reverse complement.
CCTGCCCCCCGTCCGCTCTGCCCTGGCTGCCCCACTGTCCTGTGCCCCCTGTCCTGTCCTGCCCCACCCTGCTCGGCCCCCGCAGCCCCCCCATTTCCAGGCTCTCTTGTCCACCCTCACCCCCCCCGAGGACCGCCGGTGCCCCCCAGCGCGCCTGCTGCCCGTAGGATGGCCCGCCCGGCCGCTGCTCCCGCAGGTACTGCGCCCCTCGCTCCACCTCACAGCGTCCCTTGGGGCCGGGGGCCACGGGCCTCCCGAGGGACAGTGGTAAGAGCCCCCATGGCAGCTGTGTCACGGCCGGAGCCCAGTCCTGGTGCTGATCCTTGTGCTGGGACAGAGGACAGCGCTGATGGGCCCAGGGGGCTCAGAGGTGGGTCCTGGCCAGGGGGGGCCCACACTGGCCCTGGAGCCCACCTGAGGGACTCCCAGTGCTGCTGGGCGGTGTTCCCGCTGTGTCTGGCCTGGTGAGGGTGGTCAGCAGGATGGGGCAGGGCCTGGTGCAAGCAGATGTGGCTGGGCTGGGGTCTGTGCCCCTGTGTTGGACCCTCACGGGGAATGGCAGGAGCAGGGTCCTCATCATGATGCCTGTGGGCCAGTGCTGGGCATGTGCCTAGAGCTGGGGGTGCTGCTGTGGAAAGAAAGGCCATGGCTCTGGAGGCTGAGGCTGCCCAGTCCCCGTGGCTGTTGCCCTCTTGGAGCTGGTGCCAGGTCCTGTCCCCATCCCTGTCCCTGTGCCAGGCCCCGGGCTGCACCCACCACCCCCAGGACCCCCACCTGGTGGAGAGGAGGTCGTGCGTGGCATTGCCGTTGAGAAGTTTGACATTGTCAAGAAGTGGGGGATCAACACCTACAAGGTGAGAGGTGAGGGGACCCCGGGGTGGGGGGACACCAGTGGCCCTTCCTGGGCCCCCTCCCACAAGCAGCTGCTCTCGGAGTGCTTTGGGGGCCCCTCACATGCTTTGGGGGCCCCCTGGTTTCCCCCTCCTGCAGTGCACCAAGCAGCTGCTCTCGGAGCGGTTCGGCCGGGGCTCCCGCACGGTGGACCTGGAGCTGGAGACCCAGATCGAGCTGCTGCGGGAGACCAAGCGCAAGTACGAGAGCGTGCTGCAGCTGGCACGGGCACTCACGGCCCACCTCTACAGCCTCGTACAGACCCAGCACGCCCTGGGGGACGCCTTTGCTGACCTCAGCCAGAAATCTCCTGAGCTCCAGGTGTGCCACGGCTAGAGGGACACTGGAGTGAGGGCAGGGACACCGGGGCACCGTGGCTGGGGGGGAGGTGGAGAGTGCCAGGATTTGGAGGGGCACCTGGACGCTAGGGCTGGCGGGGCAGGGGTGGCTGGGGGTTGTGGGGGTCAAGACTTGGAGTCACACGTGGACACCAGGGCAGGAACGTGATCTGCACTGGGGTGGATGTGGTGTGTGCTCGTACGGGGCTTGGCGGTGCTGGGTCATGGTTGGCCTCAGCAGTCCCAGCACTTTTGATGGAAGGGAGTGGGGGTGTGATCTGTGGCCCCTTACCTGTGCACGCATCCCTCTGTCCCCAGGAGGAGTTTGGGTACAACGCAGAGACGCAGAAGTTGCTGTGCAAGAACGGGGAGACGCTGCTGGGTGCCGTCAACTTTTTCGTGTCCAGCATCAACACACTGGTCAACAAGACCATGGAGGACACGCTTATGACAGTCAAGCAGTATGAGACGGCCAGGTGCGACAGGGAGCTCGGGGGGCTCAGGACTCCTGGAGACATCTGGAGGCAGGTGACCAATGCCGGTTCTGTGCAGGTTGGAGTATGACGCGTACCGCACGGACCTGGAGGAGCTGAGCATGGGCCCACGCGACGCCGGCGCTGTGAGCCGCCTCGACGCAGCCCAGAGCCAGTTCCAGAGCCACAAGGACAAGTATGAGAAGCTGCGGGCAGACGTGGCCATCAAGCTCAAATTCTTGGAGGAGAACAAGGTGGGTGCGGGAATGGAGGGGTGGGATGGGGGGCACAGGAATGGGCGATGCAAGGCGGAGGTGGGGGATCCAGAGATGGGGTTCATGAGGAGGAGAGGTTCAGGACACGGATGGGAGGTGTGGGATGGGAATGCAGGGGAAGGAGGCACAGGGATGGGGTCCCTGCAGGGATTTGATGGCTACATTAGATTTGTCACTCAAGGACGTGAATTGGGTGGAATAGGCAGTGCGGGGCTGGGGGAGGAGCGGTGGCAGTTGGGGTGGGGTCTCAGAGGGCTTTCCAACCCCTTTTTCTGTGCTACTGGGGTGGGGTCAGGCCCCCCCCATTCACGATCCTCTCCCCTCCCCAGATCAAGGTGATGCACAAGCAACTGCTGCTGTTCCACAATGCCATCTCTGCGTACTTTGCCGGGAACCAGCAGCAGCTGGAGCAGACCCTCAAGCAGTTCAACATCAAGCTCAAGACCCCCGGTGCTGAGAAGCCCTCCTGGCTGGAGGAGCAGTGAGCACCCCGTGCCCCCCCGGATGGAGGAGCACACATGGACCTCAGTTGTGGCCAGGGGCTCGTGGGGGCCACAGCCTGGGCCTGGTCTTGGACTGGGGGGGGCACCAGGTGTGGGGAGCTGCCAGTGGGCTGGGGCCCCCCCATCCCACAGCCCCTCCTCAGGGCAGGCTGCAGCAGCCCCTGCTGCACAGACCCCACACAGCAGACAGCTGGAGCCCCCCTGCCTCTGACACTCCTAAGGGGCTGGGGACACCCCCCTTGCTGGGCTGCTCCCCCCAGACACCCCACTCACCTTGGGGTGAGCCAGGACCTGCCACTGTCCCCCCTCTGCCTCCCCGGAGCAGGATGAGGGTGCACCCCTCCCAGGCCCACTGCCAACTTCCACCTAGGGAGACCCTGCCCTGTGTCACAGTGGAGCTGGGTGGGGGCAGCACCAGAACAGCCAGGTGCCCCCTATGTCGGGAGGGGGCTCTGGGGCCTCTCTGCTGCACCTGGCAGCCAGAGGGGCTCCCGCTCTGCCCTCCAGTGCCAGGGACACCCTGGCCCCCACCAGGCCATTCACAGGTGTTTCCAGTGTGGCCGCTCTTGCACTCCTGATTCACAGGGGGCTGCACCCTCCAAAGACTCCCCTGCTTCCCTGGGGCTGTGGCATCCCGGGCTGGGCTGGCAAGGGCTTCCTGTGCCCTGCACCTAGTGGCAGGGGGAGTTGCTGGCCAGGCACAGGTTCCCTGGAGCCCTGGGAGAGGGCAGGGGGGCTCCAAGCAGGGACCAAAAACGTCAGTGGAGGCACAGGGGGTGCACGCGTGTCCATGCATGTCCGTGTGCAGGTACATGAGTGTCCCGGGACTGGGGCACATGTGCTGCACAGGGTGGGGCTGGGGTCCTGGCCAGGGTTCACCCCCACCCCATGAGGGGCCCCCCACCCACCCCCGCACTTGGGCACTTTCTCCTGAGACAAAACTGTTGGTTTTTCTTGCTCATTAATTTAACCCATAATTTAATGTCGGGATCCGACTTCGTCCTGCCCCGCCCTGGTGACGGTCTGACCCCCCCAACCCCCTGACTTCTGTAAAACCCCAAATAAATGGTACAGATCAGTGTATGCAGAGCTACAAGTGGGACAAGGAAGGGCTGGGGCTGCCAGGGCAGCTGGGGGCATGAGCCCTGTAACCGAGGACTCCATGATGGAGCCCTAGGGCAAAGGGAACTGGCTGCTGCTTGTGGGGCCTCAGGCTCAGAAGGGGAACGAGCTGGAGCACAGGAGAGATGGTTCTGGGGGGTGAGTGAGGGGCTTGGGGAGACCCTGCTCATTTGTGTCTGGCAAGGGGAGCCACCCCATCCTCCAGCCCCGTGGCACCAGCGTGAATCAGGACCAGGTGGGAGTAAATGGGGCCCCGCAGGAGGAAGCTGCTGGGATTGGCCTGGGATTGCTGGAACCATCACTGCTGTCCCGCTGGTGGCACTGAGAGCTCAGGAGTCCCACAGAATAGCTTCCCTTTCCCCAGGCCAGGCACTGGGGCCAGTGGTGTTCAGAGCCCTCCTCCATCGCCCTTCAACCTATTACCACTAGCTGCTGTTCCACTGGGACCCCTGGACACTTCCTTTGGAAAACTTCAGGAGATTCCTCCTGGACACTGTCTACCCCTGCCCTGACCCCCCCTGGAACACTGAAACCCTCCCATGGAGTCCTGCCACTCCCCAGACCTGGATGTGGGCAATCCCTGTCCATACTGAGCTACTGGAGTCAGGTGGGTGTCTGCCCACAAGGGATGAGGGCTGTTCCCAGGCACCTGCTCTGTCCCCGCAGGCCCATCCATCAGGTCATGTGGGACACTGGGAGAGGATCAGGGAATGCGGGAATGAGGAGCCACTGGAGGTGAGGGTGGAGGGCCAGAGGAAGTCCTTGGTGGAGGGGAGTCCTCTTCATCCCTACTGTGCTATAGGTACCCATGGGACACTCTGAGCCTCAGAGCCTTCTGCTGCTTCTGGTGGTGCCTGGCTGGGAGTGGAAGGTCCTGGGGATGGGTCCCATGTTCCAAGGCAGGTCACCCTCCTGTCACCCTGATGATCATCCTTGCTCCTGGCAGACTGTGCTGGCTGCACAACCAGGTCTGGCCTGGCTGTGGAACCTTCCAGACACTGAGGCCAACGTGGAGGGTCAGGGGACCACGCTGGGGCCTCCCGTGTGGATGGAGAAAGATTTATAGCAGGGTTGGTTCATGGCAGAGGGTTGGGTCCATCCTAGAGCTGCTTCTCCCTGATGGGACCCCAGGGGGCTGGGGGTCCATGTGCTGGGCCAGGTCAGGACCTTCCCGTCCCTGTGGCCATCATTACCCCCATGGCCCACGCCTGCAGTGACCTGGCTGGGAATAGTGACACCCCCTCTGCACCCCGGGAGCTCCAGCTCTGCCAGGATGCCCGGTCTGTGAGGGCCTGCTCGCTACCTCACCCAAAGGAAGCAGCCAGGAGCCTGCTGGAACTCTCCAGGATGCTGCAGCAGGTGGGCTTGATGCCATGTCCTGAGGGGGTGGGGATCCTGCCCTGCGGGGTGGAGGGGTGCCAGCTGAGGGGGGGTCTCACGTGGAGGAGGCGCTGTGGCAGCTGGCACGTGGGAAGAAGTGGGGGCTCCCTACAGCCTGGAGGGCTGCTGTGGGCCTAGTGGGCTCTGGTTTGACTCCTATCCCTCCTCTTTATAAGCCCCTTTGTAGCCCACCTGTACCTTCTTTATACCACCCCTCTATAACCCCTATTTTGCCCCTCTTTTTACCTGTGCATCCCCCTCGCCCCCCTTTATATCCACTTGTTCGCCTTGACCTTCCCTTTATTCCCCCTCCATCCCTGTTTTATATTCTTCCTACTTCCCAATTTATACCGCCCGTCACCCTACGCTCGGTAACCCGCCATGCCCCCACGCACCAGTGTATGCCCACATCCCCGGTCCTATTCCCCCCTCCAATTTGGGGTCAATCCCCCCCCAAATTCGGGGTCGGGATGTGGTTGCCGTGGCAACAGCCGGGTACCCCTGGATGCGCGGAGCCCCCCCCCAGCTGCAGAGCCACAGCCCAGGCGAGACCACTGATGTCGGGGGGGGGAGTCGAGTGGTCACTTTACCCACTTTCCCACGGGACCCTCCCCGCGAACCCCCCGGCCGGGGGCGGCAACGCGCCCCGCAGCGACGCCTTGCCAACCCCGAGCGGGGCGTCCTCGGGGGCGGGTTCCGTGGAACAGGGAGGCGGCGGCATGTTTTACCTCCCCCTCCGGAGCGCGGTTGGTGCGGCCCGGCCCGGCCGCCTCCCTGTCGCATCCCGGGCCGGGGCCGAGGATGCGCCGTGGGGTCCCGCGGCGCGGGCGGCAGCGAGGAGGGGGCCGCGGGGGGGGTGAGTGCTCCGGGCCCGCGGGGGTCCGCACGGCCGGCGCGGGCCGAGCGCGGGGGGCCGCCTCGGGGCCGCGGGCGGTGCGTCAAGGGCGTGCGGGATGCGATTGCGGGGGGCACGGACCCCCCGGGCCCGCGGGGTGCCGGACCCCCGGGCCCCGCCGTGTCCCGGTGCCGCGGGGGGGGGCGGTGCCGCACAATGGCGGCCGGGGCGGGGCCGGGGCCTGGAGCGCGGAGCCGCCGCAGCGCCGGGAGCGGGGCCGGGGTGAGGGGAGGCGGCCGGGGACCGAGGGTGGTGGGGCACGGCGGGCCGTGGGGCGCGGGCAGCGAGGGACGGGGGCGGTGCGGGGTCTGTGGGGCACAGGGGACAGGGGACAGGGGGTGACGAGCGTCCCACGGGACAGAGGGTGGGGTGGGGGCCGGGGGGCGCGGGAGGAGGGTGGCGGGGCTGGGGTGTGCCCCGTGGGGCAGGAGGGTGGGCGCTGGGGGCGCCCTGTGGGGAAGACGACTGGTTACCGTGGGTGGGGGCGGGTGCCATGGGGCACAAGCGGACAGGGCTGTGGGGTGTGTGGGTTCCGAGGGCCAGCGGGTAGGCGCGGCGGTGCTGTGCGGCACGGTCGTGTGTGAGGGTGGGGGGCACGTGTGGGGCTGCCTCTGGGCGCCCGGGGGTCATGGGCATGGTGGGGGCCGGGAGGAGTCCCCATGTGTGCCCCAGAAGGTGTCTGTGGGGCCAGGGACTGTGGGATGCGCTGGGGTGTGTGCCATGGGTCGGGGCTGTGGGCGCCCCAGGGTGCTGAGCACTCATGCCACAGGGTGAGTGCCCGATATGGCCCTCTGTGAGGCCGTGGGGTGGGCAGGGGGCTGTGGGGCACTGTGGGTTGAGTGGTGGGCTGCAGGGTGCCACGCAGTGCCTCCCACGCGTTTTGATTCCCCCCATTCTCAGGCTGAGGGTCTGCCACGACCCACCACGAGCCTGTGGGGCGGGCGGGGGTTACGTGGCGCCGTGGGTTGGGGCTGGGGGTGTCTGTGGGGTGCTGTGGTGCCCCATGGGGTGTTGCGGGGTGCCTGCCCCTCACTGTGGTGTGCCTCCCAGGCTGAGGAGCCACCATGGCCCGCCATGAGCCCGCCAGCCCGGTGGTGCGGCAGATTGACCAACAGTTCCTGATCTGCAGCATCTGCCTCGACCGCTACTGCAACCCCAAGGTGCTGCCCTGCCTGCACACCTTCTGCGAGAGGTGGGACCTCCCGAACCCCCCTTGAGCCCCCCTGTATCCTCGCAAACCCCATCCCCGCCTGCATGCTTTCTGTGAGCATGGGACCTCCTGAACGCCTGCTGAGTCCCTCCTGCACCCCCTGAACCCAATCCCTGCCTGCACACCTTCTGTGAGATGTGGGACCCCTCATTACACTTCCTCCACCCCACTGCACCCCCAGTATCCCCTCTGTGCCATGGTACCCACTCTCCATCCTCACCCTGTCTCTGAGCACCCCTACATCCCTCCTGTGCCCTCTGCACCCCACCAGCATCCACCCCCAGCACATCCCTACCGTGCCCTGGGCCCCTCTGCACCTCACTGAAGCCCTGACTGCAGCCCCGCCACTGTGACCCTCCCAAAGCACCCTCCATGTCCTGACTGTGCCCCTGCACCCCCCAACTCCCTCTAGCATCCATCCCCTCTGCCCTCCAGTGCACCTGGCCCCCATCTGCCTTGCTGCATCCCCCTGTGTCCCTGAGCCTGTACCCCACCGCTACTGGTTGCACCCCCCGTGTGCCCCACTGCACCCCCTAATCCTGCAGTGTGAGCAGAGCCCCCCTGGCCCCCCACTGGTGGTGAGCCAGGCCCCCCTGCACGCCCTGCCCTCCCCAGTGGGAGATGAGGTCGAGCCTCCCTGTGCCCCCGGAGCTGGGACCCCCCTGTATTCCACTGCCCATGGTGGTGCTGGGACCCTACTGCCCCCCACACCCCACTGCTCTGCGAGGACTGCACAGCCCCTGAGCCCCCTGAGTGTGGGTGCTGGGGGTGCTGTGCCTGGGGTCCCCAAGTTGGGGGGGTCTTGTTGCTGATGGCCCCCTCTCTCTGTGCTCCCAGAGCCCTCTGGCCCTGCTCCAGCCCCCCACTCCGTCCGTCCGTCCATCCGTCTATCTCCCCAGGGGCATTGGCACTGCTGCCCCCTGTCCATCCTGTCCATCTGTCTGACTGCCTGCTCCTCTGCCACCCCCCCACCTGGTGTGACACCACATAGCCCTCCTGTCTGTCTGTCCATCTGTATCTCCCAGCCTAGTGTGACACTGCACAGCACCCCCATCTGTCTGTCCGTCTGTCCCCCTCCTGCTCCCCAGGGTGACATCGTGCAGCCCTGGTGTCTCTCCCCCTGCTCTCTGCCTGCACCCCAGCTCTCCTGTCTTTCTCACTGCTCCCCTCTCCCTGTGTTCCTCATCACCCTGTCTGTCTGTCCTGCTGCCCCTTGTTCCACCGTCACTGTGTGCAATGTGCAGCCCCTCTGTCCATCCATCTGTCCCTGTGCCACTGCCTGTCCCCAGGCCTATCCGTGTGCCCTTGTCCTGTGCCCTGACCCTTATGTTCATCTGTCCATCCTGCTCTCTACCTGACCCCAACCCTAGGTGGTATGTTCCCTCTTCTGTCCCCAGATCAACCTACCTGTCCATTCCCCTGTTTCCCTGTCCATCCATCTGTCCCTTCACCCCCCTGTTTTGCCCTCACTGCCATCCTACATCCCCTAGCCCCACCAGGTCCTGTCCCCCCATCCATCCCCTCATCTGTTCCCCCGTATCTGTGCCCATGTACTCGCTGTGCTCCCACAGCCCCTATTCCTATCATTGCCCCCTGTGTCCTGACCCAGAGTCTGTCCCTGTCATGCCCCCTGTGACCCCTGACCCCAGTGACCCCCGTGACCCCTGTGACCCCAGGTGTCTGCAGAACTACATTCCGGCCCAGAGCCTGTCCCTGTCGTGCCCCGTGTGCCGCCAGACCTCGATCCTGCCCGAGCGGGGGGTCCCGGCGCTGCCCAACAACTTCTTCATCACCAACCTGATGGAGGTGCTGCAGCGGGACCCTGACCCCCGCGGGGCCCCCCCTGCACCCCTGCCCCCCCTGGGCGCCGCCACCGGGCAGCCGCTCTGCTGCCCGAACCACGAGGGAAAGGTGGGGCCGAGGGGCTGGGGACGGGCTGGGGGGGCTCAGGGTGTCCGGGAGGGCTGGGGAGTTTCAGAGGGCTGAGGTGACTCAGGGGGCTGGGGACCTGCAGGAGCCGGAAAGGCTTTAGCAGGGCTGGGATCTGGGGAAGGCTGAGGAGGTCTGTGAGGGTCAAGGGGGGCCTTCAGGCCTTGGAGAAAGGGTCCAGGGTGGGGTGGGGGGAGGCTGCAGTGGTCCAGCGAGTCTAGGAGAAGCTGTGTGGGCTCGGGAGATGGGGTGGGCTGCAGGGTGCTGTGGGCTGGGCTGCGGGGCAGCAGGTGAGCACAGGTGTGGCAGGTGATGGAGTTCTACTGCGAGCCCTGTGAGACGGCCATGTGCCGGGAGTGCACAGAGGGGGAGCGGCGGGAGCACCGGGACCACCGCACCGTGCCGCTGCGTGATGTGCTGGAGCAGCACAAGGCAGCCCTGCAGCACCAGCTCGACGCTGTGCGTGCCAGGTACGAGGGTCAGGGGATCCCTGGGGGTCCCCGTGGCCCTACTCCCACTGGTTGCAGCACCAGCTTGGTGCCACTCACACATGATGCAGGGGGAGGGGTGGCTGAGGGCATCGTGGCTGCTGTGGGGTTTGAGAGTTCAGGGAGTCCCCGTGTCCTCCTTCTGCAGGATACCACAGCTGGATGAGGGTGCTGTGGGGGGCTCCAGGGTTCAGGTGGGGTTGGTGGGGGGTTGGGAGTTCAGGGGGTCCCTGTGTCTTCCCAGACTCCCACAGCTGGCAGCAGCTGTGGGGCTGGTGGCCGAGATCAGCCGGCAGCTGGGGCAACGCCGGGCTGAGGCTGAGGCAGAGATCGGGAGCAGCTTCGAGGAGCTGGAGGCGGCGCTGCGGCAGCGGCGGGAGGTGCTGCTGCGTGACCTGGAGGCCACCTGTGCTGCCAAGCAGCAGGTAACACACCTGTGGGTTGGTGCCCTTCACCAGCCCTTCCTGGGAGGGTGTGTGGGTGTCCCAGCCATGCCCCAGTGCCAGCGGCCCGGCCGGTGCAACAGTTTGGGGTCCCAGTGCAGCACCAGTGTGGGGGTTGTGGCCGTGGCTGGGCTGCAGGTGGGGATGCAGGTGGAGCACTGGTTAGGGGTGCTGGGTGTGGGGATCCCACACTGACACCACAGAAATGTGCCATCCCCGCACGGATGTGCTGCGGCAGGGCCAGGATGTGGTTCACGTGTAGGTGCTGGCACTGGGGTCTCACAGGTGCCACAGGTGATGTTCTGGTCCCACAGGTGCTGGAGGCGCAGCTGGAGGTGCTGCGGCAGGGCCAGGAGAGCATCCTGAGCAGCTGCGCGTTCACAGAGCAGGCGCTGCACCACGGCTCAGCCACGGAGGTGCTGTTGGTGCAGAAGCAGATGGGCGAGCGGCTGCGGGAGCTGGCGGCGCGGCCCTTCCCCGAGCACCCGCACGAGAACGCGCAGCTCGAGTTCCACGCCGAGCCCGAGGGGCTGCGCCGCTCCATCCAGAACCTGGGCGCGCTGCTGACCACCAGCGCCACGGCGCACACCACGGTGGCCACGGGCGAGGGGCTGCGCCAGGCCGTGGTGGGGCAGCCCTGCTCCCTCAGCGTCACCACCAAGGACAAGGACGGGGCGCTGGTGCGCAGCGGTGGCGCCCGCCTGCGCTTCGCCGTGACGGGCCCCGACGGCGCCGCGGCCGAGGCCGAGGTGCAGGACAACCGCAACGGCACCTACGAGCTGGTGTACACGCCGCGCACCGAGGGTGACTTTGTGCTGTCCATCCTGCTGTACGGGCAGCCCGTGCGCGGCTCCCCGTTCCGCGCGCGCGCCCTGCGCCCCAGCGACGTGCCCCCGTCCCCCGAGGAGGCCAAGCGCCGCGTCAAGTCCCCGGGAGGGGGGCACGTGCGGCAGAAGGCCCTGCGCCGCCCCGCCAGCATGTACGGCAGCGCCAAGCGCAAGGAGAACCCCATCGAGGATGAGCTCATCTTTCGTGTCGGTGAGCAGGGGGTGTCTTGGGATGATGGGGGGCTCATTAGGGCTCCCCACAGCCACAGGGATTCCCTTGGGCCTCCCTGGGCTCCTCATGGCTTTCTGGGGTGGTGGTGGAGGGCCCCAGGGGGTGGCAGAGTTTTACCGGGGTGGTGAGTGGTCTCCTGGGTCCCCATGTGCCCCCCTGACCGGTGCCTGCAGGCAGCCGTGGCCGGGAGAAGGGCGAGTTCACCAACTTGCAGGGGATCTCCACATCCAGCGCCGGCCGCATCGTCGTGGCTGACAGCAACAACCAGTGCGTGCAGGTATGGACACCCTTGGGACCTCCAAACCCCTCCAGGACCCCCACTGACCCCAACAGCAACAACCAGTGCATGCAGATATGGACCCCTGGGACCCCCACTGACCCCCTCGGGATCCCCCTGGGTAACCCTGGATCCCCATGACCCCACTGACCCCATCAGCAGTAACCAATGTGTGCAGGTGTGGTCCCCTCCCTGAACTCTCCCAGTACCCCCACTGACTCCCCCTGCTCCCTCCTGGCCCCCACATTGTTCTCCAATGAAGGGCAGTTCTGGCTGTGTTTCAAAGTGTGGGGGTGTTCCTCCTGATCCCTCTGACCCTGCTGCCCTCCCAGGTGTTCAGTAACGAGGGGCAGTTCCGGCTGCGTTTCGGGGTGCGGGGGCGTTCCCCAGGGCAGCTGCAGCGCCCCACGGGTGTCTCAGTGGACACCAATGGTGACATCATTGTGGCCGACTACGACAACCGCTGGGTCAGCGTCTTCTCACCTGAGGGCAAGTTCAAGGTGAGAGAAAGCAGGAATGCAGGGTTCTGAGGGGTGAGGGGGTCCCTGTCACCTCCCACCTTGACCCTGTGTCCCCCTAGACAAAGCTGGGTGCGGGGCGGCTGATGGGCCCCAAGGGTGTCGCCGTGGACCGCAATGGGCACATCATCGTGGTGGACAACAAGGCCTGCTGCGTCTTCATCTTCCAGCCCAACGGGAAGCTGGTGGCACGTTTTGGCTCCCGTGGCACCGCTGAGCGCCAGTTTGCAGGTACCCCTGGGACCCCCAGGCCGACCTGAGCTCCCCAGGGACCACGGCAGGGCAGGACTGTGTGCCTCACATTGTTGGGGCACCTGGTGGCACTGGGACCCCTAAGAATGCCCTGAGGTTGGGGGACAGGTCCAGGCTCCAGTTCTTGACTGGCTCTCTGGATCCATTTCTGGGCTGTGGGTTCTGGGTCTGGGCTCAGGACTTATTCTGAGCTCTGGTTTGAGTTTTGGGACTGGATAGGGAGCCAGGATCTGGTTCAGGGTCCAGCATCAGGTTCAGGGTTCTGGGCTGGTAATCCAGTTCCAGGTTCCACCTTTGGGTTTTAGTTTGGGACAGAGATCCCAGACTCTGAGTTCAAAGTTTCAGTCTGGTTCCCAGTCTGGGATGTGGGTCCAGATTCTGGGTTTGGGTCTGGGTTCTGAGCTCTGTGACCTAGATTGGGGCACTGGGTTTGGTTCTGGATACAGACTGTGAGTCTGGGTTCTGGATTCAGTTCTGGGCTGGAGCTCTAGGCTCAAGTTCTGTCAGTGGCTACATCCTGAGGGCTCTGAGTTCTGGGCTCTGTCCATGCCTCAGAGCTCTGGGTCCATCCTGCTCCTGCCATGGGGCCAGGGCTGAACCCCACCATTCCTCTCAGGGCTGAGCCCCCCAGTCTTGGGGATGAGTGTCCTGTGCCCCATTCAGGCTGAACCCCCTTTGACTCCCTAGGACCCCATTTTGTGGCTGTCAACAACAAGAATGAGATCGTGGTGACCGACTTCCACAACCACTCAGTGAAGGTGAGCGCAGCCACAGGCAGGTGCTGAGATCCCCCTGGGCTGGGGGGCTGCAGTGCCCCCTGTGACTCCCGTGTGTTGTCCCTCCGTGCCCACCAGGTGTACAACGCAGAGGGCGAGTTCCTGTTCAAGTTTGGGTCTCATGGGGAGGGCAACGGGCAGTTCAACGCACCCACAGGAGTGGCCGTGGACAGCAATGGCAACATCATCGTGGCTGACTGGGGCAACAGCCGCATCCAGGTACTGTACCTGCGCCTGCACACCTGTACCTGCGCCTGCACACCTGTACCTGCACCTGCACACCTGTACCTGTGCCTGTGCCTGTACACCTGTGCCTGTGCCTGCACACCTGTACCTGTGCCTGCACAGACACCTGCGCCTGCACAGACATCTGTGCCTTGCACAGACACCTGTGCCTCCTCACCTGCACCTGCACAGACACCTGTACCTGTGCCTGCACACCTGTACCTGTACACCTGTACCTGTGCCTGTACACCTGTACCTGTGCCTGCACACACACCTGCAACTGCACATACACCTGTGCCTGCACACCTGTGCCTGCACACCTGCACCTGTGCCTGCACAGACACCTGTGCCTGCACACCTGTACCTGGGCCTGCAGACCTGTACCTGCACAGACACCTGTGCCTGCACATCTCTACCTGTACTTGCATAGACATTTGTGCGTGCACCCGCACAGCTGTACCTGCACACACACCTGTACCCACACCTTTACCTGCACACACACCCCCAGGGCAGCACAAGGGGCCCAGGATTGGCCCATCCCATCCCTGACCCCCCCAACCCACGTGATCTCCTGTGAGGTGCTGTAGGGCACCTGCAGGGAACCAGGAAGCAACTCGGTTTAAGTGAGAGCAATTGAAAAGGATCTTGGGTCAATTGGGAAGAGTCTTTGCAGGGTCTACAGCCAACTGGGAGGGGTGTAGGGTCAACTGTGAGCAACTGGCATCAACTGGGAGCAACAAAGAAGGGTCTCAGGTCAGCTTGGAATGGTCTGTGGGGGTCTAGGGTCAACTGGGAGGAACTGGGAAGAGTTGCACCGAGAGCAACTGGGGTGGACTGGGAAGGGGTCTGGGCTCGCCTGGGAGCAACTGAGAAGGGTCTTGGGTTAACTGGAATAGACCTGGGGGGATCTTGACCACATCCCCCTACAGGGACTGTGTCCTGCAGGTCCGGGGGCTGTCAGGGCTGGGGGTCCCTGGGCTTAGGGCCGTCAGGGGCCATTGGGGTGGGTGTCCCTGGGCCGTGGGGCCGTCGGGCACATCCTTGTGCGCCTCCTGCAGGTGTTTGACAGTGCGGGCTCGTTCCTGTCCTACATCAACACGGCGGCTGACCCGCTGTACGGGCCACAGGGGCTGGCGCTCACCTCCGACGGCCACGTTGTCGTGGCTGACTCGGGCAACCACTGCTTCAAGGCCTATCGCTACCTGCAGTGACGGGCACGACACCACAGGCAGGAGGGAGCCTGCAGCTGCAGCGGGGCGCCTGCAGAGACGGCTGCCCCGTGGCCTCGCTTGCCCCCCAAGCGCCATCCTGGCTTCATGTGCACTTTATCCCAGGGGGCAGCCGGGCCTGGGGGGTGAGGATGGGTCCCGTGGGGTGGGGGCTGCCTGGGGGTCATGGTCTGACCCTCGCCCTGCCCCACGGCAGGGCCAGCATCCCACTGCCCCGGCTGACAGGGTGCCCAAGGTGTGCGGGGGGTATGAGGGGCAGGGGGAGCCGCTGGAAGGGCTTGGGGGGGGCTGTGGAGTGGCCAGTCCAGAGCCCCATGCCCCTTGAGGGCTGCCCCCCACCTCCCCAGCCCCCCTCCCCAGCTGTGGGGTGACTGTGTGTGCCTGCTGCCCCATGGCACTGCTGCCCCACTGCACTGCTGCTCCACAGCTCTGGGGGGCTCCAGGGGTTGTGGGGCAACTGCCGCACGCTGACAAAACTGTATGTACAAAATAAAGTATTCTGGAAGTACCCTGGCCCCGTGCTGCCCCGTTGCCCTGCGTGTCCTTCACACGCCCTGCCGTACAGCCCCCCCATATGTCCTGTGGGCCCTCCCAGCTGTGCTGGACACCCCCAGACAGTGCCAGGCCAAGCAGGGACAGGAACGGTGCCTGGAGCTCGGTGGCACCATGGGCGCCTGCCTGGCCTGGGCGTTCTGCCAGCACTGACCCATCTGCAGGGACAGGGACAGACTGGGACTGGGGACTAGGCTGGACTGGGCTGGGAGTGGGGTTAAACTGATTTGTGTTGGGTCAGACTAGTCTGTGCTGGCAGCAGGGTCTGGGTTGGACTGGTCTGTACTTGTACTGGGTCAGACTGGGCTATACTGGTATGGAGACTGGGTCAGATTTGTCTGTACTAGGAGCAGGAACTGTTCTGTACTGGTCTGTGTACCCAGGAGACTGGTCAGTGACCTGCTGAGCCGCTCAGACCCTGCAGGTCCCTGGCGCCAGTGGATCCCTGGGGATACCACAGGGGCTGTGGAGAGGTCACGGAGCTGCTCTGACTGGTCCTCACCAGGATCCATGGGGGATCCTGGACAGCAGCAGAGCTCACCCAGACCCTACTCATCATTCCCCACCAGCCAGCCCTGGCCCCCCAGGGGTTCCCAGGCCCCAGACATTCCCAAATAGTGACCCTATTCCCAAACAGGGCTGGAGGGAGGATCCAGGGAAGTCCACACCTGTTCCTGGTCCTGACGCTGGGAACGCCCTAGAACAGGTCACCTCTGGGTCACAGCATGGGCAGGAAAAACAGGAGATCAGATCCAGCTGGAGGTTGGGAAAGGCAGATCCTGACTCACTCACTTGGTCTCCTGCTGGGACAGGGTGACCCTGGTGGCTGCAGGACAGGTGTGGGTGTGCCTGCCTGAAGCTCAGCAAAGCCTTTGGCAGCATCTCCGTTTCCCTGGCATGTCATGGAGCACCTGCAGCCTGCCTGGGACAGGTGCTCCTTGCTGGGAACACTTGGCTGTGGGCCAGGCCCAGGCAGGGGTGGGAATGGGGCCGCATCCAGGGGGCCAGGCACTGCTGGGGCTCCCCAGGGCTTGCTGCTGTCCAAGAGCGAGCTGCTCGATGATCTGGATGGAGCAATGGGGTGTGTCAGTGAGTTCATGGGGGACACACGGTTGGTTGGGATGTGGATCTGCTGAGGGCAGGAAGGCTGTGCAGAGGGATCTGGGCAGGCTGGACTAATGGGCCAAGGCCAACAGTGTCAGGGGCAACAGGACAAGTGCTGGATCTTCCACTCGGGTCACCAAACCCTCCTGCAACATCTAGGGACAGAGGAGCTGGAGAGCTGAGAAAGAACCTGGGGTTGGTAGTGACAGTGGCTGGACATGAGTCCAGGTGGGCAAGAGGCTGATGGCATCTGGACTGTCCCAGCCCCAGTGTGGGCACAGCCTCAGGGCAGGATTGTTCCCCTATGCTGGGCACTGTGAGACCCTCGCGGGCTGTGTCCAGTTCTGGGTCCTGCAAGAGAGACTGGAGCATGTTCAGGGAAGGGAACAGAACTGGGAAGGGGCTGGAGCCCCAGGAGAAGCTGAGGGAGCTGGGAAAGGGGCTGAGCCTGGAGAAGAGGAGGGTCAGGGGGGACCTTCCCAGGAAAGAAGTGACAGGAGAAGAGGAAACAGCTGCAATCTGTGCTTGGGGAGGTTCAGGTTGGACATCAGGAGGAATTTCTTCATGGAAAGGACTGCCACGTACTGGAAGGGGCTGCCCAGGGAGGTTTGGAGTGCCTATCCCTGGAGGTGTCCAAGGAATGACTGGATGTGGCACTCAGTGCTCTGGGCTGGGGACAAGGGGAGGATCAGCCATACAAGTTGGACTCAGTCCTGGAGGTCTTATCAAACGAAATGACTGTGATGCTGTACAGGATCAAACCGGTGCACACGGGGTGTCTGTACCACCATCACTGCTCCCGGCGGACCCCCGGTCCCAGCAGTGCTGCCCCTCCGGGCTTTGGTAAGAGCTGGGGGCCTCGAGACGCTCTCGGCCCAGCCGAGGGTTTAGAGGGTTCCAGGGGCGCAGCAGCCGCAGGGAGTCCCGGTGCTGCCGCCCACCCAGTCCCGGGCCCGGTGTGGGGGCAGCAGGGCGGAACCCGGCGGTGCCGGTGCCGTGGGGTATGCCGCCAGCGGTTACGGGGGCTCAGCTGGGTCCCGCTGCCCGCTCGGAACAGCCCCAACAGTGGGGCGGGCACAGGCAGTGTCGGGGTCACCGGCCCCGGGAGTATCACCGGGGGGGAAGGTCCCCCATTCCGCCCAGCTCCCGCTGCCAGCAAGGCCTGGGGCTCCCGGTCCCGGGGGTCTCAGGGGTATCCGGTGGTGCTGCTGGGGAGGGTCCGGGGAGGTCCCGGCGGTGCCGGGGAGGGTCCGGAGGGGTGCCGCTGCTGCGGCGCTGCCGGCGCGGGAGGCGGCGCTGTGCCCCCGCCGGCCGGAAGCGGAAGTGACGCTCCTCGAGCCCCCCACCCTCCCCCCCGCGACCCCCCGGCAGCGGAGCCGCCGCCGCAGGTACCGGCAATGGGGGCGGAGAACGGGGGGGACACGGGCCGGCCCCGGCGCACCGCGGGCAGGGATGGGGGGCCACCGGGGGGCTGAGGCCCGTGGAGACCCCGGAGGCCCGGGCCGAGGGGAGCAGGAGAGGTCCGCGGGTGCGGGGTCCCCGTGGGACGTCCCCTGGCGGGGCCTGGGGCGGATGCGGAGGGAGCCCGGGCCAAGGGTAGTCGCGGGGTGACCCCGGGGGGTCGCGGTCGTTGAGGGGACTGCGGGGGGACCCGGGGCCGTGCGGCGGGGGCAGCGCGGGATGCCGGGGCCGGGGGGGATGCCGGTGCTGGAGGATGTCCCCGGCGCCCGGAGGAGGCGTGGGGGGGATGCCGGTGCTGGGGAAGGCCACCCGGGTCCGTGAGAGGGCTTGCGAGGGGATGCCGAGTCCTTGGGAGGACCCAGGGCCGTGGAGCGTCCGTGGCCGGGGGTCTCCGTGCTAGCCCCCGCTCCCCACAGGCCCGATGGACGCGGAGGCGCCCCGGGGGCTGTAGGACCCCCCTGCCCTCCCCACCCCCAGCAACGGCAGCCGCGGCCGGGCCGGGCCGGGGGTCCCGCCGTGCCGGGGGTCCCGCCCGTGCCCGTGTCCTCGCGCCATGTCGGGGGCCCTGAGCAAGCGCAGCGACCTGGCCAACGACAACCGGTGCCCGGGGCTGAGCCTGGGAGCGCCCCCCGACCCCCGCACCGGCCCCGGGGGGGCCCCGGCCGAGGAGCTGCCCGGCGCCGGGTGGGCGAAGGCCGGGCAGGACCAGAACCGCAACGAGCTCGAGCCGGGCCCGGGCCCGGGGCGGTCCCCCGGGGCGCACGGGGAGTCCCCCGGGGCGCTGGAGCCGGGCGTCCAGGCCCGCAATGCCCGGAACGCCGCCCGGGACCCACGGGCCCTGCTGATCGGCGCCTCGGAGGAGGAGGAGGAGGATGAAGACGAGGAGGAGGACGAGGAGGAGGAGGACGGGGCCGGGGTCTCTCCGCCGGCTCTGGGCACAGAGCGGGGCCTGCGGGAGCCCCCGGGGCGCAGTGCCAGCCGCCTCTTCGGGGGACCTGGCCCCGGCAGCGACGAGGACTCGAGCTGGGCCACGCTGAGCCAGGGCAGCCCCGGCAGCTCCCCCGATGAGCCAGGTGGGCACCTACCCGTGGAGCACCCGTGACCTATGGCTGCCCTATGGAGCCCCAGGGTGACCTCACGCTGTGCCACAGCTGCCCCATAGGGGCTTCTGACAATCTGTGGCTGCCCCACAAGTGCCTCACAGAGCCCGATGGCTGCCCCTACCTGCTCCTTCCTGCCATGCCCCCATGCTCCTATGAGCACCCCTAGTCCCTGGCTGTTTGCCCACTGCTATACTGCCAGCCCCCCTGGGTGCCATTCCTGGTCCCCTGCTCCCCCAGCCCCCTGGGCACTGTCCTGTGTCCCCAGCCCCCGTTAGTTCCATGCCCTTTCCTTTGCGCCCTTGTCCCTGTGGAGCCCTCCTGGGGCATCCCCTCTGTCCCTGGGCACAGGGGGGCTGTGTGGAGCAGTGTGTGAGGTTGGGGCTGACCCCCTCTGACCCCCCATGCCCTGCAGAGTCGCTGTGGCCGTGTGGTGCAGGAGCACACGGGGACCTGCCCCCCGGGTGGCTGCGGGTGCAGGACACCTCGGGCACCTACTACTGGCACGTCCCCACTGGCACCACTCAGTGGGAGCCCCCCGGAGGGCCCCATGAGACCCCTTCCGATGGCAGCACCCCCACTGAGGGGCCCACTGTGAGTCGGGATTAAGAGGCGTGGGGTTGGGCTGGGAGGTGGCTGTGCAGCTGTGGGGCCACAGGGGGTGGCTACAGGGCGTGGGGTGACCGGGAGATAATGATGGGGGGTGCAGGGCACCAGTGGTATGGGCGTGGGTTGCTCTTGGGCTTACCGTGGGGCTCCCATAGTGTGCTGTGGGGTGATTGGGAGGAGCCGTGGGGCACTTGTGGGGTAACTGGGGGGCTGCTGTGGGGCTGCCCTATGGAGCACCCTGACCCAGCCCCCTGCAGCTCTCCTGGACAAGCTTTGCCCCGGCCGAGACCTTCAATGATGGGCACTTGTGGAAGGTGAGAGGGGGTAGTGGATGGGAAAGGGTTGGGGGTCAGTGCCCCCCTGGCCCCACAGAGCCCCCTTGCCCCTAGGACCCCACAGCTGAGGAGAGGAGGAGGAAGAGGAGGAGGAAGAGGAAGATGAGGAGCCAGGAGTGTCAGACCTGGAGATGCTGTCGCCAGGCCCAGGATCACCAGGAGAGGGGTACGGTGGGGGCCAGAGCGACTGGGGGGACACATGGAAAATGCAGGGTGTGAGTGGGGCTGTGCCTGGGCCGTGTCGGGGTGTGGGAGCCTGGGTAACAAGCTAGAGAATGGAGAGAGAGTCTGGTGTGAAGGGGGAGCTGAGGGGGGGCAGGGACCCAGATGTGGGTCAGGGAAATGGGGTCTTGGGATGGGAGTTGGACTTAGGAGAGTCCCAGGATCTCAAGCCAGGGGGTTGGGAGGGAACAGTCCGAGGTACTCAGGGTGCAATGCTCAGGTGTGGGATGAGGGGATCCCAGAGGGCTCTCAGGGACAGGGGATGGGGAGGCCTCAGGGGGCAGGCACTGACCCCTCCACGCTTCACCCTTACCCCTGCAGCATGGCCCTGGGCGAGGAGGATGCACTGGACTCCAAGGTAGGGCCAGTCTCTCCTGACCCTCCTGGCCCACAGGGCTCCTTCCCCACTCCCGTGGGGTCTGGTGTGCTGCTGGGGGGCTGAGGCATCCAGCCCAGGGATGCTGCAGTCCTGTCACCTGCATGGGAGGGGCCTCTGCCACGCCCCTCTGTGGGGTCCGCCCTGCCCCAGGGGCCCAGCGCTGTAGAGACTGGGGCGGTGAGGGGTCGGGTGACTGCTGGGGAGCTGAGGCTGCCCCGCACTAGCCCCCTGCCCCCTTGCCCCTCACCATCTCTGCCCCACAGCCCCCACCCCACACCACCCCTGCCTTGTGCTCCATGCCTTTCCTGCCCCACATCACTCCCTTCTCCACTGCCCCCCACCCCACGCAATCTTTGCCCCACACTACCCTCACCCCACAGCCCCTGCCCCACACACCCAGCCCCACACACCCCCCACTGATTCCCATTTTCCCCCTTGCCCCAGGGCCTCCCGGTGCGCTCTCTGGGCTGGGTGCAGCTGCGGGAGGAGGAGCTGGGTCCTGGCCGCAGCAGCAGCGCTGTCAGCGCCTGCATCCGGCAGCTCTCGGGGCCTCGTGATGGCCCCCCCAGCACCTGTGGGGAGGTGAGTGACCCCAGCCCGCCGTGTGCCCCCCCACATCCATCTCCCCTGCCTCCCCCTGACCCTCCCGCTCCCCCAGGCGCGGGCGCTGCTGCTGCTGGAGGAGCGCACGCTGAAGCTGGTGGACCCCCAGGACCGGGCCCTGCTGCACGCGCAGCCCGTGGGCGGCATCCGCGTGTGGGGCGTGGGGCGGCACGGCAGCAGGTGGGGGCCACTGCGGGGTGCCCACGGCTGTGGGGTTGGGGTGGCACTGCGGTCCCATGTGGTGCCTGCAGGGGTCTCAGGACATGGGGGCTGGGGATCATGTGTACATGGGGTGCAGGGTTGGGGGGATCTGGGTGTGTGGGGCTTGGAGGTCCCACACAGTGTGGGGTAGGGGCTCTGGAATCCCATGGATGTGGGGCTGGGGTGGGGGCATCTTGGTGTGGAGTGGGCCATGGGGCTGGGATCCCCACATGGGTGAGGTTTGGGGCTGTGGGTGTCACATGTGCACAGGACATGCAGATGTGGTCCCATGGGTTGGGCAGGTGGGGGCCATGGGCTGCAAACACCGAGTCCCCCCGGCAGAGAAGGGTGTGGAGCAGGATCAGTCCTGCCCCTAGGGGGGTGTGGGATGGATCCTGTGGCTGGGGAGGAGTGGGGTCCGTGCCCCCCCTGGCACCCCCTAACCCTGCTCTGTTCCACTGTGCTGCCTGGGACACAGGGAGAGGTATGGCCCCAACCTGCCCCCAGACCCCCAATGCCCCTAGTCCCGTCTGGGGCTGGGTGGGGAGGGGACTGGGGTGGTCTGAACATACCCTCCTCCCCACCAGGGACTTTGCATACGTGGCCCGGGACCCCTTGACGCAGGTGCTGAAGTGCCACGTGTTCCGCTGCGAGGGGCCAGCCAGCGCCATCGCCGCCGGGCTGCACCGGGTCTGTGCGCAGGTGAGACCCCCAGACCTCCCCAGGACCCCCTCAAACTGCCCCCATGGTCTGCACCATGTCTGTGCCCAAGTCAGACCACCCCTAAAACTTCCCCGGGGGCCCCTGCTGTGGCTGGTATTGGTTCTGTGTCCAGGTAAAACCCCTCAACCCTCTGCTGGGTTTCCCCCCATACTGCCGCCTTGGCCTCAGCTGTGTCTCTGCCCAGATGAGACCCCTAAAAAGCTCCCGAGAGCCCCCACCTGGCCTACCAGGTCTGGGCCCAAGTGAGACACCCCCAAGACCCCCCAGGCCCAGGTAACGCACCCCAAATTCCCTTTCCGTGGTCTGCACCACATCTGTGCCCAGGTGAGACCCCCAGAAACCCGCCAGGACTTGCCCTAGCCTGCACCACATCTGCACACAGGTGAGACCTCCAGGCCCCTCCAGCCAGCCCCAGGCCTGTTCCCGGGTGAGCCCCTCCCCACCCCAGGGTCCCCACAGACCTGCTGCAGGGCACAGGGATCCCCGGGGTGTCTCCATCGTGTGGCAGCCAGGAGGGCTGGGGGTGCCCCTTGTGTGATGTCTGAGGGACTGTGGGTCACCACGGGGGTCCCTGGAGGTCACCGTGGTGTGACATCTGGGAGGGCCTGTCCCCCTGTCCCCCAGCTGACGGCGGAGCGGCGAAGTGCCCGGGCAGCAGGCAACGGCCTGGGGACAGACCCCCCCCGGCTGGGGGAGCCTCCCCTGCAGGGTATGGGGGTTACAGGGGTACCTGGGAGAGAACTAGGGTGGCTCTAGGGGGGCGTCTGGGGGGTACCTGGAGGGGACTGGGGAGCCTGGGAGTGGCTAGGAAGGGCTGAAGGACTGCTGAGGGAGTCCTGCGAGGGGACAGGGCGAATACAGGGGAGGGGGCTTGTGTGTCTGGAGGCTGCATTTGCTGGGGTAGGGCAGCTGGAAGAGAGGGTGTCTTTTAGGGAGGTTTGTGGGGTGGATGACAATGTCCCCCACCACAGCAGCGCTCCCAGCCCCCAAAAGCAAGGCAGTGCAGTTGGGGGTGTTGGGTGCTCTGGGGGTCCTGAAGGGCTCTGGGGAGGTCTGCCATGTCCCCCCACACTGGAGTGCCCGGTGTCGAAGAGGTCTGGGGAGGGATTGGGTGCCGGGTGAGCACTGATGGGTGGAAAGGGGTTCCGGAGGGATGTAGGGGTTCTGGGATGTTCTGGGGAGTTCTGGGGGTGTCTGACAGTGCCTCCCCCGCAGTGGAGTTCCCAGCCCCCAAGAGTGAGGTGGTTCAGCGCTTCCCAGTGTGTTACCTGGGCTGTGTCCCCGTTGCCAAGCCAGTGGGTGAGTGGGGGACTTGAGGGCAAAGGGGGAGTGTCTCGGGGGCTCCTCCAGCCCATGTGTGGCAGCTGTGGGGCAAGGGCACCCCCCGGGTTGCCCTGACTCTCCCTGTGCCCCCAGGCATGGATGTGATCAACGCGGCGCTGGAGGCGGCACTGGCCCCTGGCTCAGGGGAGCCCCCTGCACCCACCCCCGTGGTGGTCAGTGTGGCCCCTGCCACCCTCACCATTGCTCACCGCCAGGTGAGTGCCCTTCTGGGACCCCCTGCCCTGGGACCCCCACCCTCACCATCACCCACCACCCTGGCCTAGGGGCACTGTGGTGACCCCCATCCTCACTGGTAAACCCTTCCTGTTCTGTGGTCTAAGTGACCCTGTCACATGCCAGAGGGGCTGCAGAGACACATCCCTGTTCCAGAGAGCCACAATGGCTCCTTCCATCACGTCCCCATCCCACCACATCCCGTGGGGCCCTGAGGGATCCCCTCCCACCCTGGGGGACTGTGCTGAACCCTCCCAGCCCCAGGGTACGAGTGACCCCCCACCCTTCCTGGTGGGTGTCCTAGTGACACCCCATGTGCTCTGCTGACCCTGTCCCCATCCTGGGGGTGTCCCCCTCCCCATCGTATGGGTACCCTGGTGACCTCTTCCCACGGGTACCCCAGTGTCCGCTGCTTCTCCTCCTGCGGTGCCCTGGCGACCCCTCCCCTGCGCGTTGCTTGAAGCCCTCTCCATGCCATGGGTGCCCCGGTGCCCCCTCCCCACACCAGGGTGCCCCGGTGACCCCCCGTGCCCCCCAGACAGAGGCGGTGCTGTGCGAGTGTCGCGTGCGGTTCCTGTCCTTCATGGGCGTGGGACGCGACGTCCGCGCCTTCGCCTTCATCATGGCCAGCGCTCCCGGCACCTTCCGCTGCCACATGGTGTGGTGTGAGCCCAACGCCGCGGGGCTCAGCGAGGCGCTGCAGGCTGCCTGCGTGGTGAGTGGGACCCCCTGGGCTCCCCCCGGGCTCCCCCTGCCCCCGCTGACGCCCCTCGCTCCCCACAGCTCCGCTACCAGAAGTGCCTGGATGCGCGGCCCCAGGCCTCCAGCTCCTGCCTGCCGGCCCCCCCGGCCGACTCGGTGGCACGGCGGGTGGGCTCCTCTGTGCGCCGGGGGGTGCAGACCCTCCTGGGGACCCTCAAACCGCGGCGGGGAGGGGCGCAGACCCCGTGAGTGGGGCAAGGGCATGAGGGGCATGCAGCTGGGCAAGGCAGCGCAGGGGGGCAGGACCCCCGACCCAACGCTCCGGGGCACAGAGTTACCCAGGGTGTTGGGTCGGGGGTCCTGCCCCCACCACTGCCCCCATGGTGGGTCACGCCCCCCCCAAGGTCCCCAATGCATGTGGCGTAACGAGGGTCAGTGTTGTACTAAATCATTAATTAATAAACCCATTCCACCAGCCCGGCTTGGCTCTGCATTTGGCCTCACACGGTGAGGAGCAAGAGGAGGAGGAAGGATGAGGGTGTTGTGTTTCGTTTGGGTCTTCCTAGGATGTTGCAGGTGACGAGGGGCAGTGGAGTCCATCCACACCTTACTAGAATGATGAGAGTACAAATCCCAATTGTGATCCCAGCGGGTGAGAGTTAGGACAGGAAGGACAAGGAGGGTGGGGTGGTGGGGTCCCAGCACCCCTGATTTGAGTCTCCCTTTGTTGTTGTGGGTGAGAATTGCAGTGAGGAGGATGAAGGACAGTGGGGTCCATCACACCTGTACTTGGAGGGTGATGGAAGCATGAGGACCATGTGCTGATCCCGACTCCAGTCCCAGGCCTGGTGGGAGAGGATAAGAGGGGTGGTGGAGTCCATTGTGCCTTTATTGTGTAACCCGTGGGACATAGGGACCATGTGCCAATCCCAACCTCACTCCCAGTACCTTGTGCCGATCCCAGTCCCAGCCCTGCCCCTGGTGTGACCTTGTGCTGACTGTAATCCCGCTCCCTGTGCAGCCCTGTCCCTGCCCTGCTTCCAGTGAGACCAGTGCTGACCCTGCTCCTCCCGTGTGACCGCGTCCCCGCCCCTGCTGCTGCCGGCCCCCGGCTCAGCAGAGCCGCCGCTGCTGCCAGAGCTCCTGGATGCGTGGGAAGGGCAGGGCGGGGCGCAGGGGCCGGCAGAGCGCGGGGTCGGCGGCGCGGCCGGAGCGCAGGGCGCACAGCAGCGCGGCCTTGCAGGGGCCGCCGCAGGGCTCGCGGGGAGGGTGCCCCTTGTGCAGGTGGAACCAGAAGAGCTGGAAGAGCTGCTCGTCATCCTGCATGCGCCGCACCAGCCGGTCCCAGTCGGCCGGGAAGGCCGCGGGCAGCCCGTAGGCCTTGCGGGCGCTGTAGAGCCGCTGCCAGCGCGGGAGCGTCCCCGGGGGCGCCGCGTTGGCCTCTGTCAGGTTTAGGATGAAGGTCTCGTGGTCCAGGACCGCGTGGGAGCTCCCAGGGTAGGAACCGGCCACCTCATACACGCGGTACCCTGCGGCGGGAGGGACGGTCAGCACCAGGGGGGATCGGGGTGGACTGGGGGGACACGCCGCGGGGGTTTGGGGCGCACCAGGATTGAGGTTGATGTAGGTGGTGACACTTGGTGCGATGAAGGCAATGGAGACGGGCCGTGACAGCGTCTCCTCATCGTAGAACAACTCGAACTCGTCCAGGTGCGTGTGCCCGAAGAACTGGGCTGCGATGGTGCCCTCGAACCTGCCGCCGTCGGGTGAGTGGGGGGCGGCATCCCGGCCCCCAGACCCCCACCCTGAGCCTGGCCCTGGGGTCTGGTATGTGGGGTGGGGGTCTGGCACTTGCGGTGCGCCGTCTGGTGCATGGGTTGGCACATGGAGTGAGAGTCCAGGGTGTGGGGTGGAGGTCTGGTATAGGGGTCCAGCATATAGGGCAGGGGCCTATTGTGTGGGGCTGGGGGACCACATGTGGGATGGGAGTTCAGGGTGTGGAGCCAGGCTCTGGCTTGTGGGGTGGGGGTTCTGGCACGGGGGTCACAGACAGGGGTCTAGTGTGCAGGGCAGGGGTCCAACCCACAGGGCTGGAGGCCAGGGCACAGAATGGAGGTCTGGCATGTGGGGTGGGGCACACGGTCAGGGGTCTGGCACGGTGTGGGGGTCTGGGCAGGGGTCAGGCACTGACCTGTTGACGATACGGTAGTAGTTCCAGCTCCAGCTGCGCAGACAGTGAGCTGGGGGGATGTGCCCGATGATGTGCACCTGTGGGCAGGGAGCCAGGGCTGGAGGTTTGCCTGGGGCCCACCAGGACCCCCCATGTCCCCCCAGAATCCCGCCACACCTTCTCCCCATCACGCTCAGCATCTGCCAGGACCCCCATGAGCCACTGGAGCTGCCCTGCAGGGTCAGTGGCGTTGATGAGGAGCCAGAAGTTGGCCTGGGAGCAGAAGTTCATGTTGAGGGAGACAAGGCGCAGCCCAGGCCAGACCTGTGCCGTGTAGAACCCGCCAACCCTGTGTGGAAAAGAGGGGGGTCAGTGCTGCGTTCCCTGATCCACAGACCCTGCACCCATCCCATGGGCCCCCAGCTCTCTGCTACCCGCACTGCCCACTCGCCTACAGCCCCCAGCCTGGAGCCCCTGTTACCCACAGCCCTCTCTGTACCCCAGCCAGCCATGACCCCCCTCCTTGAACCTCTCCCCTCATGAAGCTGAGGCATCTGCACCCAGCCCCAGCGAGCCAGGTACCCCCAGCATGGAGATCGCTCTGTGTCCTGCTACTCCTGAGCCCCCAGTAGCCTGGAGTCCCCAGCTCTGAGCCCCCAGTCTGTGACATTGCAGCTCCCCTACAGAACAGCTGACAGCCTGGAGCCCCCCAGGCCTGTGTCCCATCATCCCTGGTACCCCAAATGCCACAGACCCAGGCCCCCAGTAGCCTAGAACCCCCCATCCCTGTGTCCTCCTACCCCTGCAATGCACAAACTCCCCACCCTGGACCCTCAGCAGACTGGAGCCCTCCGCCCCCCGGCCCTGCCGTGTGCCCACCGCAGGGTGTGCAGGGCGGCGGGGGGCAGCCAGTCCTGCCAGGCCTCGGCCATGGCGTCGTACAGCCACGCGGCCGACCGGTTCCCGCGCACGTAGGGCGGCGGGAAGGCGTTCACCGGGGTGGCCTCGTGGTTGCCCACGGCCGGGAAGACGCGCAGCCCCCCGAGGCGGGCGCGCAGCAGGGCCGTCACCGTGCGCAGCGCCCGCAGCTGGTCCCCGCGGCTCTGCTGCCACACGTTGTGTGCGGGGATGTCCCCGGTCCAGTAGGCTGCCGCAAAGCCGCCGGTGCCGTTACTGCCGCTGTTCCCGGTGTGACCGGTGCTGTTGGGGAGCTGGGCCAGCAGCGCATCGATGGTGTGCAGGGGAAGGTCGCACTTGCTGTAGGTGCCCCAGAAGCCCGCCGTGCCCGGCCCCTGGCGGAGGGCCCCGCGGCAGCACAGCGGGTCAGGGCAGGCAGCGGCACTGCCCGGCACGTACTGCCGGTCCCAGTGCAGGTCCGTGAGGAAGAGGATGCGGGCGGTGGGCGCTCCAGGCGGCGGCGGTGTAGGGGGCCGCACCGGTGGCTTGGGGGCGGCGGGCAGGGACAGGTTCCAGGCACCCAGGATGTCCCAGTGGCCACAGCTGGGGCCCAGCAGGAGCCCGCAGGCCTCGGGCGGGCGCAGCACGGATTGTGCCCAGGCGGCCACCACGTCTCCCTGGAACAGCTGGACGGCCTGGCGGCACACGGGTGGCCGCGCCAGCCGCAGCTCCTGGCACAGCCGCGACGCCACGCGCCCCACGCGGGCCACGTTCGGCTCCAGCTGCGGGGGGATGGACATTCGGGATGGCCCCAGTACCCTACACCTCTTGCCACCCTCGCTGCCCTCCACCCAACAGCTCCCCAGGACACTGAACTCAGCTGCTGTCACTGTCCCACGCCCGCCGGCCACCCCGGCCCACTCAGCTGGATAGCCCGAGGCCAGAAAGGATTCACACGGTCCCCCAGCCCCTCTGTTCCCCAGCCCGGTTCCCTTCTCCCTCCCTTCCCGCCCCCATCCCAGCCCGTCCATGTCCCCGTTCCCCCAAGCGGAGCCGCTGGCATGACCCCGCCCGCCCCCGTTCCTCTTTCAGCCGTCCCAGCCTGTCATTTCCCCGTCTCCGCCCGTCCCTGTCCCCATTCCCAACCTGGTCTCGTGTCTGTCACAAGCCTCGACCTGCCCCGGCCCGTCACGAGGGACTGGCCCGGCCTGTCCCTGTCCCTATCCCTGTCCCTGTCCCGCCCTGTCTCCGCTGTCCTGTCCCCTGTGTCCCCGTTCTCGCCCCAACCCTGTCGCCCCCCACTCTTCCCCCGTCCTGGTGCCTTAGTGCCCACCCCTCCCCGTGCCTCGCCCGGCGTTCCGGTGTCCCCCCGGTGCCCTCCGTGTCCCGGCACTCCCCGATCCCCCGTGCCCACCTGCAGCGCCAGGTCCAGCGCCCCGAAGAGCACCCGGCAGGCCGGGCACGACACGTTCCGCCAGCCCCAGCGCGGCGCCGCCGCCGCCAGCTGCTCCTCTGGGCCGTGCGGCGACCCCGCCGAGACGGGCAGCGACGGCAGCGACAGCAGCGACAGCGCGGCCAGCGCCAGCGGCAGCCATCGGCACAGCGGCCGCGCCATCGGGCCCGGCGGGGCCCGAACCCCGGCCGCCATGGCCGAGGGAGGGGCGGGGCCGGCTCGGGGGCGGGGCCGGGGCCGGCATTTATCCATGAGGGGGCGGGGCAAGGAATAAAAAGGGGCGGGGTAGATTTCGGGGCGGGGCCCTGGCCAGAGCCCGGCCCCTGGCGCCATGGTCGGGCGTGATGGGGGCGTGGTCGAGAGGGGGTCGTGACCAATGTCCACGGGGCTGAGAGGCATGGGGCGTGGCCACCCGGAGCGGGGGACCGTATGCAAATGAAGGAGCTGGGCTAACGTAAGGCGCGCGGGGCAGGATGGGAGATGGAGTCCTGGGGATGCCGGCGGTCCCTGGGGTCCCCCTCCCGCCTACGGTCACACCCCAGGGCGGCATTGGGTGCACCGGGCCCGGGGGTCCCATCCCTCAGCCGCCGCCGCCGCTGGGCTCAACAGTGCCTGCAGCAGAGGGTCCCCGCCCGCAGCCCCCCGAGCCTCGCGAGGTGCCGACCCCTTGTCCCGCCCGGAGCTGCCCCGCGGAGCCTCCGTGCCGGCGGGCCAGGAGCGCTGGGAGCAGCGGCGCAGTGGGCACAGGGTCAGTTTATTGTGACCGTAGTCGGGGAGCAGCGAGGGTAGACCCCGGGCTGAGCCGGGCTGGGGGTTCCTCGACCTCCCTCAGCCTCCGACCTGCCCAGCCCCGAGGGTCCTCCCGCCCGCACCCAGCCGGGGCTGGGGGGCGCTGGGACTGGCGGGAGATGGTGGGCAAGGCTGCCCCGGGACGGCGGGAGGCTGTGGGTGCACGGGAGAGGGGCACGGGGGGTGTTGGCAGGGCAGAGGTTCATGCTCGGGGGGGGTCCTGCTGGGGGTCTCCAGCTCGGGGGGCGGCCCAGGCACTGGTGTTAGGGGGCCTAAGGGGGTCTAGCTCAGGGGTCCCAGGCTGCTGAGGATGGTGTAGCTGAACTTGGAGAGAAGGGTGTCGGCCATGAGGGTCCTGCTCACGTGGGCCCCAGGCACCAATGTTGGAGGGCTCGGGGGAGTTCCAGCTCGGGGCTGCCGGCTCAGGGGGGTCCCAGGCTGCTGACGGTGGTGTAGCTGAACTTGGAGAGCGAGGCACTGGCCATGGGGGGCTCGTCCTCGGGCAGGCGGCGGGGGCAGGTGCGGCGGCAGCCCCAGCCCGCGCAGGTGGCCCCAAAGGCCTTGCGGAAGCGGCGGTTCATGAAGCAGTAGATGAGGGGGTTGGCGCAGGCCGAGGTGTAGGAGAGCAGGTGGATGAAGGCGATGGGGGTCCCCGAGAGCGCCCGCTGGGCTGCCCGCGGGGTGAAGGCACGCCAGGTGTTGGCGGCGAAGATGGGCAGCCAGCAGAGGAAGAACATGGCCACGATGACCACCAGCATGCGGATCACGCGCCGCTTGGCCGCCAGCTGGGCCCCCGAGCTGTTGATGCGCGCCCGGTCCTGCTGCACGGCCGCCCCCAGCGCCCGCAGCTCCAGTGCTGCACCCGGACGTGACAGCTGCAGGTAGCACCCGTCACCTTCATCGCAGGCGGGCGCTGGGTCCCCCCCAATTCCACGCTGGGCTGTGGAGTGAGGAGGCATGGTCACGGCCGTGGCACCTGTAGGGACACGCTGCACTCCAACACCGTGGGAGCCTCCTCCAGGAGGATGGGATGGGGTGCAGGGGACACGGAAATGGCCGTGGCACCATGGGGACATGCTGCACCCCAAGGCTACAAGGAGGTCCCCAGGAAAGCCGGGTATCCCTGAGGAACATACCACTGTGGGGAGCAGGAGTGAGGGCTCAGCCCTGCCTCTCCTCCTGGGCTGGGCACTGCCCACGCAGGTGTCACGCCAAGCTTCACCCCCGCCCCATCCCCTCACCTGCCACCTCCCTCTTGACGTCCAGCTCGAAGCGGATGCCGCGGTAGAGCTCGCGGGAGATGAGCCCGTACGCCACCGTCATCACCACGCCTGGGATGAAGAAGAGGACGAGGAGCAGCAGGACGTACCTGGGACAGGTGGGCCCCGTCACTCGGCGTCCCCTCCGCCCCGCGTGGCCCCTCCGTCCCCAGGACTCACCAGAGCTGCCGGACGCGCTCGCTGGGCCAGTGGTGCGTGCACTGCGCGGGCGGCGGGCGGGGCGCGGCGGGCCGCGTGGTGCTGTACACGGCGTAGGGCAGCATCAGCAGCGCCGCCAGCGCCCAGGTGCCCGCGATGACGCGGCACGCGTGGGACCGCGTCTGCCAGGCCCGCGACTGCAGCGGGTTGCAGATGGCACTGTAGCGCTCGATGGCGATGGCCACCAGGCTGAAGGTGGACACGGCCACCGAGACCCCTGCGGGTAGCGGCGGGTGTCAGTGGGCATGGCGTGACACTGTAGGCCCCCATCTCCTCCTGCAGCCCCCACTGCAGTCCGTGTACCCACGAGGCAGGGGGTATATATGTACCATGTACCCATGAGACAGTGACAAACCCCCACATATCCACGGGGCAGGGACGGGCCCCCTCCCTGTGCCCACATGGACTAACAAGGTAAGGACAAACCCCCTCTGTGCCCCACCCTACCCATGAGGTGGGGACAAACCCCCACTGAGCCCCACCCTACCCATGAGGTAGGCGACGAGCTTGCAGACGACGTCGCCGAAGATGAAGGCGCCCATGAGGCTGGGCAGCAGGGTGAAGGGCATGCAGCACAATGCCAGGAGCAGGTCACTCAGTGCCAGGGACAGCAGGAAGCAGTTGGTGACGGTGCGCAGTCGCCGGTTCAGTGCCAGCACAGCCACCACCAGCGCATTGCCCCCGACACTCAGCACGAAGATCAGCACGTACAGCACCACGCGCACCGCCACGTCCAGCTCTGTGGGCAGCAGGGCACCGGCGCTGCGTTTGGACCCCAGGTGCGCCCCAGAGGCACCACGGGGACACCCCAGAGGCACCCAGGTGGCAGTCTAGAGGCGCTCTGAAAGCACTCCCTAGACCACCATAGGGACACTCCCATGGCATCCCACGGGTAGCCCGGTGGCCCCCCAGACACACTCTGAAGGCACCCCAAAGGTGCCCCAACACAGGCCCAGGCACTGGGACACCGGGGCTCCAGCGTCACCAGCACGGGCTCGATGGAGACCCGCTAGATGAGGGCATCGTTTTCCCCCGTGTGGCATCCGCCGAGATTTGAGCCGAGCCCCACACCGCTCGGCTCAGTTCTGTGAGGCCGAGGGACCCTTATCCAGCTGGGTGCCCCCATCCTGCCCACCCTCCGCCTCGGTGCTGAGCCGCGGCTCCCCCGGCGGCGCGGGGACCGGGGACGTCCAGCCTGGAGAGCGGAGCGACAAGCCGGAGCAGGAGCCGCAGCCGCGGGGTGGGATGGGGTTAGGGGTCCCGGCTCTGGTGGTGGGGTGGGATGGGGGGTCCCGGTCGAGGAGGCCCCGGCGGTGGGGCAGGGGTGCGGGGCGGGCAGTGTCTGTGCCCGTCGGAGTCCCCTCCGCCCTCCTGCTGCCACCGGCACAGCCCGGCGTGTTCCCCCAGGCAGCGCCGAGATCCGCATCGGGAGCGCGGGGCAGCGCCGAGCCCCCGAGCCCCCGCCCGGGGCGCGATGAGGGGCACGGCGGGGGACGGGGGCGGCACCGGTCGGGGGCCGGGAGAACCGGAGCGCAGGGCGGCGGGCACCGCGGCGGCACGGCGGGACGAAGCGGGGTGCCGGCGTGCCGGGGAGCGCAGGGCCGGGCACGAAGGGGGAGCCCCTTCCCGGGTCCAGCCCGCTCCTTCCCCCCAGCCCTGGTCTCACCTCTGGGCGCCGGGGGCCCGCGGAGGCCCCTGCGGAGGAGGTCGCAGACCGAGCCGTTGGTCCCGTTGCCGGTGCCGGGTCCGTTCCCGGTGCCGTTCCCGGAGCGGCAGAGCATCTCCTGCAGCGATTCGCTGAGGGGCCGGGGGTCCATGGCGGGGAGCCCCCCGCCTCCCCCCGCCCCCTCCTCCGGCAGGAGGCACCGGGAAGGATCGGGCACCGGGAGGCTGCGGGAGGGACGAGGCTCCGATCCGCTCGGAGCCGCCGGTGGATAAGCGGGGGCGGCGCCCGGCGCGGGGCGGGCCGGGGGCGGGGGGCGGTGGCGGCGGCGGGGGGAGCCCGGGGGGCGCTGGGGGGCGCGGGGGAGGCGGGATCAGAGGGAGCCCGGGCCGGGGGGAGACGGGCGGGCCGATGGAGAGCAGCGGGAGCGGGGCTCCGGGAGCACCGGGCTGCAGCCGGAGTCCTGGGCTGGCCGGGGGGGCTCGCCGGGAGCGCTCTTGAGGCACCGGGAGACGGCGGCTGCCGCCACCGCGGTGTCTGTCACCGCGTCCTTGCGGCTGCCCTGGCACGGCCCGGCGGGGTCGGGGGTCCCGAGCTGCTTCGCGGCTCCGAAACTCCACGACCCTGACCCCTCCCCACCCCGGCTCCTTCCCCGTCCCGGTCCCCGTCCCGCAGCAGCAGCTGTCGGTGCCACCCGACAACAGTGATCGCTGCCGTGTCCCCCTCCCGGTCATCCCTCAGCCCCGCGGAACTAGTCCCGCGGCACCCCTGCCCCTCGTGGGCCCCCCAGCCCCCAAGCCCTGGGGAGATGCGCCCCCCTTGAACTCTGTGACCCAGAGGGACCCTGTGCCCTGGGAGGAGCCTGTGCCCCGCCGGGGCCGTACGTGGCACCGGGCCCTCGTGCCCCGATCTGCCTCTGTGCCCTGGGCGGGCCCCGTGCCCGGAGGGGACCCTGTACCGTGGGGGTACCATGTGCCTTGAGGGGGGCCCGTGCCCCCCTGAGGCCATACGTGCCACTAGGACCACGTGCCCCAGTGTGACCCTGCGTCCTGAGGGGGCCCTGCACCGTGCGGGTATCACGTGCTTTGGGAGGACCTTGCATGTCGCTGGGACCTTGTGCTCTCTGGGGACCCTGTGCCTTAGAGCGGCCCCGCACCCCCGTGGGAGCCCGTCCTCCTGCAGAACCCGGTTCCTGGGCAGGACCCTGTGTCCCGGGGGCACCCTGCACCTTGGAGGGACCCTGTTCCCCGAGGGGCCCATAAGCCCTGAGGACACCGTGTGCCTTGGTGGAAGGCTGCACTCTGGGGGGGCCGTGTCCCCCGTTAGGGCCCCGTGTCCCGGCAGGCGGCCGTGCTGGGGCCGTTCCCGCTGTGCCCTCTTTCCGCGCTGCTCCGTCCCGCCGCCGCTGCCGCAGCTGCAGCCGCCCCTCGAGGCGCTGGACGCGCAGGGCCATGCGCAGGGCCCCGGCCTCCAGCTGTGCCAGCAGTCGGGCCGCCTGCGTCTGGAGCCCCTCCAGGGCCACCTCCAGCCCCTGCAGCCACCGCTCCGCCTCGGCCTCGGCCGTCAACGCCGCCGCCTCCGCTCCGGTGTCGAGCTGCCCCATGCGCAGCAGCAGCTCCCGGCCCTTGGCCTCCATGGCAGCACGGGCATGGGGGAACTCGGCCAGCACCTCGGCCAGGTCCTCCTTGCCCAGGCAGAACAGGTCAGAGTAGCCGATGCTCAGGATGTTGGCCGTGCGCCGGTTCCCCGCCATGTTTCCTGCGGGGCGGGGAGCC
The DNA here is from genome assembly GCF_009819655.1 of Sylvia atricapilla. Classification (NCBI taxonomy): domain Eukaryota; kingdom Metazoa; phylum Chordata; class Aves; order Passeriformes; family Sylviidae; genus Sylvia; species Sylvia atricapilla. The sequence goes on along the minus strand of NC_089141.1, from coordinate 115,120,262 downwards.
GTGAGCCCACGGGGGCCGTGAGCCCACGGGAGGCCGTGGGGCAGCATCAGGGCGCAGCGTGGCGCTCACCCTTGATGTTGATGAGGCTGATCTCCCCGAAGTAGAGCCCCTCGCCCAGCACGGCCAGTTGTGTGACACCGTCCTCAGCCACCACTGCCAGGCGGCCCTCGCGGATGAAGTACATCTCCCGGCCCACGTCCCCGCGCCGGCACACGAACTCCCCGGGCCCGAAGACCTGCGGCCGCAGCCGCAGCACCAGCTGCCGCAGCACGCCGCGCTCCCAGCTGCGGAACAGCGCGACCCTCCGCAGGGCCGCCAGGTGCACGGCGGCGGCCACCTCGGCCCGCAGCCCCCGCGGCAGGTGCCGCAGCGCGTCCCGCTCCGCCGGCAGCTTGCGCTGCGCCCGCAGGTGCTGCTGCCAGCGCTCCACGCGCCGCTGCAGCCGCCCGCCCACGGCCCGCGCCCGCAGGTACCGCCGCACCGGCCCCGCGTCGGGGTAGAAGGCGGAGGCGGCCGCGCTGAGGTTGACGATGACGGTGCTGATGCTGCCGGTGATGGTGGCGAAGCCCAGCACGGCCAGGAGGAAGCCGGCGGTGAGGAAGAGGAACTCCTCCTCGCGCTGCGGTGCCGGCGTGTCGCCCACCATGGCCAGCACCAGCGTGGAGAAGTAGAAGCTGTGCAGGTAGCGGCGCAGCAGCCGGGTGGAGCCGGGGCAGACCCAGGGGTCGTCGCCCAGCCCCAGGCGCGCCGACAGCGCGAAGTAGAGGCAGCCGTGCCAGTGGATGCCCAGCAGCAGGTACAGCATCAGCTTGGACATGCGGAACACGTTGGGCCAGCCCGTGCGCGTCTCGCACCGGTCGAAGGCCTCGAAGAGTCGAGGCACCCGCAGGCAGCGGTTGGCACGCGCCGCTGGCACCCCGGGGACCCTCGGGACCCCTGGGAGCAGGCAGAGCAGCTCGGTGGGCAGCACAGCCAGCACATCCCAGGGGAAGGTCCAGGAGCCCAGATAGCGCCGCCGCGTCCGGCTGACATCCTGCACCAGGATCCCGTCCTCCAGGAAACCTGAGTGGGCAGCCAGGGGAGCCGTGGAACTACAGGGGAGCCAGGGCCTGAGGGGCGTGGGCTGCCCAGGACCTCCCTGTGACGGGAGAGGGCTCACAGTGGGGACCAGGCGGGTGCCCAGCATGGGGCGCAGGGAGGACCCGGGGGACAGGGACACTGGATGGGCACCCTATGGGATGTCACTGGTGGTTCCCTGGGCTGCCAGGGGGCTGAGGGGGTGAGTGGTGGGTGCCGAGACTCAAGACCACTCACCCAGACATCCTCTGTGTGGGGCTGGGTGGTGGCTGTACCAGGTGTGTGTGGTGCGTACACACCTGTGTGTGTGTGTCTCTGTGTGTCTGTGTGTGTCTCTGTGTGTCTGTGTGTGTATGTAGACACCTGTGTGTCTGTGTGTGTACACACCTGTGTGGAAGTGCACGGCGATGTCCAGCAGGTACAGTGCATCGCTGAGCCCGTCCAGGACCTGCCACAGCCCCGTGTGTGCCTCCTGCACCTCGGGGAAGCAGCACCTGGGGTACAAGTGGCATCACGGGGTGTCACTGGGATGGGGCCAGGACACCCCACACCCCCACCCCAGCACCCCTAACCCTACTGCCTGGCACCTGAGGATGAGGACGACCCAGTTGTAAAGGATGGGCAGCACCATGAGGCTGATCCATCTGTAGTGCCAGTCCCCGGCAGGGTCCAGGGTCCAGTTCCAGGGGGTGGCAGTGTGGCTGGGGGGCACAGGGACCTGGAGTCACTCCATCCCCATGTGGGCTCCCTCTGCCCCACACTCAGCCCCGGCTGCCAGTGGCTCTAAGGCTCAGCCAGCCTCCCCAGCACCCGTGGGGCTGGCGGAGTCCCTGCAGTGTCCCTACCCCCGTCCCCACAGGCGGCAGCCGTGCCCTGCTCACCCCGTGGCATGTCCGGTGCCGGCTCCAGCTCTGGCTGTGGCCGTGGATCCAGAGGCGCTGCAGGGCTGGAGCCAGGCCCAGCGGCGGGACAGGAGGGAGCCGAGGGTCTGCATCCTTCACAGCGGGGATCCTGTGCGTCCCCGGTAGCCGGGGACCCACCGGAGCTGCACCTGAGCGCTTGGCAGGGGCTGCCGCCTGCCCCGGTGCCAGGCGTGGTTCCTCAAGGGGACCCAGCCACGCGACTCCTGCGACACTGGGTGTGTCCTAGCAACGCCGAGTCCCCAGGGCACCCACTGGCCCGTGGGGCAGCTGGGCTGAGGCAGCCGCTGTGCCAGGTCCACGGGCACGCTGGAGCCATGGCCAGGTGTGCTGCGGGCCGGGTTAATCTCCAGGAACAACAGGCGGTGCCAGGCAGTGCCCTGCGCAGAGGTGGTTCCCAGCACCCGGTGCGCCTGCCAGGGCCGGGCTCGGTACCGGGTTGCCTGGCGCAGGAGTGCCCAGTACAAGGTTATCTGGCACAAGGGTGGCCGGAGCCGGGGAGGGCCCGGTTCTAGGGTGCCCGGGAGAGGGGTTCTGGGGGTCCCGGCACCGGGGTGCCCGTTTCCAAGGTGCTCAGTCCCAGGAGGTGCAGTGTGCAGGGGTTATCCGGTGCAGGGGGTCCTAGTACAGGGTTACCCGCTACTGGGGTGCGCAGTTCAGGGGGTCCCAGTACAGGGGTGCCTGGGCCAGCGGAGTGCCCGTTCCGGGTGGTGCCCGTACGGGAGTTCTCGGTGCCAGGATTCCCAGCACCTGGGTACCCGGTTACCGGTGACGGGCTCAGAGAGGTTCCCGGTTTCTGGGGATGCCCCGCTCTGGAGGGTGCTCGTACAGGGTACCGGTACCGGGCTGTCCCGGTACCGACGTCCCTGTTCCCCATTCCCGGTTCCCACGCGCCCCGGCCCCGCCCGGCCCCGCCCGGCCCCGCCCCACTCACGGCCTAGCCAATGAGCGCTCGGGCTTTCCCGGGCAGGCCCCGCCCCCCGAGCGTGTAGGCGTGTCCTCGGGCCGCGGTGGGCGTGCCCCCGGGCCGCGGTGGGCGTGCCCCCGGGCCGCGGTGGGCGTGTCCCCGGGCCGCGGTGGGCGTGTCCAGCGCGCGCGGTGCGTCGGGCGCGGCGGGAAGATGGCGTCGGGAGCGCGGGGCCCGTGGCGGGGGCGGGCGGTGAGCGGCGGCACCGGAGCGCACCGGGAGGGGCCGGGGGGCGCCGGAACACCGGGAACGGGGACACCGGGAGCGGGGACACCGGGAGCGGGGCATGCGGGGAGCGGGACGGGCTTCGGGGCAGGTCCAGCCGCCCTTCTGCCTCGGTGCCGGAGTGCCCGGGCCGCCGCCCGCCCTTGGCCGCGCGGGGCCGGAGGGACCGGCCGGGCCCGCCCGGTGTCGAGGGTGCGGGGGCCGCGGCGGGGACGGGTCCGAGCGGGCCGCAGGGCCGTGGGGCGAGGGGCCCGGTGCCGGTGAGGCCCGCCGAGTCCCGGGGGGTTCCCGGCCCCGCGTCCGACGCCTCCTCTGCCCTCCCCAGGTGCGGCGCTGACGGGACGGGACCGCCGCGACCTTGACCCAGGTAGGCGGCCCGGCCCCGGGGCATCGAACGGTCCCGGTTATGCGTGACCCCGGAGGCTGAGGGCGTCCCGGTCCCGGTGTCTCCATGGCTCCGGGACTGAGGATTCCCACGTGAGCAGCACCGTCCGCGGGCTGGGGGACCGCGGCCCCCGGCTGTGACAGCCCCTCGCCTCACCCGGACCACCGGCGCCTGCCGGCGAACCCCCCGACGACCCCTCGGTGACCCCCACACCGTGCTCCGTTTCCCGGGCGCATCGGAGGGGCCGGTGCTGATCACCCACAACCTCCTGGCACTGGGTGCCATCCTTTGCCCGTGGTGGCCGTGCCCCGGTGTCCTTGTCCTGCTTGCCCCTAGCTGTCATCCCGTGCCCTCGGTGTCCCTGCCTGCAGTGTCTCTCCCCGGTCTGGGGCACCCGGTCACCCCCCAGTGCTGTGGCTGCTTGCTGCCCGGGCAGAGGCTGCTCCCCGACCCCAGCCCCTCCGGGTGCCACTGGGGTGGTGCCACGGCGCCGTGCTGTGCCCCAGGGGCTGGGTCCTTTGGCGTGTGGCAGGCACAGCCAGGCTGGGGTGAGGGGGCACTGGTACCAGGACAGAGGTGGTGACAGCTGGTGTCCCTGTCCCAGAGCAAGGCTCTAACCGTGTGTTACACGGATCTCTGCGCTGGGGACACCCCGGTGTGCCACACTGTGGCCTTTGCCTCCGTGTTCCTGCTGGGGCTGCAGTGCCAGGTCCCAGGGCTGGCACTGCCCCAGCATTCAGTGGGTCTAACTTTAGCAGCCACATGAGCACTGGCTGTGGGTGGGATGGGCTGTGCTAGGTATAAATAGACAGGCCCTGCCCGTGCTGTGTCCCACTGCCCCAGCTTCAGCCACTTTCCATTCCAGCTTCTGTGGTTTTGGGGTGTTTTTAATGGCACTTTCACTTCCCCAAGCCCCGTGCAAGGGCTGCGGCAGTGGCTTTCAAAGCCATTGCCCTTCCCTCATGCTGGTGGGGCACTGGGGGGCCCCTGCAGTGTCTGTCTGTCCCCAGGCACAGCGGTGCTGCCGGCTCTGGGGACTCTTAGTGCTCACTCCTGTGCTGGTGCCTGCAGTGGCAGTGGTGCTAGGGCACGGGGCCCTATAAATATCCTGTCGGCGCTGCTGTGCTGCACTGACCGTGGGTGCTACTGAGCATGGGGGTGGGCAGCTGTCCCAGCTGTCCCGGAATCCCTGCGGGCTGCTGAGTGCGCCCCACACCCATGCTGGGCTGGTCCCGGTTTAAAGTCCAGTACTGGGTGTGAGCAGGGCTGGAATCCAGAGTCCTCCAGCCACCACTGCTCCAGAAATGCTTGCCCAGCTCAGTTCCCACTGCTCTGTCTCTCCTGCTTGTCCTTCCTCTTGATTGCCTTTCTTCCCTCCTGACTTTGTTCCCTCCTGCCTTCCCTCCTGCTTTCCCTTCTGCCTCGCTCCCTGCTGCTGGATGTGAGCTTGGCCTGGGGGTCTCTGACGGCCGCTCTCCCGCAGCCCGGCCGCTGGCAGCAGCATGGAGGAAGGACCCTGGCGTCCCGCCCGCTCCCCTGTGCCCCCACGGTGGTGCCAGGCTGCATCCAGGCTGGTTGGGGTGCCCCGGTGCTGTCCATGACCCCATGCCCATGGAGAGGATGAGCTGGCTGAGCAAGCTGACCCCACGGGCGGGCGGGCAGCGAGCCCCCCGCAGCGCCAGCCTGCAGCCCCCCGTCACCGCTGACCCCGAGACCTGCCTCATGGTCTTCAAGAACCACTGGGCACAGGTGAGTGGGGTGGGGGGCAGCGAGGATCCCGGGACCCTCCAGCCCCCAGCCCCCACTGCCAGGCCCCGTCCCACAGGTGCTGCGGATCCTGGAGCGGCGTGGGAGCAAACCAGCCCCCGATGACCTCAGCGCTGTCCGCAACAACACCTACCAGATGCTGAACCTGCTGGCTGAGGACCGGCCCTGGGGGGACGGGGACAAGGACCGGTCACAGGGGGACGGGGACATGGCCTGTGGGCCCATCCTGGAGTTCGTGGCTGCTGAGAACCTGCTGGAGCGGCTCCTGTGCTGGCATCTGCAGGGCGACTTCACCGAGGAGAGGAAGGTCTGAGTGGGGGGAGCAGAGGGGTCTACAGCAGTGGGGAGTTTGTGGGAAGGTTGGGACAGGCTGGATCCAAGGGGTGAAGGTGATGGGTTGAGGGTCAGGCAGGCCAAGGGTGGGGTGCTGCCTCAGGGCATGTTCAGGTTGGATTGGGGTGGAGGCTGCCCAAGCCATCCTGGAAACTCTGTGATGCTGGAGGAAATCCCTCATGGAAACAGCTGTCCAGCCCTGTCGCAGATGGCCCAGGGCAGTGCTGGAATCCCCAGCCCTGGGGAAGTTTCACAGCCACGTGGATGTGGCACCTGGGGACGTGGTTCAGTGGGCTGGGTTGTGCTGGAGGAACAGCTGGCCCGGGCGGTCTCTGTCCCTCTCCCACCGTGTCCGTGTTGGCAGGTGGAGCAGCTGAAGCTGTACGAGATGCTGATCAGCCAGGCCCGGCAGCCCCTGCTGCGGCACAAGCCGGTGCTGACGCCGCTGCTGCGCCTGCTCAGTGTCTGCGCCGAGCCCGCCTCGGCCCCGCTCGAGAACAGCCTGGTCCTGCTGCTCAACCAGCTCTGCGTCTCCGTGGCCCGCGAGCCGGCCATCCTGGAGCTCTTCTTCCACAGCCACACGGACCAGGGCCCCGCCAACCTCATCATCTTCTCGCTCCTCATCCCCTTCATCCACCACGAGGGCGCGCGGGGCCAGCAGGCGCGTGACGCGCTGCTGCTCATCATGGCCATGTCGGCCAGCAACCGCGCCGTGGCCCAGTCCATCACCGACAACTCCTACTTCTGCCCGGTACGAGCCCCTGGGCCGGCCGCGTCCTGGGGCAGCGTTCTCCTCCCTGGGGTCGTGCCCCTCTCCCTGGAGTGGTGTCCCCCTCCCCAGGGTGATGTCCCCTCCCTGGGACAGTGCTGGGACCCTGCACTGCTGGCGCATGGGTGGGTTGGGCCGTTGGAACAAGAGGCATGGATAGGCCTAGAGGGAGGAGTCCTGCCCTGGCTTGGGGATAGTGAGGGGCAGGGGTGGAGATTGTGGGAGACTTGGGAATGACGGAATGTGGGTGATGGAGAGCTTTGGGATAGAGGGCTTGGAGATGATGGGGGATGATGTAAGGTTTGCAAGTGCTGTAAGGTTTGCCAGTAATGGGGGGCTTGGAGGTGACAGAGTAGCCTGGAGATGATGGAGAACTTGGAGATGAGGGGCCTGAGGATAGCACTTGGAGATGATGGGGGTACTTGGTGGTGATGGGAGGCTTGGAGATGATGAAGGGCCCAGTGCTGGGCCGGGGATAAGGGAGCCACTTGCTGGGGTCAGTGGTGGATGTAGGGCCCAGCCCAGTACCCTGCCTGGAGCGCTGGAGTGGGGCAGGTTCCTGGGGTGCAGGTTGCTGGGCTTTGGGGGAGGCTGGTGGGGTGGAGCAGCTGGAGGCCCGAGGGGCTGCAGGGCAGCCGAGTACATGTGTTCCCAGGTGCTGGCCACGGGCCTGAGCGCCCTGTACTCCTCCCTGCCCCGCAAGATCGAGGTGCGAGGAGATGACTGGCACTTCCTGCGGCGGGAGGACTGGATCGGCGTCTCCTCCCTCGTCCTCTTTATGAACTCGCTTGAGTTCTGCAATGCCGTCATCCAGGTGGGCCTGAGGGGCTGCGAGGAGCTGTGAGGGGCTCCCAGTCCCATAGGGGGCTGCCTGACCCCCCCTGCGGCCCCTCAGGTCGCCCACCCACTGGTGCAGAAGCAGTTGGTGGATTACGTCCACAACGGGTTCCTTGTGCCTGTCATGGGGCCGGCGCTGCACAAGGTGAGGGACTCCTGGCAGCAGGTGTGGGATGGGGGTCTCCTGCCTGCACCACTGCCCGGGTGGGCAGGGCTCCACGGCTCCACGTGCCCCTCCTGCAGACCTCGGTGGAGGAGATGATAGCGAGCACGGCGTACCTGGACCTGTTCCTGCGCAGTGTCAGTGAGACAGCGCTGCTGAAAACCTTCCTGCGCTTTGTGCTGCTGCACCGGCACGACAACATGACCATCCTGGACACGCTGGTGGGCCGCATCAACAGCAACTCCCGGGTGAGCCCCGTGGCCCCCGACTGCCCCCCAACATCCCCATCCTCCCCATACTCATCTTTACCCATCCCCAATATCCCTGTCCCATCCCATTCCCATCCCCTTCTCCTGCCCTGCCATGGGGTGGGTGGCACTGCCCCCCACCTGCTCTGACGCCCCACACTGTCCCCAGCTGTGCATGGTGTCCCTGAGCCTCTTCCGGACCCTGCTCAGCCTCAACTGCGAGGATGTGATGCTGCAGCTGGTGCTTAGGTAACAGGGGCTAGGGTGGGGTGCTGAGGGGGCCTGGGGGGCACCTGCTGCTGGCCACTCTGGGGGCTCCTCTGGGACAGGCCTGGGGAGTTGCTCCCGGGTGGGCATGTGGATGTGAGGCAGCCACATCGTTTGCCCCACTGTGCAGGGGCTGGGGTCCTGTGCAGGATCCCTGTGTCTGCCCTGCAGCTGTCCCATGTCACCCTGCCCCCAGGTACCTGCTGCCCTGCAGCCACGTGATGCTGAGCCAGAAGCGGGCGGTGCGGGACCTGGACATCTACGGGAAGACAGCGGCCAAGTTCCTGTCCCTCATCCCGCGCTGCTGCCGGCCCGAGAGCCCCCCGCTGCCCCGTGACCGGGACGAGGAGCCCCCCTCCCGGGCCAGGGGTATGCCACTGCGGCCCCTCAGAGCCCCTCCACGCCCCAGCTGGGAGCTGAGCCCCACCCCACCATCCCAGGGCCCCTTGGACCACACCTGGAGCTCTCTCCCAGCATCCCTGCAGCCCCTCAGACTCCCTCCCTAGCCTGGCTTGGCACTGAGCTGTCCCCTGGTATCCCTGTGGCCCCTTAGGTCCTGTCGCCCTCCTGGCTTGATGCGGAGCCCTCTCCCAGGGTCTCCATGGCCACTCCTGCTCCAGCTTGTTGATGAGTCCCAGCTGTGCAGTCCCTACGGCCCCCTCATACTCTGGCCCCATCCTGTGCCATTGCTGAGCTCTGCCTTGCTGTCCCCTTGGACCCTGTCCCAGCTCAATGCTGAGCCCCTGGTGCCATTCCTGTGACAACTTGAGCCCCATCCCCACCCCACCCTGGCACAGTCCCCCATGCCATGCTATCCCCACGTACCTGAGCCCTGTCCTGGCACTGGGCTCCCCTGTGCCATCCCAGCTCCATGCTGAGCCCCATCCCACCATCCCTGTGCCCCCCAGCAGGGGCTGTGTGCTGAGCCCCGTTGTCCCCGCAGGCCACGGCAGCCCCGGTGCGGACGCCCCTCCGGCACCGAAGCCCTCCACGCCGTCCCGCCTCTCCTTCTTCATGCGCCAGGCCAGCGCGGGCCCCGCCGAGGCCGCTGCCCCCCGCTCCCCCGGGCCCCCCGCGGGCAGCCCCCCCCGGCCCGGCCCCCGTGACGAGGTGGCGGAGCTGGACAGGAACTACCTGGAATACCTGCGGGACGCACGGCACAGCATCGACCGCTGCGCCTGGGCCTGCCGCGTCTGGTCGGCCCCCTATGATGGCGAGGACCCCCGTGCCCCCGGCCCCGCGGCCGACCCTGACAGCCCCCCAGGGCGGCCCCCGGGGCCCCCCACGCCACGGACTAAGAAGCGGGGGCTGCCCGAGGAGGGGGCGCGGGAGGCGCCGGCGGGGCCCCTCGGGGGTGACGATCCCGGTGCCGGGGGGCCTGGCCCCAGCCCCCGGGACGGGGGGACACTGGTGAACGGGGCGCATGGGGCGGCTGAGCCGGGGCGGCCGGAGGGGGACGTGGTGGTGAAGAAGGTCCGTAGGAGCCCCCAGGGCGAGGGGGAGGGCGGCAGGGGGGCACCGAACGGGGCCTCTCGGGCACAGCCCCCTGGCTGGGAGCCCCTGCCCTCGGTGGACTCGCTGTTGGAGGAGCTGCTGGCCCGCGTGCCCGCCGAGCCCCCCGGTGCCGGCGTCTCCATCGAGACCTTCACGGAGGAGCTGCGTGAGATTGAGGCCGAAATGCAGAATGGGGGCGTGGGGGGGGCCCCAGCCACCTCCGCGGAACCCCCTGAGCCGCCCTTGTCCCATGAGGAGGAGGAGGCCTTTGCCAGCTTCACCACGCTGCCCGAGGGGGACGCGGGCACCGGCCGGGCACCGCCACGGCCCCCAGACCCGCTGGCACAGGTGGTGGCCAGCCCCCCGCGGGCGGTGGGGCCACCCCCCAGCCAGCCCTTCACAGGTGGGTGTGGGGGGACAGGGAGAGCCCCAGCTCCCTGCAGGGCCCTGCCTGACCCCCCCCCGTGTCCCCAGGCCCCTTCGTGTCGGTGCTGTTTGGGAAGCTGGAGAACATGCCCCACAACTCGCTGTATGTCAACTTCCTGCTGACGGGGCTGGTGGCCCAGCTGGCCTGCTACCCCCAGCCTCTGCTCCGCTCCTTCCTGCTCAACACCAACATGGTCTTCCAGCCCAGTGTCAAGTCCCTGCTCCAGGTATGGCCCCTGGGGAACCCCTGCCTTCATGGACTCATGGGAAGATGTTGGAAAAGCCCCTTAAGGCCACTGAGTTTGCCCTCTGCTGCCCAGCCCACCCCTGCCCCATGTCCCTAAGTGCCACAGGCACATGGCTGTAAGCCCCGCTGGATCCCCTGGTACTGCAGAGACCACCCCCCCATTCCTGTTGGGGTACCCTGTGCTCAAGGGAACACGCCATCTGATGGGAGCTCTGTTCCTGTGGGGATCCCTGTTCCCGAGGGGACCCCCATCGTGCTGTCCTGCAGGTGCTGGGCTCGGTGAAGAACAAGATCGAGAGCTTTGCTGCCAGTCAAGAGGATTTCCCAGCACTTCTCTTCAAGGCCAAGAAGTACCTGATTGCCCGGGGGCGGCTGGACTGGGCTGAGGGGCCCGGGGCTGTCCCTGCCCTGCGGCGCACTGACACCCTGGGTGAGGACACGGCCTTGGGAGGGGGCTGGGGGCTGTGCAGGCAGCTGGGGAGGGCATGTGGGGCTGGGGGCTATGTGAAGGCCTGGGCCTGTACGCTGTGCTGTGTAAGGAGCTGGGGGCTGCCCAGGGTCTGGGGTCTGCATGGTGTGTTGTGTAGGGGGCGGAGGCTGCACAGGGGTCCTGGGGGCTGCACAGCAGGCTGCATGCTGTGTTGTCCAAGGGCTGGCCGTGCACGGTGGGCTGGGGGTTGCCTTGGGAGGCTGGTGTCTGGGTGGGCTGCGGGGTCTACACAGGGACTGGGGAGGGGGGGTTGGTGCACTGTGTGATAAGGAGGGCTGGAGATCGTGTGCGGGAGCTGAGGGCTGCACAGAGGTCTGAAGGCCATCCCGTGTGCCCACAGCCGCAAGCTGTGGGTCTGGGCTGGGGGGTGTGCTGGGGGCTGCACTGGGGCCCCCAGGCCCCCCGTGTCCCCCAGGCCCCCCGTGTTCCCCAGGCCCCCCCGTGTCCCCCAGGCCGGTGTCCCTGACCCGTTCCCCCCTGTGTGCCCCCAGCCCGCAGCCGGAAGCCGTCCCTGGGAGAGCTGCTGCTGCGCCACGCCAACAGCCCGACGCGCGCGCGGCACGCGGCCCAGCTGGCGCTGCAGGGGCTGCGGGACGGGGGGCTGCACCCTCTGGGCCCCCCGGCGCGGCACGGCGAGGCCCTGCGTGTGCGCAACGCCGTCTACTGCGCCGTCATCTTCAGCGAGTTCCTCAAGGAGCTGGCGGCCATCGCCCAGGCCCACGCCGTCACCTCCCCCTTCCTCACCGAGCCCCCTGAGGAGTGACCCCCGGGCCCCCCTTTTTAACCCCGGACTCGGACCTTTTTAATTTATTGGGGCGGAGCTGGGCCGAGGCCGGGCTGCACTTTGGACACGAGTGGCCGCCCCGTGCCTGGCGTCCCGGGGGAGCAGGGCAGGACCCTGGGGGCCCCCGGGGCTCGCAGGGCGGGGGCGCGGGGCGGGCTGGCTCTGCCCCCCTCGGCCCCCCGGGGGTCCCCGGTGCCCACCCAGCCGCTCTCTATGCAACCCCCGGGGTGTGGGGCTGGGGGGGCTGTGCATGGGGAGGGGATGTGTGTCTGTGCTGTGTAAAACCCTTCGGAATAAAGGGTCTGATTGAGGGCAGCGCCTCTCCACATCTGTGCAGCTCTCAGGGTATGGGGGTCTGGCCAGGAGACCGGGGAACCCCTGCACAGCCCGGTGCCTGCGTCGTGCTGCTGGCCTGAGACACCCCGTGTCTGCTCCCTCAGCTCTTGGGGGCTGGGGGGGTCTGTGGGCAGCCACAGGCCTTGGGGTGAAGCTGTGACTGTCGGGGTCAGCACTGGTCCCTCCAGGTGTGGGGTGACCTGGCCCCCAGGTGCTGCCACAGTTCCCATCTGGCATGGGAACACCCCCAGGACCCTGTTCATGGCCCTCACCCAGAGGTTTCCCAGTGCTCCTGCAGTGAGAATAGAAATTGGAATGAGGGTTGTGATGAGGATGGAGGTGGGATGGGCAGAGGCTGAAGGGGATAGAGCCTCAATGGCTGTATCTCCTGGGCTGTTGGGGGGTCTGGGGGTCACCGAGCCTTCTGGGCCTGGTGACTGAATTCCCTGTCCCAAACACCCCCTGGCTCTGTGACCTGTGGGAACAGCGAGTGGAGAGTGCCTGGATTTCCCGTTCCAGTGGTTCATGTGTTTATTCCCGTCAGTGTCTCCAGAGCAGCTTTTCTCTAGCTGCAGGGTGCAGATACTCTGGGGCGAGCTGTATTCCAGCCTTTTCCCTGGCAGTGTGGAACGTCAGGCAGCCAGCAAAGGGACATGGAGCTGCCCTCAGGCTACAGTCTGGGAGGTGCTGCCTGCCTTTTCTCCAGTTTTAGCCCTTGCAACCCTGCAGACGAGCCTTTTTCGCAATTGCCAATCCATTTGTGACCAATTCTCACTCATCTCTTGGAGGCTTTTGTCCCAGATGAGGTAATTTCTGTATCAGAAACAGTGAGGCCAGCAAGACTAAGAAGTGCCCTGTGCTGGGCACTGCTGAGGCTGCACCTCGAATGCTGTGTCCAGTTCTGAGTCCCTCAGTTCGGTAAGGACACTGAGGGGCTGGAGCGTGTCCAGAGAAGGTAACAGAGCTGGGAAGGGGCTGGAGCCCCAGGAGGGGCTGAGGGAGCTGGGAAGGGGCTGAGCCTGGAGAAAAGGAGGCTCAGGGGGGACCTGGTGGCTCTGCACAAGTCCCTGCCAGGAGGGGACAGCCGGGGGGGTCAGGCTCTGCTCCCAGGGCACAGGGACAGGAGCAGAGGGAACTGGCCCAGGGGAGGCTCAGCTCGGCCAGCAGCAGGAATTTCCCCATGGAAAGGGTGCTCAGGCCTTGGCACTGCCCAGGGAGCCTTGGAGTGCCCATCCCTGCAGGTGTCCCCTGGAGGTGGCACTCAGTGCTCGGGGCAATGCGGGGCAGCGGGCGCAGGTCGGTCCCGGTGCCGCGGGGCCGCTCGTAGGGCCGGGACCCCCCGGCGCTCCCTCAGCCGTTCCCGCTCTCCGGCCCCGGCCCCGCCCCGCGCGGTGACGCCACTTCCTGCCCCTGGCCCCGCCCCGGGTTAACCCGCGCCCCGCGAGCTCAGCGGCCTCTTTCCGGCCGCGCGCGCCAAGATGGCGGACACGCAGGTGGGTGCTGCGCGGGGCCCGCGGGACACCCCCGGGATAACCCCGGGATAACCTCGGGACACCCCCGGGGAGACCCCTGACAGGGTGATGCCGGCCCAGCGGTGGCGGGGGGCGCGGGGGAGGCGGCCCGGAGCGGGGAGGGGCCGCGTGCGGGACGGGCGGTCGGTGCCGTGGCGGCCTGGGGGGGATGAGGAGCGCGGGTGTCGGGGATCTGGATGCGGGAGGGGGACAGAGACCCGTTCCCCGGGGTCGGTGGAGCGAAGCGGGGCGGGATCTCGGGGTCGGCGAGGGAGGGAGGGGGGGGCTGTCCCGATTCGCCGGGATTTTGGGGAGGGGGCCACGGGGGCGGCTCTCGGTCCGCCGGGGTGTCGGGGGAGGACAGAGGGCCCCGAGCACCGAGGTTTTTGGGCGAGTAGAAATCTCAGTGCCCGGAGGTTTCAGTGTCTGCGGGGACGGTCCCTCACGTGTCTCGGGACAGGCGGGACGAAGGCGGGGGGTGGATCTCGGTGGCCCGCAGGTTTGGGGAGGGGGAGCAGAGGGTTCCCTGAGCTTGGGACGGGGTCTCGGTGCCCCGAGGGTTTGGGGGAGGGCAGAGGATCCAGTGTCCCGCGGCTGGAGGGCCGGAAGGATCTGGGTGCTCCGGGGTCTGGTGAGGTTTTGGTGCCTGAGGCTGTGGAGGGAAGATGCGGCGGGGTCTCGGTGCCGCGGGGCCGGGGCTGGGCTCGCTCTCGGTGCTGGGTGTCCCTTGCCGGGGGTCCCAGGGTCTGGCTCCACCCCGTGCTGACCCCCTGTCCTGTCCCCACCCCCAGACGGAACGCGCCTACCAGAAGCAGCCGACGATCTTCCAGAATAAGAAGCGAGTGCTGCTGGGCGAGGGTGGCAAGGAGAAGTTGCCTCGTTATTACCGCAATGTGGGGCTGGGCTTCAAGACTCCGAAGGAGGTGAGGGGCCCTGGGCTTGGGACTGGGCACCGTGGTGGCTCTGATGTAGAATTTGGGGACAGGGAAAGCGGTGGCCTTGGCAGTGCTGCCTGGTCTCGAGGTCTGTGGTGGCTTTTCCCCCCCTGAACTATTCCACGATTCTTACATTTATGAGTGTTCTCTGGACTCTGGTGGTGCATGAGCTGTACCTCCCCACCTGACACCTCCCTGTCTCTGCAGGCCATCGAGGGCACCTACATCGACAAAAAATGTCCCTTCACTGGCAATGTCTCCATCCGGGGCCGCATACTCTCAGGTGAGCTGGAACATCCCCAGAGGAGTCCCATGGGAGATCTGGAGCAGGTAACCAACCCCCCCGTGGTTCCTGCAACTCGCCCTGGTCCTGGAGCCACAAATGATGCCAATCTCACGATGGTCTGCTGAGCCCTGTGCGGGCCTGAGGACACTGCCACATGGCTTTACTGATGCAGGTGACAGGACCAGGTGCGCTGGAGGGCAGGTGTGGTGTGGGGAGCATTAGGATGTGTGTTAGAAGGGCTTGAAGAGGAGCCGTAATTTGGTTTATAACAAAAGCGGTGGGGTTGTGGCCTGGCAGCAATAGGCTGGTAAATAAGGAGAAATTTCCGGAATTGGTGCGTGTTGCTGCCAGGTGCCACACCTGCCAGTCTCCTTGGATCCCCAGGCCCTGACGCCTCAGGTGTGGTGTCCCCCTGTGTCCAGGTGTGGTGACCAAGATGAAGATGCAGCGCACCATCGTCATCCGCCGCGATTACCTGCACTACATCCGCAAGTACAACCGCTTCGAGAAGCGCCACAAGAACATGTCGGTGCACCTGTCCCCCTGCTTCAGGTGCGTGCCCCTGTCCTCAGCTGTCCCCACGCCTGTGCTCTCTGCCCTGTCACCTCAGGCACACCTGGCTGTGTCATAGCCCCTGCTCAGCTGGAGCCTGCCCACAGGTTATGATGTCCAAACTCACGATGGTCTGCAGAGTCCCCAGCTGAGGGGCTGCTGACAATGCCACTGGCACCTACTGAACCGTGGGGCAGTTCCAGGCACTACCTGTGGGAGCCTTGCACTCCCTCCCAGGAGGAGCAGCCAGGCTGGGCGGTTCTGAGGGACAGGAGAAGCCCTAGGAGGTCCCTGACCCCCCGGTGTCATTGCAGGGATGTGCAGATTGGGGACATCGTGACAGTGGGCGAGTGCCGCCCCCTCAGCAAGACCGTGCGCTTCAACGTGCTCAAGGTGACCAAGGCTGCAGGCACCAAGAAACAGTTCCAGAAGTTCTGACACCTGTGGGGAGAGGCCTGGGAGGAATAAATGTTGGGAAAGTGGAACTGCCTGTGTGTGAGCTGAAATGAGTCGTGTGCAGTGTGGGCTGGGGACAGGGGACCTGTGGGCTCAGGTGTGTGGTGCTGGGAGCACAGGTCATGGCACAGGGCAGCAGGAGACACTCTCCAGCAGCTCTTAGCACCTGCTCTGTCCCAGTTCAGTGTTGGTTTGTTCTGGGCTGGGTCTGGCTTCCCAGTGCCACTGCAGGAGGTGCTAGGAGTGCACCATGTGAAGGCACCTGGTAGTGACAGGAGCAGGTGTGTCCCTGAGAGTCCTCGAGGATGAGTGGTTCAGCTCTGGTGGCAGCATCTGGGGCCAGCTCTGGTGGTGTCACCTTCACATCCAAGTGTCCAAGGCCAGGTTGGACAGGACTTGAAGCACCCTGGTCTAGTGGAAGGTGTCCCTGCCCATGCAGGAGAGTGGAATTGGATGAGCTCTAAAGGTCCCTCAACCCAAACTGTTCCACAATTCCATGAGCTCTGGCAGATTCAGCCTGCTCCAGGTGAGTCCCACACCTTTGGCTGTGGGCTGCAGCTCCAGCTCCGGGGTTGAGCTGAAGCCATTCTTCATGCTCAGACTTGAAAGAAACCGCAGCGTTTGAGGTAAGTTCACACAATTCCCAGTAAATTTTCGGGGCTTGGTGACATCCAAACCTTCCTTCCTGGTCCTGCCAGAACCACGGGACTGTCACATGTTTGCCCTGGAAATCAGGCAGCAGGGGAGGACACGTGGCCTGGTGTCCAGGGACAAGCAGGAGAGTTTCCAGTTTGATGGGGGGCCTTACTGGTGTCCAGTGGCAGCAGTGCCATGAGTGCACTGGGGTTCATCCCCCTGCTCCTGAGGATCATGGGACCTCCTGTGTGGGAAGGGACACGGGGACTATTGGATCACCCTGGTCTCACAGAGCATTTCCCAGCTTGAGCCTTGGCTGATGTCACTGCCCTGGGCACGGAGCTGCTGCAGACCGGGGATTACAGGGGAGCAGGTGGTGATGGGGAAAAGGGGGACACAGGACCAGGGAACAGGGCATCCGTCAGCCTTGGGACCCTGGTGTGGGTGGGCCTGTGTGAGAGCCCCAGTTCCTGAGTGGGTGGCTGAATCTCCCAGCGCTGAAAGCCCCAAACTGCTGGTGCCACCAGCCCTGCCCGTGTCCAGCAGCAGCGGAGAACGAGGACAAGCTCCACACCCAGCCCCTGGCTGAGTCTACACGGTCTGGGATGGGGCTGTGGCAGCAGGAGTGTCCTGCACCTGGGTTACCTGAGTGCTGGTGTCCTGATGGACATCACAGCAGGTCCCAGAAGGGTTGTGGGGTTTTGCTGCAGGATCCACTCTTGTGAAAACCACATTTGTGATGATTTCTGTGACAAGGCTGTGCCCTGGGCTGCGGCAGCTCCTGTGCCCTCAGTGACACTGCCTTCAGCTGGCCTGGGCTGGCCCTTCCTGGTGCCAAATGCCACTGGTTTGTCCTCGGGATGTGGTGTTGGGGGTGCTGGGAATGAGTCCTGACTCCAGCGACAGGGACACCTGACTGTCAGGGCCAGGTGGGGGGTGCTCAGGCAGCTCTGAGCAGTCCCATGCTCCTGACCCCTCTCCTTGTCCCTGTCCCTCCTGCAGTGCCCAGGACACCTCAGGCTGCTTGGTGGTGCTGGGTGTCCCTGGGACACGTGTGGCAGGGCCAGCGGGGACTGACACTTCCCAAAGCTCCAGTGGCCATTCCCAGGTGGAGCCCTGCAGGACTCAGGGTTGTGGTGTTTTTCCCCACAGCTCCCACATGGAAATCCCCAGGACCAGGACAAGGCACAGGCTGCTTGGAGCCTACATCCTCCACACCTTAATGCCCAATTATTTGCTCCTTGGGAGATTATGCCAAGCCTTCATCCTGGAGTGATTAGTCCTCCTCCTTCAATCCCTTAAGCAGATTTCTTTGGCTAATGCGCCTCCCCTGTGAATTATCCCACAAGCCTGTTTTTAACACCGAGCCTGTTTTTCGGGGTGTTGGAGCTGGGGGTGGCCTCTTCCCCCTGCCCTGAACCCTGCTGGGAGCTGTGGGTCCCGGTGATGTTCCTGCTGCACCTGCACAACTGGCACAGAACAGCTCATGTTAAAAGCTTTCCCTCGTAATTCCTTCCTAATCCCTCCTTAAGGCTTTATGCTCAGAGCTGCTGGATTTGGGTTTTTTCAGGGAAGCAGCTCCCAGCAGTAGCGAGGGGAGGAATCTGTGTCCCCTTGAGGACCCCCATTCCCTGCTCCTGGCTTTTACCTTCTGCCAAAAGATCACAGAAACTTCAGTGCCAGAGCTGAGGGACCAACCCCCTTCCTGTGGCAGGAATGAGGCATTTTGTCCTTTTCCTTCTTTGCCCTAGAGCAGAATCCCCTGCATTTGGGGCTGTGGGGATGGGAGGATCCTCTGGCACAGGACATCCAGCCTGGAACAATCCATGTCCCTGGAGACCTGCCTGGCAGGGGCGAGCCAGCCTGGCACAACCTCTGGCTCCAAAGAGCTTCAGCCTGGCACAGGAGAGCCATCCTGGCATGATCCATGGCCCTGGCCATGGTCCTCAGCCCACCCTGGCTTGCCAGCATGGAACAAACCCCTATTCCATCAACTGAGGGTTCACAGCATCAGCCTCATCCCCCATCCAGCTCGCTCAAGGCTGCTAAATCTTGGAATGAATTCTCCTGTCAGGCAGCTCAGTTAACTCTGACTGCTTTTGCTCCAGCTGCTGGAGGGACTCCTTGTACTCTCCCTGCCTGTGCCACAAAGTGGGAATTCGCCACCCTTGGACTGACCATGGCACCTCTGTTTTCAACCCAAACTTCCCAAAGGCCGAGACATTTGTGGATCCAAGGGGCTCGTGATTCCCAGGCAGAGCTCCCCAATTCTGATTTAAAGTTCGTCCCATTCCAAACTCCAGCCATGGCAGGGCCACCTCCCACTGTCCCAGGCTGCTCCAAGCCCCAGTGTCCAGCCTGGCCTTGGGCACTGCCAGGGATCCAGGGGCAGCCACAGCTGCTCTGGGCACCCTGTGCCAGCCCTGCCCACCCTGCCAGGGAACAATTCCTGCCCCAGATCCCAGCCAGCCCTGCCCTGGGCACTGGGAAGCCATTCCCTGGCTCCTGTCCCTGCAGCCCTTGTCCCCAGTCCCTCTGCAGCTCTCCTGGAGCCCCTTCAGGCCCTGGCAGGGCTCTGAGCTCTCCCTGGAGCCTCTCCTCTCTGGGTGAGCACCCCCAGCTCTCCCAGCTCCAGAGGGTTCCAGCACTGGAGCAGTTCCATGGCTCCTTGGGACTTGCTCCAGGAGCTTTACATCCTCCCTGTGCTGGGGAAAACCCAAAAGGGCCAGGATTCACCCATCTGCTCTTTCCAGGCTCCATTTGCCCCATGGGTCCCCTCTGGATGAGACCCTCCTTTGTCCCCCTGGGCTGTCTGGGGTGTCCCCTGCTCTGGAATAGTTTGAGGAAGGGTCTGAGGATCATTTGGAGCCCCTGAGGCTCTTGCCCAAGCTTTCAGCCTGGCATCTGCCCACTGAGATTTCATGGATTTCCCTCTCTTGGAAGCATCTGTAGCAATTTTTTTTCTCTCACACCAGAGTCTGGCTGTGGTGGCTCCCCCCTGCTCTCCTTTGGCCATCCAAGCTGGAATCTGCCTTGGCCACCACCTTCCAGCTCCATGTCCTGCTGCATCCCTGTCCTGCCACCGAGGATTGTTTCTTCTGGGACTGAGAATCCAGATCCTCATGGTGGTTGTTGTGTTGGATCTTCCAGCAGCTCTGGGGAAAAAATAGGTGTTAGGAGGCATTAGATATTAGGAAAAAATAGATATTAGAAAAGAATTCTTTACTGGAAAGGGTGCTCAGGCCTTGGCACTGCCCAGGGAGCTTTGGAGTGCCCATCCCTGCAGGTGTCCCCTGGAGGTGGCACTCAGAGCTCTGCGCTGGGGACAAGGTGGGCACAGGGGGGACTGCCTGGGCTGGGAGGGCTTTTCCAGCCCCAGGGACTCTGTGATTCCTGGTGGCCAAAGCCAGGCTGTGTTTCCAGTTCCGAGCTCCTGAGCTGCTGCTCCCCCGGCCCCGTTCCTGCCGCTGCCCTGGCTGCTGCCGTGGGTTTTCACTGAACTCCCCGTGCTGGAGCTGTGCCTGTTTCCTTATTTCTTGAGGAATTCAATTTGCAAACTCAATTTAATCCGTGCCCTGCGGGGCCGTGCTGTGCTGCAGCTCTCAGCATCGGCGTCCTCCTGCCCGTGGCTCTTTTGTTGAGCTCCTGGGAGACCTTCCCTGTGCTCCCACTGAAGGCCACCGCTGCCACCTCACCCCTGCCCTGCCCTGCTGTCACCCCGGGTCCCTCCCTGCCTGCCCCTCGGGCTCTGTTTGTGTTTGATTTCAGCACTCTGCCCCAGGCTTTGGCTCCAGACCTGTGCCCATCCCTGCTGCCAGGGCTGGGCTCTCACCTGCTCCAGTGGGATCTCCACCTCACCCCCCTGAGCTCCTCCAGCTCAGCCAGAGCTGCCCTCCAGGACTCAAACGGTTCAATATTCTGCAAAGGTGAAGGTCTAACAGTTCACATCTTGAACAAAATTGGGGCTTGAACAGGCCTGGAGCACCCTGATCCAGGGGAAGGTGTCCCTGGCCAGGGCAGGGTTGGGACTGGATGGGCCTTGAGGTTCCTCCCAATCCAAATCATTCTGTGATTCTGCGATTAGCACACTGCAGGTCCCATGATGGGAATTGCTAAATGCTTCCTGAGGCAGACAGGGGACAATATTCCTCATCTCTTTTGGACAATATCCATCACCTCCTGGCACAGCATCCACCCTCCCTCAGGTATTGCTCAAGAGCGCAGCAGGGCCAGGCTCTTGGGGGGTTTTTCCATCATCCCACAAGATCCTGCTCCATCTGACAGGAGCTCAGCCCTTCAGGATGGGGAGGGGCCTGCTGAGGTTCCTTTGAGCTCCCCACCCATTATCAGACCATGGGATGGAGCACCCTGGCTCCAGCTGAGGCTGTTTCCAGACCTCTTCTCCCCTGGGTGGACCCCAAGGGCAGCACCTGAACCTGTCCCAGACTGTGCACAGAGGTGCAGGGTCCCATGGAGGCCTGGCCCCAAGCCCAGCTCCAGGCACTGAATTCCCAGACTGTGACAGTGACAATGTGCTGGGCTCCCTCCTGGAGGTGCTTCCTGGCTGGAAATCCCCATTCCCCAGCCCGGGCTGTCACTGCCCAGCCCTGTCCCACCCCACAGCACGGCCCCACGGACAGCTGGAGTCTCCCTCACCCCCTTTTCTCCCTGGAATTCCCCCAGGATTTGACCAGGCTGTCTGTCCCTCCAGCCCTGTGGGGAAGTTTCAGCTCCAGGAGAGCAGGGAGCAGCGCTGGCACAGTGCCCTGGTGGGACCAGACACGGAGTGATGGATGCTCTCACACAGCCTGGAGGGAAAGGAGCCTTTGGTTCCTGAGCAGGGCAGGGACAGGGACAGGGACAGAGCAGGGGTGGCACTGGGGACAAGAGACACCAGATACAAACCCACGAGGAGGAGCTGCTGCCAGAGGTCCTGGGCAGTGGCAGCTGTCCTGAAGAGACCCATGGCTTTGGGAGAGACACACCACTGGAAGGGGCAGCTCTGGTGTCACCACGGGCTGCAGGAGGCAGCCAGGGCCCCTGTGCCCCTCCAAGGAGCAGGGCAGGTAAGGAGCTGCCCTCCTCCAAAACGGGGATGTGCTGAGAAAATTCCCTGACCAGAGAGTGGCAAACAGCCTGTTCCCTGGGGCTGCTCAGGGTGTGCCCAGCAACCAGAGCACAGATTTGGTGTGCCCATCCCACCCGTCCCTCAGTCAGCTCCAGTGTCCCACTGTGCCCAGTCTGGGGCTCTCTGTCCCTGTCTGAGCCACATTCCTGTGGCACCCCCAGCCCCCTGAGGGCTTCTTGTGATGGGGCAGGGCAGAGCTGGCCCTGTTTTCACCCCATTTCTCTGCTCCTTGTCCCATCTGCCCAGCTGCAGAGTCCCCAGGCCAGGCAGGAGCTGCAGGCTGCACACCCAGAGCTGGGGCAGTTTCCCTGGTGGAATTGCTGCTTCCCCGAGCTCTGGGGAGCTGCTGCCCATCCCTGTGCCAGGCAGCCCAGGACAGCTGTCCCTGCAGCATGAGTCAGGAGGATAATTACATGTAATCATGTGTAATTATGTGTAATTCTGTGTCATTCCATGCAGTTCTTTGCCGTTTTGGTGACAATATTTGCTGTGGTGGGTTCAGCCTGTGCTCTCAGCCTTTCCCCAGCCAGGGACTTTCCCATGGGAATTCCTCCCCTTGCTGTGGCTGGAGCCCCTCACTTTGCTTTGTGTGTCACCTCACAGACACACCTTGATGTGTGTCACCCCTGGGGACACCGTCTGTGGTGGCCTTGGCAGTGCTGGGGCAGCA
The DNA here is from genome assembly GCF_009819655.1 of Sylvia atricapilla. Lineage (NCBI taxonomy): Eukaryota > Metazoa > Chordata > Aves > Passeriformes > Sylviidae > Sylvia > Sylvia atricapilla. The sequence continues at coordinate 115,098,353 of NC_089141.1, read as the reverse complement.
GCAGGGCTCAGAGGTCTCAGAGGGGGGGTGATCAAAGGTTGGACTTTTGGGATGTCTTTTGGATGACCTGGAAGGTCTTTTCCACCCTCAGTGGTCCCGGGGTTCTGGGGCCTTCCAGGTGTGGGGCAGCAGCTCCTGTGGCTCAGGTGAATCTCTGCCCACCCTTGCCTCTGTTTTGGGGTCCTGTGCTGTTCCTGCAGCCCTTGCACTGCTGCCCTGTGGCTCAGGGCACACAGGGCAGTTATCTGAAACAATTAATTAGCTGGATTATTAATTGCCCGCTGCTTCTGCATGAGACAATTATCCATTTATTTATTTATTTAGCTATTTAGTCACTGACTTGTTTAGTTATTTATTTGGTTAGTCAGTAAATTCATTATTGAATTACTCAATGACTTGACTATTTAATTATTTAGTTCTTCTGGAAATCCATTCTTTAATTACTTAGTTATGTAATTATTTGTTTTTTTTCAGTAAATTCATCATTTTGCCAGCAGCCACAGCCCATCTAGGTCACCCCAGCAATGCCAGGGGTCCCCCAAGAGCTACCACAGCAATCACCAAGGTGACAACGGGAAATTCCTGCGGGTTTGTGGAGTCCCAGGTGGAGTTTCAGCCTCAACCAACCCTTTGTCCCACCTGCCCTGAGCTCCCTGCTCCTTTAGTGCCGGGAGTGCCCTGGGGCTGCCGCCGTCCTGCTCCTGGGGCGAGGAGAAGTTTCAGGGCTGTTGAATTGGGGCTGGGGCATCACCTCTGCACCGCAGGCTCTCCCCGGTGCGGGCTTTGGGCAGCGCTGTCGGGTGGGGCAATCGGGGCAAGGTGTGCCCAGGGCGGGGTGTGCTGGAGTCTGGGAACAGTCCCATTGCTGCAGTCCCCATCCCTGGGGGATTCAAAAGCCGTGTGGATCTGTCCCTGGGGCTGGGGTTGGTGTGCCCTGGCAGTCCGTGGTGCCTGAGGGCTGCTCCAGCCTCAGCAGTTCCATGGCTCCATGATTTGCAGAGGTCTCTGGAGAACACCTTGATGCAGAAGAGGAGGGGGACACCCCTCTGGCTGTGCCATGTCCTTGTGTGCAGGTGACACTCCTGCCGGGAAGATGCTCCAGGAGCAGGAACAGCAGATCTGGACACCCATGGGGCCACTTCAGCACCCGTGCTCTCCTGACCCAGCCAGACGCCCCCAGGGTCCCCAGCAGCGCTGCCCAGGGCCCCAGGGTGGGGTCCTGGCTGTCACCTGCCGCCCCACACCAGGCGAGGCCACCGAGAGCCCCGGGTGACACCAGGAGGACACCAGGAGCCCTGTGTCTCTGCCTGGCCCCAGGACCATTTCTGGCCTCACAGGGACCTCTAGAGTCCCTGTCCCAAACTCCCTCTCAGCGTTTCTCCCTCACACACGAGTGCTGCTGTCCATGCCTCCTCCTGTGAGCTCCCCAGTCAGCTCTCCGTGCTCCTCCTCCTCATTCCACCCCTAGAGAGTGCCCCGGTGTGTCCCTGTGTGTGCCCCAGCTCCGGGGACAGCAGGGACATGTCCCACTGCTCCCAGTGACACCCTCTGGGGCTCGGTCCTTGCTGCTGGCTCTGCCCATCTCCTGCCGTGCTGGGTCCAGGTTCCTGCTGCTCCCCAAAGGCTCCTGTCCCCTCAGGTCTCCCGGGCACTGGCATGCCGTGGGATGTGGCTCAGGGCTGTGCAGGGCGTCTCTGGGGCCCACTCTGGGCTTTATGGCATGGGCTGCAGCTGGAAACCAGCCCAGGTGGGAAGAGTTTGTGGCAGGAAAGGAACCTGGAGCTCCTGGTGCAAGCCCCGTGCTTGAGGCTCGGCAGCAGCACATCCTCCGCTCCACAGAACTGCAGAACCACCGAGCCTGGAAAAAACCTCCCAGGGCATGGCATCCAACCCTTAGCTGACAGATTCCCCGGGCAGCTCATGCCCTGCCAGGACACGGAGTGGTGGCACAGGACAGGGAGCAGTGGCAGAGGACATGGAGTGCTGGCAGAGGACATGGAGCACTGGCACAGGACACAAAGTGGTGGCAAAGGACACGGGGCACTGGCAGAGGACACGGAGCGGTGGCACAGGACAGGCCGGGCTCTGCTCACAAAGAGCCACAGCCGCCCTGCACGGAGCCCAGCTCCCGCCCCGGAGAGCTCACGGCATCATCCAAACCCTCCCTGCAGCCAAACAACGGGAATCCAGCCCAAAAGCCGCATTTTGAGATGCATGAGGCATCAGAGGAGAGACAACAGCGATATTTGTAATTGCGTGGCTCCTGTTGAACATTCCCACAGCTGCTGCAGGAGTGATGGTGCCTCGTCAGAGAGTTGTGGTTGCCTTTCCTGGATCCAGGATCCTTCTGCAAGAGCAGAACCTCCCACTCCTGCTCCCCGCTACCCCAGGAGCTGTGCCTTTGGGGGAGGAGGGAGAAGTGTCCCAGGGTAAAGCAGGGATGGGAAAGGAGGAGCTGGGATTGACGTTCAGTGTCGCTGGGTGAGGCAGGACACTGCTCAGTATTGACTTTTCTGACAAAACTTTTGGCACTTGATGGTCTTAGAGGTCACAGAATCACAGAATCATGGAATCCTGGAATGGCTGGACTTGGAAGAGACCCCACAGCCCACCCAGTGCCACCCCTGCCATGGCAGGGCCACCTCCCACTGTCCCAGGTGCTCCAAGCCCCAGTGTCCAGCCTGGCCTTGGGCACTGCCAGGGATCCAGGGGCAGCCCCAGCTGCTCTGGGCACCCTGTGCCAGCCCTGCCCACCCTGCCAGGGAACAATTCCTTGCGAATCATGATTGTGTGGATCGTTGATTTGATCAGTGATCTTCACGGTAATTATAACCACGGCGGTAGGTCACTGCCCATGGGCTGGGAGGCAGAGGGGGTCACGCAGCTTGAGGGGACTCCTTGGGGAGCTTTCGGCAGTGGAAGGAGACAATCTCCACCTGCTGCAGGTAAAACACACAGACATCCATGGTGCTCCGGGTCCCAGGAGTGCCCAGGCCGTGCCCATCCCCTGCTCAGGTGCTCAGCAGCCGGCCCGGCGGCAGCGCCCGGCGAGGAGGAGGAGGAAAACCACTTGCAATGCAAATGCTGGAAAAGCAGGAAATGCCTCCCCCGGGAGTGTTAACTGCTGTTAATGGTTAATACACGGGCAGTTTAAACCTCCCCAGCTCCGGGACTGATGCTCCGTGTGAGGTGTGGGAGAGGAGGATCGGTGTCAGCGGCTCTGCGCTCCCCGGCGCTGCGCCTCCGCTTCACCTCGGGGCCGGCCCTGGTGAGTCACTTCACGGCAAGCGCCGGCCTTCGGGGCAGGATGCTCTTTGAAAAGGCTGAAGGGAAGCAAAGCGGTGTGTGAGAGGAATAGATTTCCATATTTCTGGGAAGTGGAGGAGGGAAGTCTTGCTGAGCTGCTTTAGCCCACGCGCGGTACCAGCGGCTGGTGCCGGAGCCTGGGAATGCTCCCAGGCGGATTTAATCCCCTGCTCCAGACCCACACTGCCTTGACTCACCTGGGTGACGTGGGTTTGCAAGTGGAAGAGGTGACTGGGCAAATATTTGTGATGAGCTGAAGGTCTTTTCTGTACTGAGCCGTGTTTTCAGTGCGCTTTTGGTTCAGGGAGGCCGAGAGTCCTTAATGGGAGCACTTAGAAATACAAACACGTCTGGCTGGGCTATCGGCTGTTTGCAATGGAAGTCAATCAGGCTGCGAGCAGGCAAGGTTTATCTTTCCTCCCAATCCAACTGGTTTTCCTCTATCCCAACCCTGGCCTGGAGTTTTTCTAATGTATGGTGGAGTTTACACGGGGAATGGGAGCTGGGGGGGAAGATGGGGGAAGCACATAAACCCCGGCAGTCCTGTGGTGCTCCTTCTCCTCGAAGCCCTTCTCTTGGCAAAGCTTTTGTGGAGCACTTGCAGCTTGTTTGCATTATTCCGATCTTGAAGGATCCCCTCAGGCTGGTCAGTCATGGGACAGTGCTTCCAGCCTGGGGATGGTGCTCCCAGCTCAGGCTGCCCCAGCACTTCAGGGACTGGGAAAACTGAGCTCAGAGGCTGGAATGGTGCCAGGGCCAAGCATCAGTGCAGAACTCTGCATTTCGGGTGTCTCTCTGGGGTATCTCTGCTCTGGGCTGGAATTCCTTCGTCCGAGGATCACTCTGTGCAGTGCACCATGTCTTTGCCACCCTTAATGAAGGAGTGGAAAAGGAATGAAGCACAAGGTAGGAAATGAAAGGGCTCCCTCTGCTCTAGAGCCAGGCTGGGAGAGTTGGGGTTGTCCAGGCTGGAGAAGAGAAGTGCCTAAAGGGTTCCAAGTGAGAAGTTTGATGGGTGGCCACAGCCCTCAGAGGTGCAGCTGGATGTCAGTCACATCCCAGACGCTGTCCAACATTGAGACTGGGGAAAGATCATTCCTGTAATTGGGATTTTACAAAGAACTTTGGTCACTGGTCTGAGCAGGGTGAGAAATTGTGTCATTTCACCTCCCTGGAGGAACCTGGAATCTCACCACAGACACAGCTCAGGGCCACCACAGACGGAGCCACTGACTGTGACAGGGCTGAGGGTGACTTTTGGGACTATTTCTGTGACTTTTACAAGGTTTTTGTGGCAGTGGATAAAGCAGAGCTGGAGAAAGGCCTGCCCTGTTTAGCAGTGGGAAAGGGAGAACAGAGATGTTTTCCTGACAGACACACTTTGTGGGACTGACAGAATAAACAGGATCCTTCGTACAAAGCACAGTGAGGGTGGAAGGTGAGTGCCCTGTAACTTGTGTCCTGATTTGCAACATCTGTCAGGTGTCACGGGCGAATCCAGGCTCACAGGTGTGGTTTATCCCTTCTGTTTCTTGCACAGAGTTGAGCTAGGCTTGTGGGCCTGACATTTCTGGCTCTGACAGATTTCAACCTGCTGGCAGCTGCAAATGTTTCCTGAGGAAAAATTTCTCAAGAAAGTTTCTTCTCAAAACAATCCTGGCAAACAACTCTCCTTTCTCAAAACAATCTTTCTGCAGGTCGTGTTGTGCTGTTTCTCTGGTTTGACCAATGGGGTTAGGGAGGCATTGTACCTGTTCATCAGTTAAGTCTGTATGGGAACACCTTATAAAAGGTAGTAAGAATTAGGCAATAAAAGCCTTTTTTTTAATGCTCTTTGCCTTCTGAAATATTTGGAGTCTCTTATCTTTCTTTCACGTCCGACAGCGACAGGGGCCGGCCCTGAGTGCGGGAGCACCATGTACGAGCTCAACGAGAGCAGCTTCGACCCCATCACCTTCGTGCTGACGGGCATCCCGGGCATGGAGGAGTCCCACATCTGGATCTCCGTGCCCTTCTGCCTGATGTACCTCACGGCAGTGCTCAGCAACCTGGTCCTTCTGTTCGTCATCGCCACGGACCGCAGCCTCCACGAGCCCATGTACCTGTTCCTGGCCATGCTGGCCCTCTCCGACCTCATGCTGTCCACCACCACGGTGCCCAAAATGCTGGCCATCTTCTGGTTCAGCGCCAGGGAGATCTCCTTCGACGCCTGCATCACGCAGATGTTCTTCACCCACTTCAGCTTCATCGTGGAGTCCTCGGTGCTGCTGGCCATGGCCTTTGACCGGTACGTGGCCGTGTGCGACCCTCTGCGCTACGGCGCCGTGCTGACGCCCTCGGTCATCGCCAAGATCGCCGCCAGCGCCGTGGCCCGCGGCCTCTGCATCATGTTCCCGCCCATCTTCCTGCTGAAGAGGCTGCCCTACTGCGGGCACAACGTGATGCCCCACACCTACTGCGAGCACATGGGCATCGCCCGCCTGGCCTGCGCCGACATCCGCGCCAACGTCTGGTACGGGCTGACCACGGCGCTGCTCTCCTCGGGCCTGGACGTGGTGCTCATCGCCGTCTCCTACGCGCTCATCCTCAGGGCCGTGTTCCGCCTGCCCTCGCCGGAGGCTCGCCTCAAAACCCTCAGCACCTGCGGCTCCCACCTCTGCGTGATCCTCATGTTCTACGTGCCCGCCTTCTTCTCCTTCCTCACGCACCGCTTCGGCCACCACGTCCCCAGCCGCGTCCACATCCTGCTGGCCAACCTCTACGTGGTGGTGCCCCCCATGCTCAACCCCATTGTCTACGGGGTGAGGACCAGGCAGATCCGGGAGCGTGTCGGCCGCCTGCTCTGCCCCGCGGGGGACTGTCCTTGCCCCGGCTGCGGGGACAGGTGCTGAACAGGGCCCAGGGGGACGTGGGCTCTGCAAAGCAGCTCCAGGGGCTGCAGCACTTCCTGGCCTGCAGGAACAGGTTTGCCCAAGGGGTTCGAGGGGAGCTGAAGGTGGTGTGACTTCTGGAAACGTGGGTTTGGTTCAACAGCATCTTTGCCGCTGGTTTCTCCTGGAGCTGCTTCCCCTGAATTTCCCTCATTGGCAGAGACTGGACAGGTTCAGCTGAGACACATCTAGGAACTTACACCTGCTGACTCACTGCTGCAGCTGGCTATGTTTGCTGTCCTACAGCTTCATTTCTGCCTGCTCCTTCACCTCTCTAACAGGGCCCAGCCCATGACCACCTTGTTTGTCACCAGACTGAGGCATGGCACACCAAGCACGGCTGGATGGGCAGCTCACTGCTCACCACGGCACACAGGGGGTGCATCCTGTCCTCATTGGGTTCCCCAGCAATGGCAGTGTTTCCCTGCTGAAGTGCCCTGAGAGCTTGGGAGAGGCTTTATTGTCCTGTGTTTGAAGGGAGGATTTACTCTAAACCATGGCTCCCAAACGCAATTCAAGCCTTTAGAGTGGTGTGTAAAGGGACAGTGGTGTCCTGCGCCCACCACAGCCCACAGGGGTGTTTCTGTCTCGGCCAGTGCAGTTCTGCCTCGTGCAGGCAGTGAGCAGAGGGTTTTAGCTGTGGTGATTGGGGAGCCCTTTCTGGAGGCCCCCAGTGCAGCTCTCACGGCAATTCCAGCAGGGGGATGGTCTGACCCTGTGCCGCTGTGAGGGCCCACAGAGGGTCCCGTGTGTTCCTGATGTTACTCCTGAGATGGAGCAATCAGCCATTTCTGCAGTGTCCTTTTGCCCTGGCTGGGAGGGCAGCCAGCACTTGCCAGTCCCACAGCCTGACGGGGCTGCAGAGCTCTTTCAGACCTGCCCGTGGTGGGGAAACCACTGCTGGACCTCAGGGGTGTCTCACTGGCAGGGTGTGTGGTGAGCCCAGAGATGCTCTGCCAGGATCTGGCCCCCATTAGATGTTCTGCTTGGGGCTGATCAAACCAGCGTTCCTGATGGAGGGCAGGAGCCAGGGACACACCAGGTGTGGTCAGACCTGAAGGACACAGGAGCTGACATCAACCCAACACGCAAACTCTGCTCCAGCCGTGCCAGTAACGCTGCCACGACTTCAGAAGAAAAGGGGAAGGGACAGATTCATGATTTCAGATCAAAACCCCCCCAAAAGTTTTTCACTTTTGCAACACATTTCTTCTTTTCTTTGTTTTATTTTCCTCTGATTTGATCAAAGGTGGCACCCTGTGGCGGGCACAGGGGAAATGAAAGTCTGTTCATTAAAGGCTGTTTGTCTACCAGTGGAGATAACGGGGCTGGGTACAAAAGCTGCTCGTGTCGCTGGGGTTTTTTAATGTCCTCAGAATGTTCGTGTTTGCATTGGCTTTCTTAGCAAAAAGAAAAAAAAAAAGAGTGTTTGCACAGAGCAGCCATGTGATTTTTGATAGGAGATGGAGCTGTGGGAAGGAAAATGTGTCAGGAGACACGTTGCTGTGGGCAGCTCTAAGAACAATTGAGCTGCCACCTGGGTTTGTCAATACACAGGGCTTGGAGCAACCTGGGACGGTGGGAAGTGTCCCTGCCCGTGCCTAGGGGTGGAAGGAGATGGGCTTTAAGGTCCCTTCCAGCCCGAACTGCCCAGTGATTCCAGGACTCCATGGATCTGTCTGTCCCTTGGGGGTTCCCAGGATGGTGTTGCACGATGGAGGAGCAGTTCTGCGCTGCTCCTCGGGTGGGTGTGGTGGCCAGGTCAGGAGCAAAGTGCCCAGGGAAACGTCCCCAAGTCAATGAATCACCAGCTGGGCCATTCCGGGCCAGGGGCCGTGCCTAATGGGGCATTAGCCAGCCAAGCAGGGAGATTTATATTTCAAGGTGGTTAAAATGTCAGCTTAATAACTCACACGGGGTGGGAAACCACAGCTCCTTCGTTTTTTTTATTTTTCCATATCTGGAGACACCCACTGCTTTTTAGCTCAGTTCATGGCTTTTGTAAGTGTGTTTGGATTACCTGGATCTTTTCCTGGTGGGAAGGAAGGGAAGGAGGAAGGTTCCCTGCCCGTGGCACAGAGTTAGAATGAGATGAACTCTAAGGTCCCTCCCCACCCCAACCACTCCACTGCTCCATCATTCTGTAATTTCAGCCGGCATTTCCCCCACAGAGCACATGCAAGAAGTCAGTGGAATCTTAAGCCCAAACCTTGTGTGATTCTGTGATTCTGGGACTCCTCCTGGAAGTGAGGGATGGTGTGATGTGCTGCATGGAGACCAGTCAGCACCCAGCCAGCCAGTGTCCCATCCCTCCCCTTGGAGGGGATTCCTGGGCTGCAGAGGCTCTCCCCTGGATCTCCACCCTGCCCTGCAGGGAGCTGGGTCCTGCAGGTCGCTGCAGTGAGGGAGGGCAACCCCCAAGCCCCTGTGTCCCTGCCTGCTGCCCGGAGTGACCTGCTCTGTCCCTGCCACTGTCCCCAACCCTTGGCGTGCCCTGGGCTCTGCCCACCCTCTCCTCTTTCTGTACTTGCCTGGGGCAGATGGCAAGCAAACCTTCCTCAGGTGTCTCTGCCTCAGCCAAACCAGAGGGGAAAAAACATAAAGTTTATTACTTAAGTCAGGAAAACTGTAAGTATTTGTGCCTAAATTGAACAGAGAAAAGGCATTGTCAGGGAAATCTGAAACAGCTTCATTTGCCTTTAGATTCAAATGAAATAATGGCAGAGTGAATATGAGACTTGATCAATAAAGTGTAAAAGGGCAGGAATGCAGTAAAGGGCACTCAGTGCTTGTTCGGGCATTCAGCTTCCGTGGGGACATGGAATTTCATGTTCTGATGCATCCACACGGGGTGATAAAATTACCCCAAGCCTGAAGAAAGTTACCCCAAGGGTTGATGCAACCTGAGTGTTTTTATATTCACAACGTTGTGATATACAGCTCATTATGGCAAACAAACAAATGCATAAATAATAAGTAAAGCAGCTGCTGGTGGATGTTGGCCAACTGCAAAGCCTCACTCCAATATCTGTCTCATTTTCCGTATATTCCTGGAGAGGCCCTGCAGGGATTGGCCAGAGGCTGGGTCTGATGTTATGTCATTGCTCCCCGTTCTGTCAACACAAGTATAAAATCATTGCTAATGAGGTTTCCAGCTGATGCAGAGACACTAATTTAATCGAGGTGAGTGCAGTCACCCAGCCCCAGGGAGGGGAGCTCAGGGGGCTGAGGGTGGGGGCACCTGGGGGGTGCTTGGCCCCAGTGAGGGTCCTGGTGTGTCCCTGCAGCCAGGGAGGTGTCCCCTGGGCGGTTCCCAAATGCCTCCCCCAGTCCCCAGGGTGACAGCTCTGGGTGTGGGAGCAGCAGGGCTGGAGTGGTGCTGGCCTCCAGGAGAGCCCCTGCTCGTGTACCCAGCACTGCCAGTCCCTGTGGGACACCTCTCCACTGTCCCAGTCCTGGGCTGCTTCCCAGTGTCCTCTGAACAAAACCAAACCCAGCACCTTGCAGGTATTTCTGTGCTGTGAAGGGGCAAAGGTGGGTGATCACAGAAATCCTTCAGTGAGAAAAATGAGACTTTGGTCCCAGAAGTGCTGGAGATCAAGGCTGGCTCCTTGAGCATCTGCTGAGGCCATCAGGTGACTCCAGGTGAGCCCTGGGTGCTGCCTTGGGCTGAGCAGAGTGGCCTTGCCCTGGGCTGGGGAGTGGGGAGCTCTCCTGTGAGATCTAGTTCAGCATTTATGGCACTAAATACCCTTCTGCCCCAGTCTTCCCTTTGCCTGGCGAGTCGAGGAGAGGAAAGCCCTGTTCTGAGGGCAAACCCTTGCTTTGGACACCTCTGGGTTGTGAGCAGCAGCTGGAGAGTTCTCTCTGCATCGGGGCAAAGGAACACCTGCCTGCACTCCCAGCTTTCTCTGGGCAGTGTAAATTAGCAGATGCAGCGGGAACAAAGCGTGAGTTTTCTGTTTCTCCAGTCAGCGTTACATTTCCAAACGGGGTGGGAATGGTGGGAGGCAGAGTGAGCAGGGAGAAGAGGAAAACAGCTCTCCGTGCTGAGGTGAGCAGGGGGTGCCCCGGGAGCACCTCGAGAGCCCCCCTTGGAGGGGACGGGGCTGGCCAGGGCTGTCTGAGCAGGAGCAGAGCAGCTCTCCTGGCAGCTCATGCTCCATCCTTGGAGGCAGCTGAGGCTCAGAGCATGGCTGACACTGGCTGTGCAGGCAGTGGGGCCCCAGAGACACCCCTGGCTCCTGGCAGCTGCCCCACAGCTCTGGGAGTCCCTGGCATGGGTCAGGCTGTGCCACGTGTGCTCGAGGCCTGTGGCACTCAAGTTTTGTCCTTTTATTAATCACAGGAAGGGCAAGGAGGAGGCTGTAGTGGCAGCTGGCAGTGGCACTGCCCCAGCTCCTGTCACCTGTGTCCTGATGGGCATCCTGGGTATGGGGGAGTCTCATCTCCAGGCCCCAAACCCCTTCCAGAGGTCAGCAATTTGTGCCTCTTGGACAGGGGTTGTTCCTGTGCAGCCTCTCAGGGGCTGGGGGGTATCCAGGGGAGGCTCTGGCTCCTGGAATGGTTGGACTTGGAAGGGACCACAAATCCCATCCAGTGCCACCCCTGCCACGGCAGGGACACCTCCCACTGTCCCAGGGTCACCTCCCACTGTCCCAGGGGCTCCAACACCAGTGTCCAGCCTGGCCTTGGGCACTGCCAGGGATCCAGGGGCAGCCACAGCTGCTCTGGGCACCCTGTGCCAGCCCTGCCCACCCTGCCAGGGAACAATTCCTGCCCCAGAGCCCATCCAGCCCTGCCCTGGGCACTGGGAAGCCATTCCCTGGCTCCTGTCCCTGCAGCCCTTGTCCCCAGTCGCTCTTGAGTTCTGGTTTGGGGTCAGTGTTTGAAAAGACTCAATAAAGTGGAGAGGGGGAAGACAGAACAGACACTTCCAGCACTGGAGAAAACACTTGTTCTCTACAGGGTTCAAAGCATTAACTTTTAAAGAGCTGTTGAGGCATCTTCATCGTGGAAGTCTCAGGAGAAAACATCTGATGCTGAGGATTGTTTGATGTCCTCGAGAAGGATGAATTGGAATGAAGGGAAAACAAAGCCAGACTTATTCTGATTAGAAATAAAAGCCTTATTTTGAATAATTAACTGCTGTGACTCATGAGAACAGCAGTGGATTTCTCAGCAATTACTATGGCTATTTCTCCATGCCGGTGTGGAAAGGGGAAGTTTTTGGGATACCAAGTTGTTTTCTTAGAGTGATCTTTAAAGGACTGAGAAGCCGCCCTGTCCTCACACCTGCTTTTCCCCCAGCTCTACTTCTGTGCATGTTTGCAGTGTGAAAATCCACGGTATTTCTGAGCCCTGGAGGGGCTCTCCTGAGCAAGGACAGATCTCAGAGTCACAGAATCTCTGAGTTGGAAGGGACCCACCAGGATCACCAAAGCCCAGGGAACACCCAAGTCTAAGTGATCAGGGTCTCCCCCATCCTCCTGGGCTGCTCCAGCCCTGCTGGATCGACCTTCCAGCAGCCACCAGCCTCAATTTCGATCTGCTTTTCCCTTCAATCTTCTCTGCTTCACGCAGGACTCTGTGACCTGCAGGAGAACCCCACCTGGCAGTGAAGTTTTAGGGATAAACACTTTTTGCAGCAGCTCAGAGTTCCCCGAATGGGCTGTAGGGACACGTGGACAGCAGCAATCACTTTCTGACGGGCAAATCTGCATTGAGCCAAAATATCAGAGTCCGAAGGGACTCCAGGTTTTTCAAGACCACCCAGAAGCAGAATTGATGACTCTTCCATACACCTTCATATGAGCCTCACCAGCTGTGGTTCTTCCATGAGTGAACAGAAAATCAGTCCCAGGAGCACTGACAAAATCCCATTTCAGAGAGAGAAGAATTCCATGTGCATTTTGAGAAACACTGCTTAAACTGAAATATTTTAGCTGTAATTAACATTTAATTGACATTTGTTGACACGTGGGTGCACTGGGTGCCAGGAGGAAACTCCCAGTGCCGGCATGAGAGGTCAGGAAACAACTTGTTTTCTTCCTCAGTGAGAAATTCCTCCTGAATCCTGGAATGGTTTGGGATGGAAGGGACATTAAATCCCACCCAGTGCCACCGCTGCCATGGCAGGGCCACCTCCCACTGTCCCAGGCTGCTCCAAGTGTCCAGCCTGGCCTTGGGCACTGCCAGGGATCCAGGGTCAGCCACAGCTGCTCTGGGCACCCTGTGCCAGCCCTGCCCACCCTGCCAGGGAACAATTCCTGCCCCACATCCCATCTAAATCTTCCCCATTTTAGTTCAAAACTGTTCCTCCTTATCCCAGCACTTCTCCTTGACCTGGAGCCAGCTCCAGCCAGCAGTGGTGGCAGTGTGGTGGGGACACTGCCCCTCCTGTCCTCTGCAGGGCTGGTGGTGGCAGTGAGGGGACACAGGGCCAGTGGTGGGGACAGCAGTGACCTGTCATTGGTGTCGTGTCCCAGGTGTGTGTGGCTCTGCCCAAACAGACAGCACAGAGCAGCTCTGGGGCTCAGGGGACAGACACCAGACACCTCCAGGACTGTCTGGGCCACGAGTCGAGATATCAGTCAGCCTCCGTGAGCTGATCAGGAGATTTCTGATGGAAAGGAAACTTTTGTAATTTAGACAATTGACGTCAGCATCAAATATCCTGAAAGCTGTGAGTGAAGCCTGGACAAAAGGAGCACTTTGGCTCTGCACCTGGGTTTTCCTGGTCCCTCTGGGAACACTGGTTTGTGCATTTTGCAGATGAAATTGAGCAGTGACCTGGGGACCCTGAAGACTTCTTTCCACGCGGCTCACAAACACGAAATGAACCATGGGTTGCTGAGATGTATTCACCTCCTTTCGGTTTTCTTTCCAAACAAACACACTTCTTGTCAACTGGGTAAATGTTTGTTCTGTTGACGGTGCTGGAGCGTGTCTGGTCTGGGGACAGGGAATTGGACATGGATGTGCCAAAACACGCCTCTGCTGGGAGCCTGTGGGAGGAGAGGGGCTGGGCCCAGGTGTGGGCATGCAGGACCCCGGGAGGACCCAAAGGCTGCCTGAGGTGTGAAGTTCCAGGGTATTTGACATCCCCGAAGCAAACCTGGCAGGATGGGGGAGGTTTGAACCAGGGAGGAAGGGTCTGGAGCAGAAGGGGAGGTCCCTGGGGGCTTTCAGGGCACTTGGCAGATTTCAAGTGGCTGAGCGAGGTGCTTGGTTCAGGTGGAAACGGTGCTGGAGCCCCCTGAGCCCACATTTCCCACGCCGTGGGTCTCCTCTGCCCCACAGATGAGGTCAGCCTTTTCCATCTGCTCCTTTGTGCAGTGGCTGGGCTCCAGTGTCCTCCCACATTCCCTGGGCCTGTCTCCTGCCCTGGCACAGGCAGCAGCTTGGACAGTTCCAGGCACACGTTTCCAGCCTGGCCAGGACAGCAGATCTCCTCTGCCCGTGCTCCCCAGGAGAACACCGACTGCCCTCTGACATCCTGCAGCTCCCCGGGCGCCCTGTGCCAGCCCTGGGTGCAACACACACAGCACCACCCCTGTGGTGGGTTTATCTGGATTAACAATCCAGGTGGAGAGTGATTTGTTACAGGGGCAGAGTGACAGGACACAGGGAATGGTTTTACACCAAAAGAGGTCAGATGTTGTCAGCAAATTGTTCCCTGGCAGGGTGGGCAGGGCTGGCACAGGGTGCCCAGAGCAGCTGTGGCTGCCCCTGGATCCCTGGCAGTGCCCAAGGGCAGGCTGGACACTGGGGCTTGGAGCACCTGGGACAGTGGAGGACGGCAGGAGGTTGGGAGAGATGAGCTTCAGGGTCCCTTCCAGCCCAACCTGCTCCACAGTTTTGTGATTCTGCAATCCTAACACCAGGGTGGCCCTCGGGGGTTTAGGGGTGCTGGGTGCCACCACTGCTCCTGTGGAATTATTTGCTTTATTATGGCCAAAATCTTCCTGTGCCTCTCCACTGGAGGTGGCAGCCCCGCTGCTGGAGCTTCATCAGCGCTGGAATGAGCCAGCCTGCAGGAATTCCTGCCTGCAGAGGGTTCCAGCGCCAAGCAGTGACAAGGGGAGATTCCTGGGGCTGCAGGGAGGGGTGGTCCCCCTGACCCAGGGCACGGGGGCCAGGCATGAACAGAACCGGATCACGGGACGCTTTGGGTTTGGGAGGCACCCTAAAGGTCACCCTGCTCCCGTCAATCCACGGAGGGATGCTGAGCCCCCGAACTCTGCCTCACAGCCCCTGGAGCAGCCCCTGGAGCAGCCGAGCCCACAGACCTCCTCTCGCATTCCCACCGGGAAACTCTTCCAAATTCCTTTTGCCCAATTAATCACCGAGAGCGATCTGCATAACAATGATTATTCAGATCAGGGTTGCTATTTATAGAGCGCTGTTTGTCGCCGAGCGCATCCCGCGCCCGCCGGGCTCCCGAGGCCAGGAGCCTTGACGGGATCCTCACCCCAACCTCTGCTCCCGGCGCCTCGCCACCGCCTGTCCCTGCCCGGGGAGCGGGGACAGAGGAGCCTCGGGGCTGGGGACACCCAGGGCAGGGGACACCGAGGGCTGGGGACACCGAGGGCAGGGGACACCGAGAGATGGGGACAGCGAGGGATGGGGACACCGAGAGCTGGGGACACCGAGGGCAGGGGACAGCGAGGGCTGGGGACACCGAGGGATGGGGACAACCAGGGCTGGGGACACCGAGGGCTGGGGACACCGAGGGGACACCGAGGGCTGGCGACACCGAGGGATGGGGACACCGAGGGATGGGGACACCGAGGGCAGGGGGACACTGAGGTATGGGGACACCCAGGGCTGGGGGACACCGAGGGCTGGGGACACCGAGGGATGGGGACACCCAGGGCTGGGGGACACCGAGGGCTGGGGACACCGAGGGATGCGGACACTGAGGGCTGGGGACACCCAGGGCTGGGGCACACCTGCAACAAGAGGCACCTTCGGGTGTGCGGGGCCGGGGGTCGGGGGAAGCGCCCAGGACATGGGGAGCAGTGCCCGGGGCAGGTGGGGCAGTGCCCGGGGCAGGTGGGGCAGTGCCCGGGTTATGTGGGGCAGTGCCCGGGGCAGGTGAAGCGGTGCCCGGGGCAGGTGGGGCAGTGCCCAGGGCACACGAGGGAAGAAACACCCAGGGCACCCGAGGGAAGCACCAGGGCAGGCGGAGGTTCCGAGCGGGACAAGGATCGTCCCCAGCCGCCGGGGTCCCTGGAAGGAGCCGCGCTCCGCCCGCAGCTGCCGGGGACCCTTTCCCCCCGGCCGGGAGCTGGGGGCTCTTTGTGCCGGGCGTTTGGGGCCAGAGGGACCTCCGGGACACTCAGGGGCTGGTCCGGAGCTGCAGAATTCCCCGCTAACGATGGACGGGATAAATCCCTCCGGAGCGACCAGAGCCACCGCGCCCTGCCCGGACAGCGTGTCCCTGACAGCGGGGACTGCCGGGCTGCAGCTGCGGGCAGCGGGGACAGCAGTGTCCCCAGGGCCGATGGCAGCGGGGACAGCAGTGTCCCCAAGCACAGGGCGATGGCAATGGGGACAGCAGTGTCCCCAGGGGCGATGGCAGCGGGGACAGCACAGTGTCCCCAGGGGCGATGGCAATGGGGACAGCAGTGTCCCCAGGGGTGATGGCAGTGGGGACAGCAGTGTCCCCAGGGGCGATGGCAGTGTCCCCAGCAGTGTCCCCAGGGGTGATGGCAGTGAGGACAGCAGTGTCCCCAGGGGCGATGGCAGTGTCCCCAGCAGTGTCCCCAGGGGTGATGGCAGTGAGGACAGCAGTGTCCCCAGGGCCGAGGCGGTCCCGCAGCCCCCGGCGGATCCCCAGGGCCGGGGTTTGTGTTTGGGCAATTGCTTTGAGGGTAAAGGAACTGGGAGGATTGTCGGGGAGAAGGATCCGAGGAGCCGCTTGTGGAAGCCGTGCAGCTGCTCCCTGAGGGCTGCAATAAAACCTGTGTTAATGGGGTGGGCAGTGAGGATGGGTCAGGGAGGACGGGACCTGCGAGGGCGTGGAGAAAGGATCTGATGGGTTCTGGAAGACGGGGTCTGAGGCTGAGGGGCTCCTTTGCTGCAGAGCTCACGGGTGCACTGAGATTCCCTGTTTATTTGCAGTTTAATATTTGCATTTAGCCCGAGAGGCCGAGCTGTTGGCATGGCAGCACAGCTGCCAGCTCCCAGCACCAGGGAGGGTTCTTTCTGTTAACACCTCATAGCTGGTTCTGTTTCATGCAATATTTATACTGAACTGCTCTTAAAATATTATGAAATTGGTTGTTAGTATTAGAAAATAGAAGTTATTGTTATATAATAACAACAACAATAATAATAACAATTATTATTATTATTAACATTATTATTATTATATCAAGTTTTTTTATTTTTACGAGGATCCACTGACATATTGTGTTTCCCTGGACACTTTCTTGGCTCAGGATGTTTTATACATGAAATTGTCTGTGAGCAGGGGATCCAATCTGTTTGAAGATGGAGCTGGTTTTTCAAGCACAGAGTCAATATTTTGGCGAGAACAACATCACAGTTTTTCAGCACTTTTCACCACTTCCTCCTGCGTTACAAGATAATTCCTTATGGTTTGAGTTTTGAGATTTAAGACTTGGGTGTTAATGCAGAAGGTGCTGAAAACAGTCACATCCCATCCTAATTTGTGTGGCTCCGGGTCTGACTCAGCCTCTGGGACTCTTGAGGCATCTCCAGGGCAGCAGCACCTCCCTTCCCCTGGCTGGAGGGAGAATTCCACCTCATACAGGTTTTCCCTCTGACACAAAGCTCTTTCCAACTGCCTGGTTACATTTTAGTCCCGTGAGGTTAGCTCTGAAAAACGCTGCAAAGCAAATTGGACTGGGTCTCAGGGCTAAAAGCCGAGGGAGAGAGAAGTTTGGGGGTAAGGAACATGGGCAGCCAACTTCAGGCCTGGGGTAAATTCTGTTCTCTGTCCTGGTGTGAGCCCAGGGGCCCTGGAACTCCCCATTCTCAGTGCCTGAGGACACCTTGGCCATCCCTGCAAACCCCTGACCATTCCTCCCTCGTTGCCTGACCTTTCCCTGCTGCTCTGCACTCACTGCACACAGAAATGTCTCACTGTTCCTGCAGCAAGAGCTGGTTCTGTCTCCAGTCACTCTGCCTCAAGTGGAAACACTTGGAAGAAAAACGTATAAAAGTGTTAAAACCAAGTGAGGAGGAGATGTGGAGGTTGGTTTTAATTCACAGCAGGGTGTAAGGCCACGGGGTTTGTGAGTGGGTTTGTGTCTCTGCCTGGGGCTCTTTGCAGGTGACACGAGGCCTTTGGGCTGCTGGGAGAGCTCAAGCACCTAAAGCAATGTTCTGATATATCCTCTGCCTTTGCTTTCAGCTGAACCTGCCCCATCCAACCTGCCCAGCTGACAGCAGACATCCATCCTGACGTGTTGGAGTCCAGGACATCCCCTTGGATGGCCTGGGACCCGAGGAAGGGAATTGGAGCCCTGGACACGGGAGTGTGGAGCCGGTCCAGGGGCTCAGAGACCTTGGCACAGAGCCCAGGAAAACACCAGGTTTGATTTTAGTCCATGGGAGAGGTTTCTGACACAGAGAGAGGAATTGCAAACCACCGGGATGTGAAAACAGTGGTTTAGCGCAGTAGATGATACAAAATTCAGTAGTTTTAGAGTTTATAGAATAGAGGTAAATGGGGAAAAGATGGTGGAATTTGGGTGGTACCTCATGGACTTCTCCTTCTTCCTCGTCCTCCATCTTTTGGGGTGGTGATGGCACAAAGTGGTCAGAGTGGATTGGGGCAAAGTAGAAATGTCACTTTTAGTGTGGGCACTGGGCATTGGTACAAAATAATAAATAACCAACACGTAGTTATCTGTATAAATGTAAGGGAACATCCCATGGTGGGCAGTCACCTCGTGTCCCAGCTGCTGTCCGGACCTCGGCTGGGGGCAGAGAAAATTCTGAGATATCAAATAATAAACACCACGAGAAACCTGAAAACAGACCTTGAGGACTCTGCTTTTTTATACCAACGCGACTCGGGGCTTTTAGAGGGCCAAGGACTTTAAACCACCGAAATCTGGGGTGAGGAATCCCTCCCGAGACTGACTGGGGTCCCAGGCATGGCTGTGGGTCAGGGTCAGGGTCAGGGTCAGGGTCAGGGTTACAGTCAGCATTAGGGTCAGGGTCAGGGTCAGGTTTAGGGTTACAGTCAGGGTCAGGATCAGGGTCAGGATCAGGATCAGGGTCAGGGTCAGGGTTAGGGTTACAGTCAGGGTCAGGGTCAGGGTTATGGTTTGGATTTGATCCCGTTGTGCTGCTGGCAGCCCTGCTGGACAGTGCAGTCCTGCTGTTCCCACATGGAGCACAGCCTCAGCCACCCCTGTGCTTGTCCTGTCCGTGCTGGACTGACCTCACACTCTGCATCCACCACGGCAGTGCCAAACACAGTCCCTCTGTGTTTCCTCCTGAGGTGGCTGCCCCACAGCAGGCACAGCATCATCCCCCACCCTGCTGTGGCCACAGGGACATCCCCTCCCTGGGCTGCACTGACACCTCTGCCAGTGTCTGCCACGGCCTCCTGGTGCCTTTCAGCTGATCCTCTTCCCTGTCTCCTGTGCCTTCATCCCCCTGCCACTGACGCCTTGGGAGGGCTGAGCTGGAACAGACTGGACAGAGCTGGAGAACAAAGTAGATATTTATTGAAAGGCCTCCAGGATCCACCTTGGGCAGGACAAGAGCCTGGCCAGGGCTACAGCCAAGGTGGACCCAAAATGGTCACAAACCCAAAATGGTCACAAAATGGTCACAAAATGGCCATAAAGTGATCACAAAATGGCCATAAAATGGATGGCTCCTCATGAACTCTCACACTTTTATAAGTTTTGGTCCATTTGCACATTGGGGTTGCATTGCCCAGTTCCAGCCCCAGGTGATGCAGTCCCATCCTTCTTGTTCTCTCTCCTCAGCCCACCCTTGTTTGTGCTTTGGGGCCTGAAAACTTGTCCCAGGTGTCCTTGGTGTGCAGCAGGAGAAGGATTTGTTTTGTGTCCCTGCTGTGTGCAGAGCTGAGTGACACTGACTGTGAGCTCAGAGCTGCACCCCTGGGCACCACAGAACCTGAAAAACATCACAGTTAAAACTTCAGGCATCAGCACCATCCGGGCCTGGAGCAGGTCTGCCCTCCACGAGGCTTTCCCCACTGCAGCTCCCGTGTCTGTGCTGTTCTGTTCCATGTCCCTGCTCTAACACAGCCCTTTGGCCAGAGCATCCCCCCGAGATCCCCATGCTGCTGGCCAGCCTGAGCCTGAACCTGAGCCTGAGCCTGAACCTGAACCTGAGCCTGAACCTGAACCTGAGCCTGAGCCTGAATGTTGGGGAAGATGAATCAGGGAAACCTTATCAATATGATTGCTTAGCAAAAGATTCTGAAAATATGAAACCTATAATCGAAATGGAAATGAAAGCTGACTGTGAGTTGTAGGATACTGAGTCTTAGTTCCTACAGAACCTGAAAACAATGGTCTAGCTGAAGTAGAATCCCTTTGGATTGAACAATCCCTTTCTGCTGGCTGAGGAATCCAAAGGTCAATGTAGCAAAACAGAAGTTTAAAGAGTAGTTTTTAGAGTTTAAAATAGAACACAGTATGGTGATATAGTGGTTCTTATAGGCTGTATGTAGATTCTATAGGATTTTGTGTCTTGTGTTGGTTGGTCACTGTAAATTAGAATATTCATCACAAAAGGAGATATAATGGATTGTAACAAAGACCTCAGGCTCTAAACTCTCTTACCTCTTCCTCTTCTCCTTCCTGCTACTCTTAACTCTCTTAACTCTCTTAACTCTCCCCCTTCCCCTTCCCCCTGCTCTCGCTCTCTCCTGCTCTCTCCCCTGCCCTTTGCTCTCTCTCTCCCTTCTCTCTCAGCTCTCCCCCTGCTGTTCTCTCTCCCTCTCTCTTTGGGACTCCCCTCCAGCCCAGGCTGGGGGCTGAAGGCAAGGCCCTTTTACCCCTGCAATAAACCCACATGTTCTAGAATATCCAGGTGGGCAGAATTCCTTGTCCCAGCCCTCTGCGGATTCACCTACACCTGAACCTGAGCCTGAACCTGAACCTGAACCTGAACCTGAGCCTGAACCTGAGCCTGAGCCTGAGCCTGGACCTGGAGCTGCTGTTCCCCCAGTGCTGGCCCCCGTGGGCACGGGGTGAGGATGCAGCAGCTTGTGAAGGTTCTCATCTGCCCCAAGAGCCACCTGCTGAGACAATGAGAGGGAAAATGGATGCATGAATGGGAGTCCAAGCTCCCCACCCCAAATTCTCCTGCAGCTCTCTCAGGCAAGGCCCCCAGTCTGCTGCCCCCATGAAATACAGGACACCCTGACATCACTGTGGCCAGGTGTGTGCAAAATGCCAGATAAAGGCAAAGGTCAGCACCTCTGATGGGCACTGGAAGGCGAGTGATCAAAGAAATGAGACCCCAGCCCAGGAACGTCACCTTTGGGAAACCCCAGAGTCCCAGACCCATGAAGTAGCTCAGGGGTGGGAAGGGATGAGCCCCTCTGACCCTCCTGCTCCAGCAGGTTCACCCAGAACAGGTCCCTCAGCATCACAGCCAGGTGGGCTCCGACCATCTCCAGAGAAGGGGACAACACAGTTTCCTCGGGCAGCTGGTCACCCACACAGTAAAAGAATTTCTCCTCAGATTCACCTGGAACTTCCCATGTAAATCCCTACAAGGAGGAGGTAGGTGGAGTTTTATTGGGTGTGACAAGAAATCTGGACTCAGGTGGAAAGATTTATAATGAATGTGTTCTTCTGAATGACACATATAATGGAATCCATCCTGGAGATTTATCCTTCATTACAATTCATTCTATTGAAAAATCTCCAAAAGAAATAATACAGAAATAAACCCAAGTGTTGCCCTTCAGCATTCACGGGGTGTCTTCATTCCTTGACTGTATCATTTGACCTTACTTGGAGTAAACCTGTCAGTGAAAAATCATTCTCCAAAGAGTCACAGAACGGCATTGAAGCAGATTGCTGTTATCAAATCCTGAAGATGCTCTTGCTCCAGAGTAGCTGCTTTCCTGGAGCTTAAAAATCTCTTGGGCATCAGTTTGAAGGAGCAGCTGGAGGCAGCAGAACCACATCCCCCAGCACAGAGGTGGGCAGAGCTGCCCAGAGCCTGGGCACAGCCTGGTGCAGTGAGCCATGTGACTGAGCATGCTACTCCCTCTAAAAATAGCCAAAAAAAATAAATCTAATGCCATTCTGAGATGGAACACAAGAATTTTCTTTCAGTAGCTTGATTCCATTTCTTGTTGCTTGGAGGTAACACATGGAATTGTTATTCTGGGAAGAAATGATCAGTGAAAGGATGACCCAGTGCTGAAGCCTGGCTGTGAGGCATCACAGGCTGACACTGGCCTCCAAGGCCTTCAGCCAGGGCTGGTTCCACTGGCAGCCACATGTATAACTCACTGTTTTCTCTACAGCAACATGTATTTAATTTGTTATCGCTTTATTGCTCGTTTAATGGCAGCAACCATTAAACCAATGTTCCAGCCCAATTTCACCCACACAGTCACCCCACGGGACACCCAGGGGCTTTGCAGAGCCACAGACCTGCCAGTTTGGGAAGGCAGAGGGACACAGGAGGTATTTATTCCCATTTTGGGTGGTGTTTATTCTCATTCTGAGCAGCAAAAATGAGTTCAGTGATTTGCCTAAGGTGTATCAAGCCTTATTTTAGAAGCTAAATGGATTAAGGGGGTTTTTTACGGTAAAAGTCTCATTTTCTAGACCCTCAGCTGCAATCTGAGACCTCAGCAGGTTCAGCTCCTGTGCCTCAGTGCAGGGGTCACTGTTCATGGTGTGCCTCCCTTTCAGCCCCAAATAAATGGGCTAAAGGCAGGGGAATTGCTGGTGCAGTCCTGTCCATGGTGGGGAACACTGCGACCACAACCATGCCTTGAAAAGGAGGACGGTGCTGGAGCACAGAGCAAGAGAGCACAGAGAGATCCCTTGTCTTGTGACGTACCCCAGATTTAAAAACAAACCCAAGTCTCTCAGCTCCAAGACCTGTCAAATTTCAACCGCCTCTTGACCTTGAAAATCCCTGTGCCAAGGCTCCAGCACAGCCAGGGAAGCTGCCAGGGAGAAGCTTGGTGCTACAACACAAACCCAGCAGGTTTCAGCATTTCCCTGTTTCCCTGTAGAACAGACCCTGTGCCTCTCTTCTTGCCAGGAATCCCTGATTCCACGGAGGTCTGAGGTAAGAATCCAGCCCGGGTTCTGCTTTGGTTCCCAGTGTTGGAGCTGGATTAGGTCAGAGAGGATCTCTACAACCTCAACGTTCTGATCCTATAAACCCTCCATTTGGGCTGAATTTGTGCTGAAACTCTGCCTCTGCCTGGAGAGGGCAATAAATCCTTGTGTGTGTGTGTCAGGGCCGGGCTGGTGTCCTGCCGTGGGTTTGTCTGAGGGGTGTGAGCCCTGCCAGGAACGCTGATCCTTCAGAGGAGAAGGAAGCAGTGACTCTCTGGGGCGTGTGGGGAACCGAGTGAGCAGCACTCGGGTCAATAAACCCTTTCAATCCAGCTGCTGCTCTCACTGCCAGCACGTCCCTGGCCAGGCAGCCTCCAGGGAGACTGGGACAGCACCATGGAATGTCCCTGGGATCCCGGGGTCACCTGTGCTGCCAAAGCAGAGGAATGCAAACCCACTCCCATCTCCGTCCTGCCAGGCAAGGATGTGCCTTTCACATTTCACAGGGAATTTCCCTGGTGTTTGGTGGGCTTTGGGCCAAGCCTTTCACTCCACTGGCTCCATGCCATGGACCCCTCTGAGCCTCCCGGGCCAGGGCAAGGAGAGAGTGAGACACAGATGGGAATAGATCCTGCTGCATTCTGGTGAGACAAGAGAACCCCAGAGGGGTTTGGGTTGGCAGGACCCCACAGCCCACCCAGTGCCACCCCTGCCATGGCAGGGCCACCTCCCACTGTCCCAGGTGCTCCAACCCCAGTGTCCAGCCTGGCCTTGGGCACTGCCAGGGATCCAGGGGCAGCCACAGCTGCTCTGGGCACCCTGTGCCAGCCCTGCCCACCCTGCCAGGGAACAATTCCTGCCCCAGAGCCCACCTAAATCTCTGCTCTCAGTTTGAAGCTGTTGCCCCTTGTCCTGGCACTCCATTCTGTGTAAAAAGACACTCTCCTGCTTTTTTATGAGCCCCCTTTTAATGACAGCAATTAAAAAATCATCTCATGCTAATGAACCGTTTCTTACAGAAAGAAGAGTTGCTCATCTTTGTGTCGAGTGTGAGTCACTGTGACTAAGAGATGTCTGTGTGTCTGACAGACACCAGGAACAGCCCTCTCCTCTCCTCTCCTCTCCTCTCCTCTCCTCTCCTCTCCTCTCCTCTCCTCTCCTCTCCTCTCTCCTCTCCTCTCCTCTCCTCTCCTCTCCTCTCCTCTCCTCTCCTCTCCTCTCCTCTCCTCTCCTCTCCTCTCCTCTCCTCTCCTCTCCTCTCCTCTCCTCTCCTCTCCTCTCCTCTCCTCTCCTCTCCTCTCCTCTCCTCTCCTCTCCTCTCCTCTCCTCTCCTCTCCTCTCCTCTCCTCTCCTCTCCTCTCCTCTCCTCTCCTCTCCTCTCCTCTCCTCTCCTCTCCTCTCCTCTCCTCTCCTCTCCTCTCCTCTCCTCTCCTCTCCTCTCCTCTCCTCTCCTCTCCTCTCCTCTCCTCTCCTCCCAGCCCCAGCACATCCCTCCCTGGGCCGCTGGAACAGCTGGCAATGGGCAACATTCTCTTGGAAAAGAAAGAAAAAGAAAGAAAAAATTCTTCCTCGTGTGGGTGGGACCTCAGTCCTTGGAAGTAGAAATCTGGGATACACCCAGAGCTCCTTCTCCAGGCTGGGAGCTCTTTACTTGCAAGGACAAAACAGGTTTCAACTCTAAAACCCTGTTTTCCATTTTGGATTTCTGACAGTCCTGGCTGGGAACTGCCCAGAACAACCTGCTCAGCTCTCAGAAAATCCATATGCTGCCCCTGGAGTAGAGAGCAGATGTTCACGTACCTCTGTATTTTATTACTTCCATCATATTTTATTTCATAAATCGCCCAAGTCCGCAGCAGTGGATAATGAACTCTCCACTGACTATTTCACCATTTTCACTGGTGTCTCTGAGATAAAGTGTCCATGAAGGAGAGACAAATTCAGGCAATAACTTATTGTCAATTTATCAGCTGCCTCAATATTTAGACGTTCCCCAGAGCAGTGTTGATCTTTTTTTAAAACACTGCTATTTTAGAGTCATGGTTAAAGCCCCTGTGTCCATCCAGCAGTGAGTTTGACTTCCCCAGTTCCTCTGATCCAGATTTTGTCTTGGGCAGGTGAATGACTCAGAATGACTGTACTGAGCATGTTTTGGGGTTGTTTTCACAGTAAATGTGAAAGCTCTGATCCAAAGGACTTATAACTGTTCCTCTGATAGATGAGGGTTGAATCATGTCTGGAGAAAAAAAATGAAAAATATTGAAAATAAAATAAAAATGAAAAAAGACTATGAAAAGAAATGAATGCATATTTCACATAAGATACCAGCAGAGAGAAGGAAAGTCCAGGGAGAGACTGGACTTGCTGAGTTCTGACAATGTGAGAGTTAAAAGCAAAGCTGAATTGGTGTGAAACTTGTCCCCAGCCTTGTGTGGTGGCTGTGATGACTCTCCAGTACCACCCCCAAGCCTCACGTCACTCAGGCTGCACTTACACAGGAATGGGATGAAATCAGGCGCTGCTGCTGTGCAAAGCTGAAAATAAAAGAAGACAGATGACAAATTCTTTGTCTTTTGGGACCCTGAAGCCGAGGACAGAAGTTCTTTGGCCTTGCCTGGAGCAGGGGTTTGGTGGCTCAATGGGTCATGAAATTCCTCTGGAAACGCGAGGCAGGATGTCAGAACAGATCACAGTGATCCCTCCCAGATCTCACATTTTGTATCTCTCCCGGAGCTGGGAACAAACCCCACGTGGATTAACACATTAATTAGAACAGAGAGAAGGGACTGAACACTCTTTCCACACTTTGCCCTTGAGTGCCATCAGCGAAACCTCTCGGCAGTGACATCAGGATCTGGAGGTGCCCCACCAGTGACAAAACCTCCTGGCACTGCCCTGGGAATGTCCCAGATGGGACCTCCCTGCTTTCTGCCCTGGAGTTTTGGAAATGCCGCAGGATCTGCGTGCCTGAGGCTCAGGTTGGGCTGTGGAGAGGAGTCCAGACCCGACTGACCAGGACACAAACAGCCAGCTGCTGGAGCCCTGGGCCCTGAGAATGCAGCCTTTGTGTGCTGACTGAGGCCAGCAAACACTGCAGTGAGCTGAGCCCGGGGAAAAGGCTCCCAAATGCAGTGACAGCACTGGGATTGTGCCTGTGGCCTTGGAATAGAAGTGTGGGATAGCACAGGGGGCAACACTCACAGTTTCAGGGTTCAGAATACAGGAATAGAGATCTAAAGGCAGATGGAGGATTTAGGGCAGGGGCTGAGTCCTTCTTTTTCACCTTCTCCTTCATGGTCTGGGTGGGGTTTTGTAATTGGATAGAAAAGTCCCATTGCGGCCAGGGGGGGTTGGTTATTGGGTTAAAAGTCAGAATAATTGAGGTGTCATTTCTTAATTGGACAGTTCATCCTTAAAAGGCATCGTAGAGAGAGATGGGGGCTGTTTTTAGTTTGTTACCTTGAAGTGCTGTAGCACTCATGGTTTGTGAGACTGTAATAGAAATAAGAACTAATAAACATCTGAGCCCGAAGAAGAAACAGCATCTTGTGCTTTTAATTGCAGCTCTGGCCAAAAGAAGATAATCACAAGAGGCAGTAAAATCAATGGTCAGTGGGTGTGCTGAGGGCTGGTTTGGCTGTGAGAGGATGGCTGCAGCTGGGTGATGCCTCAAGGCTGCGTGGTGGAGCTGAACTGGGGTGGGCAGAGCTGTCACTGGGCACTGCTCTGGGGCTTTTGTGGCACTGGGAATTCATTAATGTGTCCTGGCCAGGAGAGGCTCGTGTGAAGAACTGCTGTGATCAGCTCCAAGGCTGGAATTTCTTCATGGAAAGGGATGTCCAGGCCTGGCACAGCTGCCCAGGCCAGTGGTGGACTCATATCCCTGGAAGTGTGCAAGAAACCATGTGGATGTGTCACCTGGGGACATGGTGGGGACCACGGTGGCAGAGCTGGGTCCATGGTTGGACTCAACGACTGTACAGACCTTTTCCAGCCCTAATGACCCCGCGATTCCATGATTCCCTAAGACAGATACATCCCAGAATAACTTGGGGTTCCCAGCACCTGGAAGGACATCAGGTTATCTACACATCCTGCAGTGGTTGTGAGTGCAATATTCCATATTCCTCTTCAACTGAAAACCAGTGTTAACCCACAACAACTGCCCTCTCATTTTTAGGGTGTTACAATCTCATAAATGTTTACATTTTTGAAGCATTTTGAAGGGCACCTCTCAGGGCCTGGTACCTTCTGGCACAGGACCCACCATGGACCAGCTTCTGAGGCAGAACTTCCCGTGTCAGGTGGGAGCTCAGCAGCTCAGAAGTTGTTTCATGGTTGGGTGAAGATGATGGTGAAGGGCTCCCACCTTCCTGGCCCCAGGGGGACCCCAGTGGCCTGCCACCTCCCCCTCAGTGATGCTCCTCGGGGCTGGAGCCCCATCCAGCCATTCTCCCTCTGTCCTCTCTGGGGTGGGAGGTGGTGTCACCCCTGGGCAGCCCTGGGCTGCCTTTGCTGCCTGGAGCTGTGCCCAGGGCAGTGCTCAGCAGGAAAAAGCACCTGGAGAGCAGAGGGGGATCGCTGCCCTGCCAGCCTCCACGGGGCTGAGCCTCTCCTGAGCCAGGAGACCTGTTCTGTTGGGAATATTCTTCAGTGGATTCGGTTTTCCCGTGGATTTCTCTCACCACTTGCTGAAGCCTCTGCAGATTTTTGTGTTTGCAGTTTGCTCTGACAAAATGTTCCGAAGATTAATCCTGCTGAGGGAAAAACGCCTCCTGTAACTGCTTTAAATTTGCCACCTGCTACTTTATTGACTGCAGCTTCGTTCTTGCATGAAGGGACAGCAAACAATTAGACCTGAGTGACCTCTTCCAGCCACCAGGACAGCACAGAGCCCTTCTCCAGCCCCTAGTCACTCCTCTCCCAGGCTGGAGATTCTGGGCTCACCCACAGCCTCAGTTATGGAAATTATTTTACACTTCTGGGTTGTGTTTGTTGTCTGCTCCCCAAATCCTTCTACCCCCAGGAGGACAAATGGACGGCGAGAGTTTTAAATCATGGAGTTTTCAGATTTGTGGCCATGAGGAAAGAGAAAGTAACTGAGGGATGGCACACAGCTCTGGTAGTGAACGGGTACAACAGCAAAGCCCAACTGGCCTCACTGATGGGCGTGAGGACACTCCAGCCCTGGCGAGGGGCAGCCTGGCCCTTTCCAGCTGAGACAGGGAAGGGCACGGTGCAGGGGAGCATCCAGGGCACCTGTAAAACCCCTCAGGAGAGGGCTCAGCCGTGGGAAGGGGTTTGGGGAGGACACGGGAGGGGCAGAGCAGGGCTGGGGTACCCAGAGGGCTGACCGCAGCCAAGGACAGGCCAGATGCTGGGGCAGACTGTGGGATCCGTCCTGCCCCGTGTTTCTGCAGCCAGCTGGAGCTGACAGCAGCTGGAGCTGACAGCAGCTGGAGCTGTGACAGCAGCTGGAGCTGTGACAGCAGCTGGAGGTGTGGGAGCAGCTGGAGGTGTGGGAGCAGCTGGAACAGTGACAGCAGCTGGAGCTGACAGCAGCTGGAGTGTGACACAGCAGATGGAGGTGTGGCAGCAGCTGGAGGTGTGACAGCAGCTGGAGGAGTGACAACAGCTGGAGCTGTGACAGCAGCTGGAGTGTGACACAGCAGATGGAGGTGTGGCAGCAGCTGGAGGTGTGACAGCAGCTGGAGGAGTGACAACAGCTGGAGCTGTGACAACAGCTGGAGCTGACAGCAGCTGGAGGAGTGACAGTAGCTGGAGGTGTCACAGCAGCTGGAACAGTGACAGCAGCTGGAGGTGTGGCAGCAGCTGGAGGTGTGGCAGTGCCAGCCCAGCAGCAGCAGTGACAGCTGTGTGACAGCAGTGTGGCAGCCGTGGGGCAGCACTGCTGGGCTGTGGGGTCTGTGGGGTCTGTGGGGTCTGTGGGCTGCAGGGGCCATGGGAACAGAGCCGTGCTCAGAGCAGTGTCCCCTCAGCTCCATGTCAGCTGTCCCTACATGTACACCTCCCCTCTGTGCTGCCAGTGTCCCCAGCTCCCACAGCCTCCCCAAACCATCACTGACCCCAAACCATCGCTGACCCCAAACCATCGCTGACCCCAAACCATCACTGACCCCAAACCACGGCTGACCCCAAACCATCACTGACCCCAAACCATCGCTGACCCCAAACCACGGCTGACCCCAAACCATCACTGACCCCAAACCATCGCTGACCCCAAACCATCACTGACCCCAAACCATCACTGACCCCAAACCACGGCTGACCCCAAACCATCACTGACCCCAAACCACGGCTGACCCCAAACCATCACTGACCCCAAACCATCGCTGACCCCAAACCACGGCTGACCCCAAACCATCACTGACCCCAAACCATCGCTGACCCCAAACCATGGCTGACCCCAAACCATCACTGACCCCAAACCATCACTGACCCCAAACCATCACTGACCCCGAACCATCACTGACCCCGAACCACGGCTGACCCCAAACCATCACTGACCCCGAACCATCACTGACCCCAAATCACAGCTGACCCCAAACCTTCACTGACCCCAAACCATCAGTGACCCCAAACCATCACTGACCCCAAACCATCACTGACCCCAAACCATCGCTGACCCCCATCCCAGTCCCCCCTGCACAGCAGCCTCTGGCTCTCTCACTTTGGGCACAGGTTCCTGGACAGGTTTACCTGGACAACCTGCACAGAGCCACCATTTGTGGTGTGGAAACCATCCAGGTTTGGGAGAAATCACGGGGAATGATTAAAATGCTACTAAACTATCCCTAAAATACATTTTTGAGCATCCCCTCCCTGCACTGAGCCCTGGATCTCCACACAAAGACACTTGTGGTGGTGTTTTGCAGCCTGAGCTCGCTGCCGTGCAGGGAAAGGGGCAGAAAGGGCAGGAAGCACCTCTGGGGTTTGTCAGGAACCTTTCCAGGCTGGACATTTCCCTGTGTGCTCCCTCTGCCCATCTGAATTGAACTTCCACTGAAGGTTGTTTTTCTCTGAAGCATTTACCAAACCATTAGTCAGCTGAATTCTGAGAGCCCCGAGTCTGGAGAATTCAGCACATTCCTGATGTTTCCAGAAGCTTCTTCCTGCGGTGAACCCTCACCTCTGCAGAGCACACACCTGTGGGTGCTGACACGGGCCCTGTTTGGTTTTTTTTTTTAATTTGAGATTTAGGTGGTTTAAAGTTTTTGGCTTTTTAAGAGCTCTGAGTTGTGTTGGTATAAAAAAGTAGAGTTTTTAAGGTTTGTTTTTAGGTTTTTTGTGTTGTTTATTATTTGATATTTTAGAATTTTTTTTGTTTTTAGCTGAGGTTTGGACAGTAGTTGGGATACGAGGTGATTGTTTGTCTTAGGGGATGTCTTTTAATATTTAAATATTTATACAGATAATTACTTATTGGTTATTTATTATTTTGTGGTAATGTTTAGTGTTTACACCAGAAGTGTCATTTTTATTTTGCTTTCTGACCCACAGCCTGAGACTCTCGTGGTGCTGGGAGCAAGATGGAGAACAAAACTCCCCCAGGGAAACCCTGCTGTGGGTGGGTTTGGAGCTCTGCAGAGGAGCCAGGGAGCTGCTGGAGCCAAACACGGGGAGGAGTGAAGTGGCTGCTGGGCTTTGGGGTTTGCAGCACTGGGGACAAGAGCCGTGTTTGGGTTTAGCAGGAACAAACATCCCAGCCCCTGTGCGGAGCAAGGAGTGAGCCTTGGGGCTGAAACGGGATGAAAAAGTCGGATTTCTGTCCCCCTGAGCCCTCTCCTCCCTGGTTCCCACGTCTTTGTGCCTGGGAGCAAGTGCTGTGCACAGATGGAGGGACGTGAGGGCTCAGGTGCCACGGCAGTGACAGCAGTGACACAGTGACAGCAGTGACAGCAGTGACAGCACTGGGCTGCAGTGACAGCAGTGACAGCAGTGACAGCACTGGGATGCAGTGACAGCAGGGACAGCAGTGACAGCAGTGACAGCACTGGGCTGCAGCAGTGACAGCAGTGACAGCAGTGACAGCAGTGACAGCAGGCTGTTGCAGCAGTGCCTGAGCAGACATTCCCATGCCCAGAGACGTTCCCTGCCCACCTGAGCTGTGCTGGCACAGCCCTGACTGCTGCTGGGGCTGCTCAGCCTCTCCTGTGTCACCCTCTCCTGTGACACCCTCTCCTGTGACAGCCTCACCTGTGACAGCCTCTCCTGTGTCACCCTCTCCTGTGACACCCTCTCCTGTGACACCCTCACCTGTGACAGCCTCTCCTGTGACAGCCTCACCTGTGACAGCCTCTCCTGTGACACCCTCTCCTGTGACACCCTCACCTGTGACACCCTCTCCTGTGACAGCCTCACCTGTAACACCCTCTCCTGTGACACCCTCACCTGTGCTGGGCCTGCAGATCCCCCTCCTCGCCGGGCACGTGTCCCGTGTCGCCGGGCTCCTGCGGTGACATGCCAGCGCCCTGTGGGGCAGGGAGCTCCTGTGTGCTCCCATCTCACGGCCAGCACAGGTCCCCTCACTGCCCCAGGCTGCCCCAGGTGTCAGACACAGGACAGGGAGGGCTGGGTGCCGGGGAGGTGCTGAGCCTCCCTGGGGTCCCCGTCACCTGCGGATCACCTGTGGTGCCCAAGAACCATGAAACCATAAAAGGGTTTGGGTTGGAAGGGACCTTGTGGATCATCCACTGGAAGGAAAAGGTTCTGCTTCCCCCGGAGGGTTCAGGCACTGCCCAGGCTCCGCAGGGAATGGGCACTGCCAGAGCTCCAGGAGCCTTTGGACACCCAGGGATGGGGATTGTTGGGGCTCTGGGCAGGGACAGGCTGGGACTGGATGGTTCCTGTGGGTGATCCTGGATGATCCTTCCAGCTCAGGATATTCTGTGATTCTGTGATCCAGTCCCATCCATCTACCTTGGGCAGCGGGGAACAGCTTCCACTCCCCCTGGCCTCCTTCAGGATAATCCCAGATGGCGCCTGGCTCAAGGGGAAAAACAAATCTTGAACAGGACCCGTTCACGTTGTTCCCAGGCTTTTCTCTTTAACCACATTCCCATTTTGGAAACCAAGACCTTTACTCTTCCTGGGAATCCCTACCCTTCTGGATTGTTCTGTGGCATGAGCTGGGCTGGGAGGTCCCAGGGTGTGTTTCTCCTCCTGCAGTGATAGGTGCCAGTTTTATATTGGACAGATTTAGAGTTGGACGGGTTTTGGATGAGTTTTAGATGGGGGGCAGCCAGATTTGAGCAGATTCAAACACCAGAGCGTTGGGTGGACCTGGGGCTGCCAGCAGAACTGGGGAGAAGCTTCTCTGCTGCAGGACAAACAGAGCCAAGGAGAAAACAGCCAGGGACTGCAGGGGACGGTCTCAGCTAAAAGCAGGGTGAGTTCTCTGAAGTTTTCTTGGGTATAAAACCCCAAAAGCTTTTGGGCGCTTTCCCTGCTGAGCTGCTCCTTTCTGCTTCTCCTTTCAGCTGCCACAACATCCAGGTGAAGGATGATCTGTGCCCCACAGCAGCCTTCTGGGGCTTTGATTACCCAGCTTATCTCCAAATACACGAGTTCTGGGAAGTCAGGCCTCGTGGGGAGATGTTCCTGGCTGACCCTGCAGTGGCCTGGACACCGAGAGCCTTCGGATCAGGGTGACTCAGCCTGGGAAGCAGAGCTGCCACAGCAGCAATTATCTCATCCTCACTCATCCCAGGGACGTGGATTTGCTGTGGGGATTCAGGGTTAGAAAGGGGTTCTGGATAAATCTTGGAAAAGCGAATCATTTTCATCCTGGGCCACTTTTCCCTCCAGCAAACAACCACAATTAATGATGCGTTCTCCTGAAAACTGGGGTTTTATCAGATGCCTGACTCTGCCTTTGGTATTTCTGTTTTTCAAGAGAGATAATTTCTTTCATTAGCCCACAGGCTGGAGCTGGGAGACAAATCTTGCAGAAGAATCTTCTTTCTGTAAAATGTGCTGATGAAAAAACAGCCTCTGGTCACACTTTGCTCTCTGTTTGATCAGTTGGGATCTTTGGGATCTCTGTGGCCCCACACGGGAGTGAGGAGGAGAAACCTCATCTGCGTGGAGGGTTCTGGAGGGAAAATCCATGTGCAGCCAGAATCCCCAAATCCCTGGGGCTGGAAAAGCCCTCCCAGCCCAGGCAGTCCCCCCTGTGCCCACCTTGTCCCCAGCGCAGAGCTCTGAGTGCCACCTCCAGGGGACACCTGCAGGGATGGGCACTCCAAAGCTCCCTGGGCAGTGCCAAGGCCTGAGCACCCTTTCCATGGGGAAATTCCTGCTGCTGGCCGAGCTGAGCCTCCCCTGGGCCAGCCTGAGGCCGTTCCCTCTGCTCCTGTCCCTGTGCCCTGGGAGCAGAGCCCGACCCCCCGGCTGTCCCCTCCTGGCAGGGACTTGTGCAGAGCCACCAGCTCCCCCCTGAGCCTCCTTTTCTCCAGGCTCAGCCCCTTCCCAGCTCCCTCAGCCCCTCCTCATGGGCTGACTCCCCAGCACCCCTCAGCATTGCTGCAGTGATGTCTTTGCCCAAATCAGGTGCCCAGGCTGAGTCTGGGTGAGGCTCACAGAGTGCAAACTCTGGCTTCAATCCAGGATGCTCAAGGAAAACAAACACACCTCCCCCTCAGCTTTAGGTATGTGTTTGTTTTTTCAAAGCTGAGAAATCCGACCAGCCCACACGGTTTGCTGATGAAAGTGCAGGAGGGTTGGTGGCTCCTCACCACGACCAAACGATTTACTGTCACTGAAATAACACCCAGAACTTGGTGGAACCTTCTGGTGGAAGGAGTCCCTGCCCATGGCGGGGCAATGGAACAAGATGTTCTTTAAGGTCTCTTCCAAGCCCAAACCTGCTGGAATTCCATGATTCCAGACCCCCTCTTGCTGGTAGTGAAGATCAGCCCATCCCCAGGAGGAGAAGCTGTCCTGGATGTACACAAGGAACATCAAAAGGATGAGATGTGCAGGGCAGTGGTGGAAATTACACATCTGACATGAAATTTCTGATGGGAATAGGCAAAGTAGGAATACAAGAAGCCTTGAGAGGTTGTGCAGTCCATCTGGACTACAGGACAGCAGCTCTCCCAAATCTGCCCTGACATTCCCGGATGGCACCTCCATAAACCCCTTGTGCCTCATATCCGTGGAGTTTTGGTCCTTTTGTGGCCTCGGGTCTCTGTGTTCCCCCACGGAAGGTGTGTCCCCTGGGTGTGGAGCACCACGGGGAGGCTGCAGTGACCCCAAAGCTGTGAGCACTCAGGACAGCAAACACCCCGTCTGGGGCTTTCCCGTGGATTACAGGGCAGATCTTCAGCGAAGGTCAGATCTGTGTCCTTATTCCGAGGTGACAACAGCAACATCCACACCCCAGAAAAGGCTGTTTCCTTCGGGGCTCCTCAATACCACCGTGAACAGCTGCAGGAGTCGGACACTTCACCTCCGGCAGTGAGCAGCTGAGACCTTCATTTCACAGGTGAGTCCTGCCCTCCCTTTGGAGGCAGCCGTGTGTGGGTCATGAGGTGTCCCTGCTCTCCGGGAGCTGTCCCTGCTCTTCTGGGAGTGTCCCTGTTCTCCTGGGAGTGTCCCTGCTCTCCGGAGCTGTCCCCGCTCTCCAGGGAGGCGTCCCACTCTCCAGGAGCTGTCCCTGTTCTCCTGGGAGTGTCCCCGCTCTCCGGAGCTGTGCCCGCTCTCCAGAGCTGTCCCCGCTCTCCAGGGAGTGTCCCTGCCCTCCAGGAGCTGTCCCTGCTCTCCTGGGAGTGTCCCTGCTCTCCTGGGAGTGTCCCTGCTCTCCTGGGACCTGTCCCTGCTCTCCTGGGAGTGTCCCCGCTCCCCAGGAGCTGTCCCTGCTCTCCAGGAGCTGTCCCTGCTCTCCTGGGAGTGTCCCCGCTCTCCTGGGGG
Source organism: Sylvia atricapilla (assembly GCF_009819655.1). Lineage (NCBI taxonomy): Eukaryota > Metazoa > Chordata > Aves > Passeriformes > Sylviidae > Sylvia > Sylvia atricapilla. The sequence continues at coordinate 115,063,903 of NC_089141.1, read as the reverse complement.
TGTCCCCGCTCTCCGGAGCTGTGCCCGCTCTCCAGGAGCTGTCCCCGCTCTCCTGGGAGTGTCCCCGCTCCCCAGGAGCTGTCCCTGCTCTCCAGAGCTGTCCCCGCTCTCCAGGAGTGTCCCCGCTCTCCAGGAGCTGTCCCTGCTCTCCGGGACCTGTCCCCGCTCTCCGGAGTTGTCCCCGCTCTCCAGAGCTGTCCCCGCTCTCCAGGGAGTGTCCCCGCTCTCCAGAAGCTGTCTTTGCTCTCCAGGAGCTGTCCCCGCTCTCCGGAGTTGTCCCCGCTCTCCAGAGCTGTCTCCGCTCTCCAGGGAGTGTCCCTGCTCTCCAGGAGCTGTCGCCGCTCTCCAGAAGCTGTCTTTGCTCTCCAGAAGCTGTCCCACCCCAATCCCCGGCGGTGCCGCTCCGGCTGGAGCAGCAATCTCAGCTCCTGGCGCTGTTTGTGCCCGAGGAACCCGCAGCCTGTGCTCTGAGGACGGGGTGCTCTGTGTCACAGAACTGCAGGAAATGAACGTTCATCAGCGGCTCTTTGTCCTTTTCCCCTGTCCCATGGTCGCCCCTGGGGTTTTATTCCCATTTTTCTCCTATTCATCCTCCAACATCTCAGGGCTGCTCCTGCCCCTCTGTAGGTGCTCCCAGGGGAATTGTCACCCTGCCCTTCTAATTTTAAAACATCTCTTTTATTAGCTTTTAATTTTTTCCCCTACTCTTCCTGATTTCTTATTTTGCTGCTGATGTTATGACTACTTCAGGAAAAGTAATTTATAACCAAAAGCCAAGTAACCGGTTTTTTGCCATGCCTGGTCACCTCATCCATCACTCCACACGTTTCCCCACCGTCTGAATAACAGAGCAGCTCTGCTTCAACCTGCCCCTTGCTGAATGCAAATCACTCCTGGCCTTCCCATCCTCCTCTTCTGCTTTCCACACTTGTGCCATTTTCTTCTGTAAATCATCCCTTCTGCTCTTTTCTCACGCCAGGGATCACCACAAAGGTGGGAATTTATTCCTGGCACCTTCTAGAGCCCTTCTTGCCTGGTCATTGCATTGGTCAGGTTGGGGGGAAAAAATTGCTGTTTTGATTCCATCTCTAATGAACCTCCTGGGTTCCTGAAATGCCTCCTCCTGGGCATTGTCCTTGTGCAATGTGAGAATTCTGGAATGGTTTGGGTTGGAGGGACCTCAAATCCCACCCAGTGTCACCTGTGCCATGGCAGGGCCACCTCCCGCTGTCCCAGGCTGCTCCAGTGTCCAACCTGGCCTTGGGCACTGCCAGGGGTGGGACAAGGAGATGCCTCACCTCAATATTCCCAATGTGAATCCGCCCTAAACCCTCCATATTCCTTATATTCATCACTATACACCCAAGTCTTCAAATCTAGGCTTCCAGGGCTCCTGCAGCCCAGCCCACCTTGCTGAGCTTTCGGCCACAAACCCCACACAAACAGAAGCAAATGAAACACCCCCCAGAATGAAGATCTTCAGCAGTGAAGGTCCTGCTCAGTGGCTTTTCTTCCCTCCTTGAAATAATGGCCATGGACACCCCAGGGAATGTAAAATTCCTGCACGTAAAATTCCTGCCTGGGGCAGTTTGGGCAAATCCCTGAGATGGACAAAGGTCAGATATCCCAGGGTGTAGGAAGTATTCCGGGGCAGGGCTGAGACCAGAGAGTTCCTCTTCATCTTCCTCCCAAGTGGTGCCTGTGCCTGCACCCCCAGCTCTCCATCCCCCCGAGCTCCCCCAGCCCCTGCCGAGAAAAAACACCAGGGCTGGCAGGAATTGCTGAGAACCTGCACAAACCCACCAGTTCTGGGGGGAAAAACCATCAGGGCTGGCAGGAATTGCTGAGAACCTGCACAAACCCACCAGTTCTGGGGGGAAAAAACACCAGGGCTGGCAGGAATTGCTGAGAACCTGCACAAACCCACCAGTTCTGGGGGGAAAAAACACCAGGGCTGGCAGGAATTGCTGAGAACCTGCACAAACCCACCAGTTCTGGGGGGAAAAACACCAGGGCTGGCAGGAATTGCTGAGAACCTGCACAAACCCACCAGTTCTGGGGGGAAAAACCATCAGGGCTGGCAGGAATTGCTGAGAACCTGCACAAACCCACCAGTTCTGGGGGGAAAAAACACCAGGGCTGGCAGGAATTGCTGAGAACCTGCAGAAACCCACCAGTTCTAGGGTAAAATTCATCAGGGCTGGCAGGAATTGCTGAGAACCTGCACAAACCCACCAGTTCTGAGGAAAAACCAGTCGGGGCTGGCAGGAATTGCTGAGAACACTCCAGCCCTGGGAATGCCCAGGGAGTGTCTGCAGCCTCAGAGGAACTGGCTGCAGCATCTCTCGGGGCTCATCCCAAAGCAGCTTTCAGGGGTCAAATAGAAGTGGTTGGAAGCCCTGAGGTGAGATCTCCTCCCAGCACAGGGTGTGGGTCTGGGACAGGAGGAGACCACTCTCTGCTCTGCACTGCTGAGACAAGGACCTGGTCATCTCCTGGACAGCAGCAGAGCTGAGCAGGACCTGCACAGACACCCAATCCAGCAGGAACTGCCCGATCCCAATCCACTTTCCCAAGTGCACGTTCCCAATCCACTCCAGCAGCTTTTTGGAACCCAATGCCTTCAGCGTTGTTTGGGGTTTGTCCTTTATGGAGGTTGCTGTCACAGGAATCAGCTCCCTGTGCTCATCCTCCCTGTCCCCACTGGGGCAGGCAGGGCAAACCTCACACCCCAACATGAGCCAGAAAACATTTCTAAGCCCTGGGCAGTTGTGGGCTCCACCTTCACATTCCGGAGACAAGATACTGTATTTAGAGCAATCAGATTAAATGCATCATCTTTAAGTTAGACAGGGAAAGTGCTTCTCTGTTTCATGTAAAGACAAGAAATTAGTGATCAGCTGTGACAGAGGCCACATCATTAGGAACATTTCAAAATAAAAACGAGCCAGAAAAGCTTCAGGAAACAGCTGCTCTGATCTAAAAACTCCTGGAAATATTTGAAGCACTACAAAGCTCTGGAGGCTAGAGTTGGCCTTGCCCCATGGGCAGAGTGGGAGACAAAGTTTCCATGAAATCCTCCCACGGAGTCCTGAGGACAGAAGGGACCCCCAAACATCCCCAGGGACCCCAAAAGCACCAGCCCACCCCAGCTGGACTGTGGGGGTCCTGAGCTCCTTCCCAGAGGGGAGCCTGGATCCACCCCCAGCCCAATGGGCAATGGCTGGTGTCTGAGGCATTGCTGGATTGAGCCTTGATGTGACTCCAGGATCAAGGGTGGGAACGCGAATATATTTATATAAATAAATGATTCATTATGATAATGATCAGAGTAAGAGGTTTTGATCAGCACAGGTAAGAGGTTTCGATCAGCACAGGTAAGAGGTTGTGATCAGCACAGGTAAGAGGTTGTGATCAGCACAGGTAAGAGGTTGTGATCAGCACAGGTAGCCACACCTACACACAGTGTGAAGCAGTTGTTAAAGCCAACAAACCCATCACTGAGCAGAGGCTGATGTCACTCACGCGGACCAAGGGCCCTGGGCACATCTCCAGGGCCCAGCCTTGAGAAGTGACCCTGAGGGAAGCCCTCGAAGGTGCTCAGGCACAGGGGGTTAGAAGATGCCCAGATTGAAGAACAGGGACCGGGCTTTCCAGGCTGAAGGGCCTGGGCTGGCAGTCGGGTGTCCCTGGGCTGGCAGTCGGGTGTCCCTGGGCTGGCAGTCGGGTGTCCCTGGGCTGGGCCAGCTCAGCAGCCTTGGGGAAGGATCAGGGCCATCACCTGGGGGTTCCTTTCTCAGGGACCTCACCTTCACCTCACTCAGGATGTTGTGCTTTGAGCTTGAGGAGTTTCTGGTGGTTTCTGCTCTCTCCAACCCCAGAGCAGCAGGACCCCCTCTCTCCCCCCTACTCCACCCAGCTCTTCCCACCCTCTGAGTTTCCCTTCAAGAAGTTGCTGAAGTTTCTGCCTCAGAGGAAGGAAAACCCCAAACAAGCACAGCAGCGTTTGCACAGGTCCCACAGGTCTGGGAACCTTTAGTCTGCTTTGAAGGCTCCTGAGCCTTGGCAGGTGTGGGCAGGGCTGAGGCAGCTCACCTGGGCAGGACAGGGGCACAGCAAGGACAGCTCTGCTCCTCTGCCCACTGCAGAGCCTCCAGCCCTGGGACAGCACCAGCAGGAGCTGGAGCTGCTGGAGAGATCCAGAGGAGCTGCTCCAGGGCTGGAACCCTCTGGAGCCAGGGTGGGAGAGCTGGGGGTGCTCCATGGAGAGGAGAAGCTCCAGGGAGAGCTCAGAGCCCTGCCAGGGCCTGAAGGGGCTCCAGGAGAGCTGCAGAGGGACTGGGGACAAGGGCTGCAGGGACAGGAGCCAGGGAATGGCTTCCCAGTGCCCAGGGCAGGGCTGGATGGGATCTGGGGCAGGAATTGTTCCCTGGCAGGGTGGGCAGGGCTGGCACAGGGTGCCCAGAGCAGCTGTGGCTGCCCCTGGATCCCTGGCAGTGCCCAAGGCCAGGCTGGACACTTGGAGCAGCCTGGGGCAGTGGGAGGTGGCCCTGCCATGGCAGGGGTTGGAAGGAGATGAGATTTGACATCTCTTCCAGTCCAAACCATTTACAGTTTTATGATGTTTTCCTCCCCCTCAGGCCAATTCCTACATTTACAGATCCCAGCCCAGGCACCTCCCTCCAGCCCAGGACACGTTTCCCTGCTCAGGATTTCTCATCAGTGCACCGAGGCTGATCCAGAGCAAGGGTTTATTACCAGAGCCACCCTCCAGGGAGTCACAGCAGCCCCGAGGACCAGAAACCTGAGCTGAGCCAGGCCAGGGCACGGCCATGGGCTGGCACAGAGGTTCAGGGGCTCCCACATCAGAGCAGGGCTTGTCCTGCTCCTCCCTCAGAGGCAAGGAAATCCCTGTTGTGGTCAGCAGCCGAAAGGTGCTACCGAGGACCCACAACACAACCTGTGCTGAGCACTGGGACGGACAGCCAGAGTTTGCTGTGCCAGTTCCTCCTGCAGGGCGGCCGGAGCAGCGCAGCCCATGGCCCTGCACAGAGCGGCCACAGGGACCCCCAGCCCTGGGCCCCTCAGCCCTGGGCCCCCCAGCCCTGGGCCGCCCACCCCTGGGACCCTCACCCCTGGGACCCCCACCCCTGGTACCCTCACCCCTGGGACCCTCACCCCTGGGACCCTCACCCCTGGGCCCCTCAGCCCTGGGCCCCCCAGCCCTGGGCCGCCCACCCCTGGGACCCTCACCCCTGGGCCCCTCAGCCCTGGGACCCCCAGCCCTGGGACCCCCACCCCTGGGACCCTCAGCCCTGGGACCCTCACCCCTGGGACCCTCACCCCTGTGACCCCCATCCCGGGACCCTCACCCCTGGGACCCTCACCCCTGGGACCCCCACCCCTGGGACCCTCAGCCCTGGGCCCCCCAGCCCTGGGACCCCCACCCCTGGGACCCTCAGCCCTGGGACCCTCACCCCTGGGACCCTCACCCCTGTGACCCCCATCCCGGGACCCTCACCCCTGGGACCCTCACCCCTGGGACCCCCACCCCTGGGACCCTCACCCCTGTGACCCCCACCCCTGGGACCCTCACCCCTGTGACCCCCACCCCTGTGACCCCCACCCCTGTGACCCCCAGCCCTGGGACCCTCAGCCCTGGGACCCTCAGCCCTGGGACCCTCACCCCTGGGACCCCCATCCCGGGACCCTCACCCCTGGGACCTTCACCCCTGGGACCCCCATCCCGGGACCCCCATCCCGGGACCCTCACCCCTGGGACCCCCACCCCTGGGACCCTCAGCCCTGGGACCCTCACCCCTGGGACCCCCACCCCTGGGACCCCCACCCCTGGGACCCTCACCCCTGGGACCCCCATCCCGGGACCCTCACCCCTGGGACCCTCACCCCTGGGACCCTCACCCCTGGGACCCCCAGCCCTGGGACCCTCACCCCTGGGACCCCCAGCCCTGGGACACTCACCCCTGGGACCCCCAGCCCTGGGACCCTCACCCCTGGGACCCTCACCCCTGGGACCCCCACCCCTGGGACCCTCACCCCGGGACCCTCACCCCTGGGACCCCCATCCCTGGGACCCTCACCCCTGGGACCCCCACCCCTGGGACCCTCACCCCTGGGACCCCCATCCCGGGACCCTCACCCCTGGGACCCTCACCCCTGGGACCCCCACCCCTGTGACCCCCAGCCCTGGGACCCTCACCCCTGGGACCTCCATCCCAGGACCCTCACCCCTGGGACCCCCATCCCGGGACCCCCACCCCTGTGACCCCCAGCCCTGGGACCCTCAGACCTGGGACCCCCATCCCGGGACCCTCAGCCCTGGGACCCCCACCCTGGGACTCTCACCCCTGTGACCCCCACCCCTGGGACCCCCACCCCTGTGACCCTCACCCCTGGGCGGCCCCCGGGAGCAGCACAAGGGGCAGCAGGAGCAGGGCGGAGCAGGGCAGCGCACGCACAGCCGGGTCCCTCTCAGGGGCCTCGTGGTGCCCGTGCCCCGGGGCGGAGGATCTCTTTCTCCAGGCGTAGAACCTGGCCACGGCCGCGTTGGGGTTCCCCCGCGCCGGGTCGAACCACATCTGGATGCAGCGGCCGCTGCCCCGGCGCTCGGCGCTGTACCTGAACGAGCCCGACCAGATCTTCTCGCACAGGTCCCTGGGCCGGGGGAACACCTGGCTGAAGGGTCTGCACGGGGAGCCCCAGGGACAGCGGTTCTTGCCTGGGGACAGAGAGCGCGGGGGAAATCGTCACTGGGAGCCCGGGCACAGCGCTTCCCTCCTGTGCTTCCCTCCTGCCCTTCTCTTGTCTCCTTCCCTCCTGCGCTTCCCTCCTCTCCTTCGCTCCTGAGCTTCCCTCCTGCTCTTCTCTTCGCTCCTCTCCTTCGCTCCTCTCCTTCCCTCCTGTCCTTTTCTTCCCTCCTCTCCTTCCCCCTGCCCTTCCCTCCCGCCCTCTCCTGCCCGGAGCAGGTCACCTGCCCACATCGCCACCCCTGGCTGGGCCACCCCAGGGAAGTGAGGTCTCTCTGGGGTCCTGGCAGCGGTGACACTGCCACTGGGGGTGAGGAGAGGTTCCCAGAGGTGCCCACGCACCCGTGGCCCAGTTCCAGCCCTGGTGCCAGTTCTCCTTGCAGGTGAGGGCATCCCTGCAGTCCCGCCACCACTGCTCGCAGTCCTCCCTGCAGAGGGGCACGTGCAGGATCCTCTCCCGGCGCCAGCTGCTGTCAGCCTGCAGGACACAGGAGCTGTCACCCTGGGGAGGGCCCCTGAGAGCCAAGGGAAAGGTCTGTCCCCCCGCAGCCCCTCCCACGGGGCTCCACCGCGGATCCCAGAGGCGCTTCAGCCCCAGGGAAGATGTGTCTTGGCACAAGGAATTCTTTCATCAGCCAGAGGCCGGAAAAGTCCTTGGAATCTTTCTGTCCTGTGGGAGAAGTTGAGCTACCCTCGATATTGAAGAGATTGTTCCCTGCCCAGGGCAGCTGTGGCTGCCCCTGGATCCCTGGCAGTGCCCAAGGCCAGGCTGGACACTGGGGCTTGGAGCACCTGGGACAGTGGGAGGTGGCCCTGCCATGGCAGGGGTTGTAACAGGACAAGTTTTAGTGTCCCTTCCAACCCAAACGAGCTCCATGAGCCCTCGATCTGCTCCTACCTGCTCAATCCAGGGCCCCAGGTTGGGTGAGCACTCGTACAGACACGTGTCCTGGATGAAGTGGCGCTTGCACTGCGGTGGCATCACCCCACAGTGGTTCCAGTTGAAGTTGTAGAGGTAGGATTCGTCCTTGTGGGCCTCTGAGCTGGTGTTGGCTGTGCAGCAGGCGTTGTCCTTCCAGGGGGAGCACTGCGACAGAGCAGAGGACAGGCCGGGCACGGGACAGGCTGGGCACGGGACAGGCTGGGCAGGGGACAGGCTGGAGAAGGGACAGGCTGGGCAGGGGACAGGCTAGAGAAGGGACAGGCTGGAGAAGGGACAGGCTGGAGAAGGGACAGGCTGGAGAAGGGACAGGATGAGAAGGGACAGGCTGGGCAGGGGACAGGCTGGAGAAGGGACAGGCTGGAGAAGGGACAAGCTGGAGAAGGGACAGGATGGAGAAGGGACAGGCTGGAGAAGGGACAGGCTGTGCAGGGGACAGGCTGTGCAGGGGACAGGCTGGAGAAGGGACAGGCTGGAGAAGGGGACAGGCTGGAGAAGGGACAGGCTGGAGAAGGGACAGGCTGGAGAAGGGGACAGGATGAGGAGGGGACAGGCTGGAGAAGGGACAGGCTGGAGAGGGGACAGGCTGGAGAAGGGACAGGCTGGAGAAGGGACAGGCTGGAGAACGGACAGGCTGGGCAGGTGACAGGCTGGGCAGGGGATAGGCTGGAGAAGGGGACAGGCTGGGCAGGGGATAGGCTGGAGAAGGGGACAGGCTGGAGAAGGGACAGGCTGGAGAGGGGGACAGGCTGGAGAAGGGGACAGGCTGGAGAAGGGACAGGCTGGAGAAGGGACAGGCTGGAGAGGGGACAGACTGGAGAAAGGGACAGGCTGGAGAGGGGACAGACTGGAGAAGGGGACAGGCTGGAGAAGGGACAGGCTGGGCAGGGGACAGCTGGAGAAGGGGACAGGCTGGAGAAGGGACAGACTGGAGAAGGGGACAGGCTGGAGAAGGGACAGACTGGAGAAGGGGACAGGCTGGAGAAGGGACAGGCTGGACAGGGGACAGGCTGGAGAAGGGACAGGCTGGAGAGGGGACAGGCTGGAGAAGGGACAGGCTGGAGAAGGGACAGGCTGTGCAGGGGACAGGCTGGAGAAGGGACAGGCTGGAGAAGGGACAGGCTGGAGAAGGGACAGGCTGGAGAAGGGGACAGGCTGGAGAAGGGACAGGCTGGAGAAGGGACAGGCTGGGCAGGGGACAGGCTGGAGAAGGGGACAGAGCCCACGACAACCACAGCACTGTCTCTCCTCCAGAGAACTCCCGGTCACTCGGGGCTGAGGAGCCGGGCAGCAGCCAGGCAGAGCCGGAGGAGCAGCAGCAGATCGGCTCCCCAGCAGGAATTGTGGCGGCCCAAGGGACAGAAGCAAAGCCCGTCCTCCCAGCGAGGGCTGGGGCAGAGCAGGAAGGATCTCCATCCCCCAGAGGGAGCCGGTGGGAGCCTTTCCTCCCCGTCCCGTGTGTGCTCTGCGCTCCCTGAGCCTCGGGGGTTAAAGAGGGGACACCGAGTGCCAGAGCCCCGCGCCCCTGCCCCGTTTGCTGGAGGGAGGCAGCACACAAACAGAATTCCCGGCTCCACGCCTCCGGCCCGCGGGGCCGAGGGCATGCAGCCCAGAGTGTGCGGGGGCAGTAAAGGGGCCCGGGCGGTGCCCCCGGGGCAGCAGCAGCTCCTACCTGCTCATACAGCTGCCCCTCGGGCCCGGGCTGCCGTTTGTGGTGCTTGGCGTCCATGCACACATTGAGCAGCGGGTCCTCGGCAGCCAGCAGCGACAGTGACAGTGACAGTGACAGCAGTGACAGCAGCGACAGCCCCAGGGCCATCCCGGGAACGGGGCTGTGCACAGAGGGGACAGACAGGGGACAGAACCGGAGAGGGGACAGCTCAGGACAGGGGATGGAGCTGGACAGATAGGGGACAGCACAGGACAGGGGACAGCACAGGAGAGGGGACAGCACAGGGGACAGAACCAGAGAGGTGACAGCACAGGAGAGGGGACAGCTCAGAAGAGAAAACAGCACAGGAGAGGGGACAGCACAGGAGAGGAAACAGCAGAGGAGAGGAAACAGCACAGAAGAGGGGACAGCACAGGAGAGAGGACAGCACAGAGGACAGCACAGGGGACAGCACAGGAGAGGGGACAGCACAGGAGAGGGGACAGCACAGGAGAGGGGACAGCACAGGACAGGGGACAGCACAGGGGACAGCACAGAGGACAGCACAGGGGACAGCACAGGAGAGGGGACAGCACGGGAGAGGGGACAGCACAGGGGACAGCACAGGGCAGGGTTTGGCACAGCCAGGGCGGGCTCTGGGGGCCGGGCACTCCTGAGGAGGACCTGGCACAGCTGGTGGCACCAAGGACACGATGCAGCCCTCACGAGCTGCAAGGTCACACGTTATCATCAGGCCAACACCAGCTCGGGGACAAACAGCCTGGAGGGAGCTCGGGCTGAGCAATAACCCATCAGCCCTGAGGGAGGAGGGGATGCTCTGGGAGACCCGCTCCGGGGTCCTTTTGCCACCCCGCTGCTTCAGAGCAAAGCCCCCAAACCTTCTGCACCAAGGCGTGGGGAGTCCAGGGCTGTCCCCAGGAGTGCTCAGAGCGGCACCAAACACCAGCACCTTGGGTGGGCCAGGAGCTGCAGGAGTTTGCTAAGGCAAGAAAACATTTCCTTCATCCATGTGTGAGATGTGGGAACCCTCTCCTGAGGTCTCCAGCAGAGACCTGAGTCCTCAAAGAACCACAGAAGGGTTTGGGTTCCCTTCCACTGTGCCAGGCTGCTCCAGCCTGCTCTGATCTGAGCAACACAGGACATTTCACACCATCGTGCCTTGGCCTAGAGGCTGGGACCATTTTTATGGTAATTTCCTGAAAAAAAACCAACAAACCCGACCCGAAAAACAACCCCAAACCAACCGACCAACAATGAGACTTAACCAAGAAAATTCCTTCCCATTCCTTGTCGACACAGCACAAGGATCTAAAACAGACACGTTTTAAGAAGAATTTTGAAACCCGCGGAAGCAAGATGAAGCATTTACAGCATTAAAATAGCACAAAACACCCCAGAAAAAGCAGCTACAGGCCTGAGGAGACAGACACACAAAGCTGAGAACTGGGAAGTAGCTAACTTGCCTTATAACTGCATTTCTGCCCCCACATCACTGCCAAGCCAGCAGCCCCAAAAGCCTCCAAACTCTCTGCACCACCCCAGGAACACTCAGCACTTCTGGGGCAGCTTTAACAGGAGAGTTTCAGGCACAGGTGCTGGCCCTGGGGAGAACTTCCCCCTCTCTTTAAGGAGCTTTGGCTCCTGCCAGCGTTTATCAGCACAGGGGACAGTGTTTTGGTGACACTGGCCGGTGCAGCCTCCTTCACAGGTGGCACCTCCTGCCTGGGAAACAACCCAGGGCTCCTTTCCCAAGGCTGATGAGCCCTGGGCCTTGGTGACAAACCCATTTCCTCTGCAGCAGCTGTCGGGAGGGTTTCCTCACCCCAGATTTCGGTGGTTTAAAGTCCTTGGCCCTCTAAAAAGCCCCGAGTCGCGTCCGTGTAAAAAAGCAGAGTCCTCAAGGTCTGTTTTCAGGTTTCTCGTGTTGTTTATTATTTGGTATCTCAAAATTTTCTCTGCTCCCAGCCGAGGTCCGGACAGCAGCTGGGACACGAGGGGACTGCCCACAGATGGGATGTCCCCTAACATTTATACAGATAACTACGTACTAGTTATTTACTATTTTGTGCCAATGCCCAGTGCCCACACCAGAAGTGACATTTCTACTTTGCTCCAATCCACTCTGACCACTTTGTGCCATCACCGCCCCAAAAGATGGAGGACGAGGAAGAAGGAGAAGTACATGAGGTACCACCCAAATTCCACCATCTTGTCCCCATTTACCTCTATTCTATAAACCCTAAAACTATTAAATTCTACATCATCTACTGTGCTAGACTACAATTTTCACATCCTGGAAGTTTGTAATTACTTCTGCAATGTTGAAAGCTTTTCCCATGGATTAAAATCAAACCCGGTGTTTTCCTGGGCTCTGTGCCAAGGTCTCCGAGCCCCCTGGACCGGCTCCACACCCCCCTGTCCAGGGCTCAAACTCCTCTCCTCAGCTCCCAGGCCATCCAAGGGGATGTCCTGGACTCCAACAGCAGCCACCTGGGATTGCAGAGGGGCCCAGGAGAGACTGACCCAGGGCTCTGGGCGTGGAATAAAGGAATAAATGCCAAAGGCAGCAAGTGACACAAGGCTGCTGCCTCAGGAGGAAGGACAGAGCTCCCAGCACAAACCAGCAGTGAGGTGCTGAGGGGAAGCCATGCACCACCTGAGCACATCCACTGGTGCTAAAAGCTTCCCCAGGGCCCGTGGAAAGCCCTTCCCTCAGCGTGGGGGCAGAGCCTTCCTCCTGGAGCAGCGCTGGGGGTTGATTTGCTCTTTTCCTCACTCACATCACTGCTGTGTCAGTGATCAGTCACTTGCCTGAGGAACAAATCGTTCTGAATTTCATGTGTGAGCACTTCAGGCTCTGTGAGACCCTGCTCCGGTGATCACAGAATCCCTGAGGTCGGAAAAGTCCTCCCCCCCTTGTCCCCAGCGCAGAGCTCTGAGTGCCACCTCCAGGGGACACCTGCAGGGATGGGCACTCCAAAGCTCCCTGGGCAGTGCCAAGGCCTGAGCACCCTTTCCATGGGGAAATTCCTGCTGCTGGCCGAGCTGAGCCTCCCCTGGGCCAGCCTGAGGCCGTTCCCTCTGCTCCTGTCCCTGTTCCCCTGGCTGTCCCCTCCTGGCAGGCAGAAAACAACCTCCTGCTCCTGAGCCCTCACACTGCAGATGTCACTGGGCAGATCTTCCCCCACACATTTCTGACCCTTTGCCACCTCAGCTCGCTCCACAAGAGGAGTTTTTTCCCCTCAAGGCACAGCACTGTAGCAGTTTCAGACGCCCTGCACTGTCCTGGCCAGTTTTCTGCTCCTTGCCAGGGAATTTCTAATATCTGCTTTGTTTTTGGAACTGCTGATCACTGAACTGTGTTGTAACATTGTCAGAGCAGTGACAGCTTGTTCCTGAGAGATAATTGTCAGGCACCAGCCTGTCATCTTCCATCTGATGTGTTCTCCCAGTGCATCACTGTGTGTTCATCTCAGCTGTTTTGTCTTTGAAATCTGTTGTTTTATTGTTCGGTGACTCAGTCGTACCAGGTGTCACATCCCACTCTGGTGTAGAAGGGAGCACCCAAGGGACACAGGTGCCCACGGTCACAAAGGGATGGCAGAAGCCAGAAGGGTCAAAAAAATCAAAGCTCACCAAGTTTTATTGGCCAACTGCACTTGATGTGGAAACGGACATGTTCAGCCCCTATTTTGTAATAGTGAGGGAAATAAAAGAGTAAATGCAAGAGGGAGGCAGAGGAGTGTGAAAGAGAGATTGGATAGGAAAGGAGATCAGCACTCCTGGCTGCAGCATTGATCCAAACAGGGCTTTGGGGGCACTGCCTGGGCTCTGGAGCACTGCCTGGGCTCTGGGGGCACTGCCTGGGCTTTGGGGGGCACTGCCTGCGCTTTGGGGGGCACTGGGGCACTGCCCGGGCTCTGGGGCACTGCCTGGGCTTTGGGGGGCACTGTCTGGGCTCTGGGACACTGCCTGGGCTCTGGGGCACTGCCCGGGCTTTGGGGCACTGCCTGGGCTCTGGGGGGCACTGGGGCACTGCCTGGGCTCTGGGGGCACTGCCTGGGCTTTGGGACACTGCCTGGGCTCTGGGGCACTGCCTGGGCTCTGGGGGCACTGCGCGGGCTTTGGGGCACTGCCTGGGCTCTGGGGCACTGCCTGGGCTCTGAGGGGCACTGGGGCACTGCCTGGGCTTTGGGGGCACTGCCTGGGCTTTGGGGCACTGCCTGGGCTTTGGGGGCACTGCCCGGGCTCTGGGGGCACTGCCTGGGCTTTGGGGGGCACTGTCTGGGCTCTGGGACACTGCCTGGGCTCTGGGGCACTGCCTGGGCTCTGGGGCACTGCCTGGGCTTTGGGGCACTGCCTGGGCTTTGGGGGCACTGCCTGGGCTCTGGGGGGCACTGCCTGGGCTTTGGGGCACTGCCTGGGCTCTGGGGGGCACTGTCTGGGCTTTGGGGCACTGCCTGGGCTTTGGGGGGCACTGCCTGGGCTTTGGGGCACTGCCTGGGCTCTGGGACACTGCCTGGGCTTTGGGGGGCACTGCCTGGGCTCTGGGGGCACTGCCTGGGCTTTGGGGGGCACTGCCTGGGCTTTGGGGGGCACTGCCTGGGCTTTGGGGGCACTGCCTGGGCTTTGGGGGGCACTGCCTGGGCTTTGGGGGCACTGCCTGGGCTTTGGGGGGCACTGCCTGGGCTTTGGGGGGCACTGCCTGGGCTTTGGGGGCACTGCCTGGGCTTTGGGGGGCACTGCCTGGGCTCTGGGGGCACTGCCTGGGCTTTGGGGGGCACTGCCTGGGCTTTGGGGGCACTGCCTGGGCTCTGGGGGCACTGCCTGGGCTTTGGGGGCACTGCCTGGGCTTTGGGGGGCACTGCCTGGGCTTTGGGGCACTGCCTGGGCTTTGGGGGGCACTGCCTGGGCTTTGGGGCACTGCCTGGGCTTTGGGGGGCACTGAGGCACTGCCTGGGCTCTGAGGCACTGCCTGCGCTTTGGGGGGCACTGCCTGGGCTTTGGGGCACTGCCTGGGCTCTGGGGGCACTGGGGCACTGCCTGGGTCTGGGGGCACTGCCTGGGCTCTGGGGGCACTTTTTGGGGGTAGGTCTCCTCACCCTGGCATGGGCTGTCCTGCTCTTCATGTGAGCATGTACAGTCTGTTCTTCTGGGTCTCCCTGGAAATGGGTCCAGGGCCTTTGGGGGTCTTTTGGTAGATCCCCCTCTACTGGGTCCACTCTCAGTGAGGAGTCCGTGCCACCCCTTGGGCCCTCTCCTGCCCTGGAGCTTCCTTTGTCTTGTTTGGTCACCATGGACTTGAACAGGGAAGTTGGCCTCTAAATGGAGGTGCCCCTAAATGGAGCTGCCCCAAATGGCACTGCCACAGGAGGACACTACCCCTTCCCAGACACGTCCTGGTCTGTTCCTGGTTTAACTGTCCTGCTGCAGTAAGCATCAGGAATTTGAGGCACAGCAATGCATTTACTCCCTCTTACCCAGGTTGCTGCATTAGAGTCCCTTGCAGATTTTTACAGCTGGTCCTGGAGCCATTTAGGATCATCAGAGACTTGATGTTTACCCAGACAAAATGTGCTGACAAGCAGAAATCACAGAATCAAAGGAGTGTTTGGTTGGGAGGGACATGAAAGCTCATCCAATCCCAAGCCCCTGCATGGGCATGGACAGCTTCCACCACCCCAGGGTGCTCCCAGCCCTGTCCAGCCTGGCCTGGAACACTCCCAGGGATGGGGCTTGTTCATTTACCTGTGCTTCAGGCCTCTGTTACATTTCCTGTGACCTTTCCCTGACAGACAGCGTGTTCATGGGGGTGCAGATCCCCCATCTCTCCAAAAACCCTTCCAGGTTGTCCCATGTGAATGTCTACACCTTGTCCTTGCAGGGGAACTTGTGCATGGGATGGAGCAGAACACAGAGGATCCCTCCCTGTTGTCCTGCCTGTATCCCTGTACACCCTCCTCACCTAAATACGCTGCATTTTCCCACACCAGATGCTCATTCCTTGCTCTCTTTGTCACCTCAAACCATTTTTGTCTCTTTCTGAGCTTGTGTTTCCTTAACTGAGCATGCCAGAGTTGTTTGCAGCCGTGAGGTCTCCAGTCCCAGCCTGTGCCTGTCTGTCACTGCTTGTGTCCCTCTGTCCCACTCCTGTCCCCTCTCCTGGAGGCCCTGCCATCCTGGGCAGTATTTCTCTCCTCCACCTCAGCACGCTGAAGTCTTGAATCTCTCTCCCTCAGCACAGAATTTTGCTGTTCTCTTCATCCAGTCAAAGGCACGTTTGCACCCTGCAGTTGTTGGAATTCTGGAAACGTGGATTTTGGGGTTTTGGTATACAGTAATACATGTGAGTCAGGACAGAGGACTTTGGGTGTTGTCTGAGTCCTTCTTCTTCACCCTCTTCCTCCTTCTTCTCCATGGGTTTGGGTGGGTTTCTGTAATTGGTAAATAAAGTCCGCACTGCAGACTTCAAGTAATTAGTTATTGGGTTTAAAATAAAATATTTTGGATAAATAATTGGATGGATTGTCCTTGAAAAGACCTGGTAGAGATAGAGAGGTGCTCCCCTTTAGCTTTGTTTCCAAACTTGCCGGTTAGAGGTCACACCTCGTTAGTCTGTACTTAGATAAGAAACAATAAACATCCACATCCAAACTCCACATCGACGTTCCTGTGTCTTAATCCTGACCTTGGCAGAGAAAAGGAAACCAGAACTGTCACATGCAACGGGGAGCAAAAGAACCACTGCCACGGTCTGAAGGAAAGCTGCTGAAAACAAAGCCACTGACAAGCTGACAGACAGCAAAGCTGGCACGGCTCAGCTCCCTGAGACCCTGAAAACTCAGGGCACTGAGCAGGGGCCATGCTCTGGGCTCTGAGCTGTGCCCAGCTCTCAGCCAGCCCGGGGACAGCACCATGGAAAGATGGAAGGCTTTGGGTTGGGAGTGACGCCTTGGGAGGGCTGAGCTGGAACAGAGACTGGACAGAGGCAGAGAATAAGGTGGAGATTTATTGAAAGTCATTAAGGATCCACCTTGGGCAGGACAAGAGCCTGGCCAGGGCTACACCCAAGGTGGACCCAAAATGGGCATAAAATGGTCACAAAATGGACCCAAAATGGTCACAAAATGGACAAATGGTCAGGAGGTCTCACACTTTGATAAGTTTTGGTCCATTTGCACATTGGGGTTGAATTGTCCAGTTCCAGCCCCAGGTGATGCAGTCCCATCCTTCTTGTTCTCTCTCCTCAGCCCACCCTTGTTTGTGCTTTGGGGCCTGAAAACTTGTCCCAGGTGTCCTTGGTGTGCAGCAGGAGAAGGATTTGTTTTGTGTCCCTGCTGTGTGCAGAGCTGAGTGATACTGACTGTGAGCTCAGAGCTGCACCCCTGGGCACCACAGAACCTGGGATACAGCAAAGAGAGAACTGAAGGCATCAGGAGGGACCTCAAAACCCACCCAGTCCCCCCCTGCCATAGGCAGGGACACCTTCCTCCAGAAGGAAATAAAGTTCCAGGAAAGAAGCAAAGAAAGAATCCCTGCAGTCTCTGTGTCAGAGGGGCTCCCAGCTGGCCGGGGGTGCTGTTCCCTGAGGGTTTTGCTGGCAGCAGCTCCCTGCAGGAGGCTGGAAGTGGCTCCGGGGCTGTGTGAGGGTCAGAGGTGGGATTACAGACTGAGGCTGTTGGGCACTGATCACCCTCCTGGATTGGGAATCGTCCCTGAACGTTGTGTGGTGTCCTTGGAAAGTCAGTCCCACAGAATCCAAACACTCGGCTGAGTCACAGCAGCTCCTCGCTGTCATTAACCGTAATTAACAGGAATAAACCAGTGCCTAAGGGCAGACTGTGCTGCTGCTTTGGGCCTGAGCAGACCTGTCCAGATTTTGGGTAAAATTTCATTATAGTTGGGGCTTTTATTCCAGATGAGGATTATCTGACCAGAAAGGAGAAGGGAAAGGCCTGGGGTCCTGGTGGGAGACCTGGCAGGGAGGTGTCTGCTGGGGGATCTCTGGGGCCTGGGCTCCCAGGCTCTGCAGGACTGGTTTCCAGCAGTTCCACACTGGTTCCATGCTGGTTCCACGTCCAGGCACTGGGAATGGCTCTCCCAGTCCAGCAGACAGTGACGGGCTGCAGATGCTGGATGGGCTGGGGGAGTTTTATTTCCAATCCCCTGTTTAACCTCCCTGAGGAGCATTCCATCCACACTTTCTCCACCACTGAGGACCAGGGCCTTGGACACCAGCACCTCCCACAGCTCTGCTGTGCCAGTCTCCAGGGATCAGCCTGGCTGAGATTCACAAACCTGTGAAAAATTCCTCTCCCACTGCTGACATCCTCAGGGCCAACATCTGCTGCTGGTCCCGTCAGGATGGATCCAGCTGTGGACAGAGCAAAAATCAGGTCAGTCCCGGACCACCAGAGAGCTGCAGGAAGCCAAATGTGACACCAGAGCCATGGCATGAGCTGGGGCTGGGGTCTGTGCTGATGGCAGCGGTGGGTGGTGGAGCCTCACAGGGGTCACACAGCTCAGAAAGACAGCAGAAATTAATTACAAACGGAAGGGCAAACTCTTCACCTGGTGCCAGCTGGTGAAGAACAACTGCACAGACTTGGGCAATAAAACACCCGAGAGCTGTGAATTCTCACAATGATCAGAGCCCCAGGCTGGCCCAGGGGAGGCTCAGCTCGGCCAGCAGCAGGAATTTCCCCATGGAAAGGGTGCTCAGGCCTTGGCACTGCCCAGGGAGCTTTGGAGTGCCCATCCCTGCGGGTGTCCCCTGGAGGTGGCACTCAGAGCTCTGCGCTGGGGACAAGGTGGGCACAGGGGGGACTGCCTGGGCTGGGAGGGCTTTTCCAACCCCAGGGATTCTATTCTATGATTATCTGATTCCAACCCAACCCATTCCACGATTCCACGACTCTGTGTGTGCCATTTCTATGGTCAATTGTGGCTTTGTGCATCACACACCTGATGTGGTTTCATTCGGAGAAATGCCCATACCCTGGGTGATGTCACCACATAAATATTTGAACCAAACATCATTTCCTCCATTGATTTCCCTCCCACAGAAACGTCTAATGGAGAATGAGGCTGTGCCTGCTTTCTTTGCTAAAAAAAGAAGGAATAAATACCTCAATAAAGTCTGAAATTCTGTAGCAGAGTACTGGCTATGCACTGCTATTGTGCCAGGGATATCAGCAATTTCCATCAGTTAATTAGGGAGCTGAGCCCACAGGGATCAGGCCGGGGTTATCAGTGAGAACAGTTATTCTTGTGGGCACAAAGGAGAGTTAAAGATTAACCAGCAAAGCAAATGAGCTCCCGGAGATTGGCAGCGTTAGGGACCAGGTCTGTGGGTCTGCAGAGGGGCCGACAAGGAGGGAGGCCCCGCTCGGGGTGGGATTCCTGCCTGATGGATCACCCAGACAGACTGGGTAAGCTGTGAGCCCCACCACCAGATGGGTTTGCCCTGGTCTGCCCGGGGCTCCCAGGCAGAATGTAAAGGCAGAGCAGAGACTCCTGGAATGGTCTGGATGGCAAGTGACCCCAAGGATCATCTCCTTCCACCCGTGCCATGGCAGGGCCACCTCCCACTGTGCCAGCTGCTCCAAGCCCCAGTGTCCAGCCTGGCCTTGGGCACTGCCAGGGATCCAGGGGCAGCCACAGCTGCTCTGGGCACCCTGTGCCAGCCCTGCCCACCCTGCCAGGGAACAATTCCTGCCCCAGATCCCACCCAGCCCTGCCCTGGGCACTGGGAAGCCATTCCCTGGCTCCTGTCCCTGCAGCCCTTGGGAATTGTCTCTCTCCATCTTGGAGGTGTTTTGCCACTTTAATGATTTCATGATTCCTGGGGCAGGGAGGCGGTGACATTTGTATCTATATCTTTATCTTTATCTTTATTTATATTATTTATAATATTTATATTTATACCTCTCAGGCCTCCCCAAGGCAGGTGGACCCTGCCCTGTGACAGAGGCTTTGCTGAGGTTTCCTGCAAAAGCCTGCAGGTGAATCTCCTCTGCAGAAACTGTGCAGGAGAGAAGCCTCTCGTGGGGTCTTGGCCTCTGGGCTATGTCCCTGCTCCAGGAAAAGGAGGAATGTGACAAAAGGAACAAGAACAGAAG
Source organism: Sylvia atricapilla (assembly GCF_009819655.1). Lineage (NCBI taxonomy): Eukaryota > Metazoa > Chordata > Aves > Passeriformes > Sylviidae > Sylvia > Sylvia atricapilla. The sequence goes on along the minus strand of NC_089141.1, from coordinate 115,044,403 downwards.
AAACAACCTTTCTGTGAAGGTGCTGACATGGCACCAAGAACCTCTGGTGCATCTGGCGTGGGGCAGCCTGTGTGAACCTGTGGAGATGGTTCCTCTCCTTGGGGACCCGGGGAGCCCCACGGCAGGCTGAGGCCACAGGGTGAGGGGGCAGCAGGGACAGGAGCATCCCTCATCCACATCCTCGTCCTCATCTGCATCTGTATCTGCATCCCACCTCCTTCATCCTGCACCCACATCCAAATCTGCATCAGCATCTGTATCTGTATCTGCGTCTCACCTCCTTCATCCCACATCCACATCTCCATCCCACTTCTTTCATCCTGTCTCCACATCCACATCTGCATCTACATTTTCCACACACAGCACCTGCCTCCTGCCTCTGGATTCTGTATCTCATCCCATCTCCTGCCTCTGCCTCCCTCACCCTGCATCCCATATATCTCCCATCCCACATTCCACATCCCTCATCCCGCATCCCTCATCCCGCATTCCTGCTCCCTCACGGCACATTCCACATCCCGCATTCCACATCTCCCATCACACATTCCACATCCCACATCCCGCATCCCACAATCCCACATCTCCCATCCCACATCACTTATCCCGCATCTCACATCTCCCATCGCACATTCCACATCCCGCATTCCGCATCTCCCATCCCACAATCCCACTCCCACACCCCGCAATCCCGCATTCCCCATCTCCCATCCCACAATCCCACTCCCACACCCCGCGATCCCGGATCCCACATCCCGCCCGCCCCGGCCCCGCAGCCCCGGCAGAGGGAACCATCGAGCCGCTCTCGGGCCCGCGCTGGGGCAGCTCCGGCCGAGGGCGCTGCGGGAGCCCGGCCCCGCTCCTTGGCTCTCCCGGGCGGGACGGGCCCGGGCCCGCGGCTGTGCCCGGCCTCCCGGTTACCCTGGGGGCTCCCGGTTACCGTGGGGGCTCCCGGTTACCGTGGGGGCTCCCGGTTACCCTGAGGGCTCCCGGTTACCGTGGGGGCTCCCGGTTACCGTGGGGGCTCTCGGTTACCGTGGGGGCTCCCGGTTACCCTGGGGGCTCCCGGTTACCCTGAGGGCTCCACAATTACCCTGGGGGCTCCTCGGTTACCCTGGGGGCTCCACAATTACCCTGGGGGCTCCCGGATACCGTGGGGGCTCCACAATTACCCTGGGGGCTCCCGGATACCCTGGGGGCTCCACAATTACCCTGAGGGCTCCTCGGTTACCCTGAGGGCTCCCGGTTACCGTGGGGGCTCCACAATTACCCTGGGGGCTCCCGGTTACCCTGAGGGCTCCCGGTTACCCTGGGGGCTCCCGGTTACCCTGGGGGCTCCTCGGTTACCCTGGGGGCTCCCGGTTACCCTGGGGGCTCCACAATTACCCTGGGGGCTCCCGGTTACCCTGAGGGCTCCCGGTTACCCTGGGGGCTCCCGGTTACCCTGGGGGCTCCTCGGTTACCCTGGGGGCTCCCGGTTACCCTGGGGGCTCCACAATTACCCTGGGGGCTCCCGGTTACCCTGGGGGCTCCCGGTTACCCTGGGGGCTCCTCGGTTACCCTGGGGGCTCCCGGTTACCCTGGGGGCTCCACAATTACCCTGGGGGCTCCCGGTTACCCTGGGGGCTCCCGGTTACCGTGGGGGCTCCCGGTTACCCTGAGGGCTCCGGTTACCCTGAGGGCTCCCGGTTACCCTCGGAGCTCCCCGTTCCCCTCAGAGCCCCGTTCCCCTCAGGGCTCCCCGTTCCCCTCGGGCCCCGCTGTGCTGCTCCTGAGCCGTGCCCTGCTTTGCAGAGCCTGGGCTGGGCGCTGCAGGGAAGGGCCTTTTCTCAGCTCCTCTTGTGCCCAGGTTTCCCAGGGCAGCAGGGGCTGGGGGCACAGCACAAACCACAGAGGGAGTAACGGGGTTCAGAGCAGAGACGGACCAAGCTGGGCAGCGAGGAGGCTCCCTGGAGTGGGGCTGGGACACTGCAGGACAAGGGGATTTGGGGCAGGGATTTTCGGGGACTGTTGTAGTTTTGGTTTCTTTTTCTCTGCCGAGGTCAGGAGGAATACATGGGAAATGCAGATGTCGAGTTCAGACTTGGATGTTTATTGTCTCTTATCTGTGCACAGACTCACCAGCCTGAGCTCTAACTGGCAAGTCAGAGAACAGGGGTAAATGGAGGCTTTTAACTCTTTCCAAGGTTATTTAAGTGATAATCCCCCAATAACCTGTATTATTTATACTTTTGACCCAATAATGACCACCCAAGGCCTGCAATGGGGACCTTCTTCACCCAATTACAGAAACCCACCCAAACCCATGGAGAAGAAGGAAGAAGAAGGTGAAGAAGAAGGGCTTAGACAACATCCCAAATCCTTCATCTTGACTCCCATGTATTACTATACACTAAAATCCTCAAATCCAAGTTTCCAGAATTGCAGCAGGGCCCAGGGGGGCAGGTGCTTCCCACACCTGGCAAACAGGAGTGCAAAGCCCTCACCACCCTGGGGAGCAGCTGCCCTGTCGTGTTTGGGGTAATTTGAGCCTTGCAGTGTAGGGGCAGCTCACCCCCAGCTCTGCTCTGCTCCCTCTGCCTCCCATCACACCAGGACCCCAGGTTTGACCTCTGGGGGTGGATAATTCCCAAATCAGCAGAGCTCAGCACCAAACTCACATCCAAGACTAGGGGTGGGCTGGGAGCAGCCAACCCCCGGCACCTCTGCTGGAAACCCCAGTCACTGACAGGAGCAGCAGGGTCTCATGGCAGGTGGGGGGTCCTGGGAGGACAAACCAGGTGTGCCCCAGTCACTTCTGCTTTTCTTCCCTCCCCACTTTAATCTGTGCCTCAGTTTCCCTGCCTGGAAAAGGTGGATTTCCTGCCGTTTGTGTCAACAAAAACCTGTTTGGTCCTTTTGCCTCATCCCAAGGGTCTGTTGGTCCTTTTGCATCCCCTAAAGCCGTCGTCCCCTGGGCATGAACCAGCCCAGAGGTTTCTGCAGGAAGCTCCCACATTCCAGAGAAAGGAAAAGGCACTTCCCAGGGCAGTGCTGGTGCCTCCAGAGCCTCACTCAGGGCCTGCTTGGAAGAGACTTGTGAACATCAGGAGCTCCTGGGGTCACAGCAGATTCTGGGTGAATTTTGTGCCTTTCAATCCCTGGAGCTCAGTCTGGACAGCTTCGTGCTCCCCAGCACAATCACTGTGCTGCGGATCAGCCCAAAGCAGCCTGTCCCAAGTCCCGGGAGAAGTGTGGGAGCCCAGGCTGGGAGCACAGGAGGAGCTTCCCTGGAGCACAGCTGGCTCAGCATCCCCTCCCCGGCCTGGGCTGGGCTGGTCAGGAGGACACTGCACCCCCAGCCCAAACTGGCCTCGTTATCCAGCCAGGACGTGGGGAAAGCCTGGCTAAGGCCACCCTGGACAGGGCTTGGAGCAACCTGGGTACTGGGAGGTGTCCCTGCCATGGCACGGGAGTAGAAATGGATGAGCTTTGAGGTCCCTTCCAACCCAAACCAGTCTGAGATTCCATGATTCCAAGATTCTAATTATAGAATTTAAAACATTTTATGGAATTCTATTCATTCTGAGGAAGAATTCATCTTGCTGTGTCCCTGGGTAGGAGCAGGACACGGGACAGCAAACAAGCCGCTTTCCTGAAGGGGACCTGCCATCCCCTGCCATGAGCATTTCATGGTGTTTCTGGAGAGCAGCCACTGACCTGTGCCTCAGTTTCCCCACAGGGAGCTGTGCCTGGGGGGGAGCAGGGGGCCAGGGAGAACGGATCCCCTGGGAGCTGTTCTCCGAGAGGAGGAGGAGGAGGACAAAGTGTGAAATTCCCTCTCTTAGGGAAACAGGAAAGGTTTCAGCAGCAGCTGGCCCCTCGCACACAGCTGGCAGCAGCTGGCAGCAGCTGGCAGCAGCTGGCCCCTCGCACACAGCTGGCCCCTTGCACACAGCTGGCAGCAGCTGGCAGCAGCTGGCCCCTCACACAGCCTCCCCCGAGGCTTGCAGCAGGGCAGCAGGAGGAGGACGGAGAGTGGCTGGGTGTCAGGACATGTCCCCCCAGCCCCTTGGGAATGTGCATCTCCTGAGCCTGCCACGGCCTCTGCCCCACAGCCCCTGGGCCCCTCACTGACACAGCATCAGCGGCCATGCTGGGGAGCTGTCCTCCTGCTAGGAAAAATCAACAATAAATTCCAAAAGCTGCCTGTTTTCCCCCGGCTGCCGCTCTGGCTCAGCAGAAATGTTTTCTGCTGTGTCAGAGTCTGACTCAGCAGGACGGGGACGCTGCCCTGGGGCCGGGGGCTGCCTTATCACCGCCCGCAGGGCTGGTGTTTTTGCCAGCCCCGTTATCAGCCCCGAGCACGGCCAGGCGGGGCCGTGACTCAGCAGCCTGAGCCCGTGCAAACTCACGGCCCCAGTGGTGATGCAGAGCCCACAGACATCCCATAAACTGCAGGGAACGGGGCAGTGCCACCCCTCACCCTGACCCTGCTCCTGGCCCTGCTCCCAGGGCTCCCTTTGTGCCTGGCCGTGGGAAGAGCAGCCCCAGCCAAAGGCACCCCCTGGGCTGGGGTGAACTAGGGTCTGTGGGCCCTGTCCCGACCCCAGCCCAGCTCAGCTGCTCTTTGGCACTCCCCAGACGGTGCCTGGTGCTGGCAGAGCTGAGCAGAGTGACTGAGGACTCCAGGGCAGCCGGACTCCCCACGAGCCCAGGGAGCACTGAGGGCTGGATGAGCCCTGCTCTCTGTCTGGGCACCGGGGGAGGCTCTGCCAAGGGCTGCCCCAAGGTTCAGGGCCTCACTTGGGGCAGGGGGAGCTTCCTCCAGCCCCCAGACAACCACTCAGCCTCCTCAGAGGGATTCCCCCAGGTTCCACCCCATTTTCAGAGCCACTTTTGCCGCTTGAAGAAGAGGCTGGTGACAGGATGGGGTCACATCTGGAGTCAGGTCTGGTCTGCCCTCCCAAACCCAACACAGGAACAGGTCTGGCTCCATCCATTGCCACCTTTAAAGGCTGTAAGATCAGAACAAGACCCATAAAAGATGTTCCTGGCCCAGCTGGTCCCATGCCACGAGCAGGAGGAGAAAAGTCCTTGCCTGACTTGGTGGCCCTGGAGCCATCCTCGCACACAGGAAACCTTTTGTTGCCAAATGCCCCAGGACTGTGGGGTCTAGGACAGCTCTCGTGGTTTCCAGACAATGCTGGGACTTTTTGTGGAGGTCTGTGAGGAAGGGAACCTTCTGCAGGGCAGTGAGAGGCAGAGCCAGCTCAGCCTGTGGCAAGTGTAGTGCTGGGAGCACTGGTGACATCCCTTGGAGCTCACCTGGCCTGGGACAAAGGATGCTGGAGCCTTGCTGAGAGCCAGGCCCTTGCTCAGGGGTCTGGGGTTTACCTGGCTGAGGGAGCAGCCTAAGAAATGGCATTTATGGCCTGCTCTGCACCCTCTGCTGCCAGCACAGCTTCAACCAAGCTTTTCCGGTGCTTTTCTCAGGTGCTTTTCCTGCAGCACGGCCTGGCTCAGTCTGTGCACGGAACCCTGGGCTCCCTCAGTGGCCACGGGGCAGGGGAGCTCTGGCAGGGGGAGAGCAGCCCCATGGCTACAGGAGAGGGGAGAGCAGCCCCATGGCTACAGAAGGGGAGAGCAGCCCCATGGCTACAGGGAATGGGAGAGCAGCCCCATGGCTACAGGGAATGGGGAGAGCAGCCCCATGGCTACAGGGGATGGGAGAGCAGCCCCATGGCTACAGGGAATGGGGAGAGCAGCCCCATGGCTACAGGGGATGGGAGAGCAGCCCCATGGCTACAGGGGATGGGAGAGCAGCCCCATGGCTACAGGGGATGGGGAGAGCAGCCCCATGGCTATAGGGAATGGGGAGAGCAGCCCCATGGCTATAGGGAATGGGGAGAGCAGCCCCATGGCTACAGGGAATGGGGAGAGCAGCCCCATGGCTATAGGGAATGGGGAGAGCAGCCCCATGGCTACAGGGAATGGGAGAGCAGCCCCATGGCTACAGGGAATGGGGAGAGCAGCCCCATGGCTACAGGGAATGGGGAGAGCAGCCCCATGGCTACAGAAGGGGAGAGCAGCCCCATGGCTACAGGGGATGGGGAGAGCAGCCCCATGGCTACAGGGAATGGGAGAGCAGCCCCATGGCTACAGAAGGGGAGAGCAGCCCCATGGCTACAGGGAATGGGGAGAGCAGCCCCATGGCTATAGGGAATGGGGAGAGCAGCCCCATGGCTACAGGGGATGGGGAGAGCAGCCCCATGGCTACAGGGAATGGGAGAGCAGCCCATGGCTACAGGGGATGGGAGAGCAGCCCCATGGCTACAGGGAATGGGGAGAGCAGCCCCATGGCTACAGGGGATGGGGAGAGCAGCCCCATGGCTATAGGGAATGGGGAGAGCAGCCCCATGGCTACAGGAGAGGGGAGAGCAGCCCCATGGCTACAGGGAATGGGGAGAGCAGCCCCATGGCTACAGGGGATGGGGAGAGCAGCCCCATGGCTATAGGGAATGGGGAGAGCAGCCCCATGGCTATAGGGAATGGGGAGAGCAGCCCCATGGCTACAGGGAATGGGGAGAGCAGCCCCATGGCTATAGGGAATGGGGAGAGCAGCCCCATGGCTACAGGGGATGGGGAGAGCAGCCCCATGGCTACAGGGAATGGGAGAGCAGCCCCATGGCTACAGGGGATGGGAGAGCAGCCCCATGGCTACAGGGGATGGGGAGAGCAGCCCCATGGCTACAGGGGATGGGGAGAGCAGCCCCATGGCTACAGGGAATGGGGAGAGCAGCCCCATGGCTGTAGGGAAAGAGAGAGCAGCCCCATGGCTACAGGGAATGGGAGAGCAGCCAGCCCCATGGCTACAGGGAATGGGGAGAGCAGCCCCATGGCTACAGGGAATGGGAGAGCAGCCCCATGGCTACAGAAGGGGAGAGCAGCCCCATGGCTACAGAAGGGGAGAGCAGCCCCATGGCTACAGGGAATGGGGAGAGCAGCCCCATGGCTACAGGGAATGGGAGAGCAGCCCCATGGCTACAGAAGGGGAGAGCAGCCCCATGGCTATAGGGAATGGGAGAGCAGCCCCATGGCTACAGGGAATGGGGAGAGCAGCCCCATGGCTACAGGGAATGGGGAGAGCAGCCCCATGGCTACAGGAGAGTCCTCTCCCACCCTCGTGGTCCGTGTGATGCTACACGTTCTGTCCTGGTGTGAATCCTGCCTGTGGGCACCAGGCAGGGATGGGGGAGACCCTGAACTCCTGTCCTGTAACAGCTCCTGCTTGCCCTGGGAGAAAAACATGAGAGGAAAGCTCAATGTACCCCAGGGGCAGGAGAGGAGAGGCTCCAGGGAGAGCTCAGAGCCCTGCCAGGGCCTGAAGGGGCTCCAGGAGAGCTGCAGAGGGACTGGGGACAAGGGCTGCAGGGACAGGAGCCAGGGAATGGCTTCCCAGTGCCCAGGGCAGGGCTGGATGGGCTCTGGGGCAGGAATTGTTCCCTGGCAGGGTGGGCAGGGCTGGCACAGGGTGCCCAGAGCAGCTGTGGCTGCCCCTGGATCCCTGGCAGTGCCCAAGGCCAGGCTGGACACTTGGAGCACCTGGGACAGTGGGAGGTGGCCCTGCCATGGCAGCGGTGGCACTGGAAGAGGTTTAAGGTCCCTTCCAACCCAGCCCAGCCCATTCCATGATTCCACAGCAGAACTGCACCTGCTGTGACTGATGTAGGCTGGAGATCTGTCCATCTGTCTGTCCCTGGGCCAGACCCCAGCCCCTGGCTGACTGTCCCCATGTCCCCCAGCCCCCAGCCCTGGGCTGACTGTCCCCATGTCCCCATGTCCCCATGTCCCCATGTCCCCGTGTCCCCCAGCCCCGGGCTGACTGTCCCCATGTCCCCCAGCCCCCAGCCCCGGGCTGGCTGTCCCCATGTCCCCATGTCCCCCAGCCCCCGGCCCCGGGCGGTTTATCGGTGGCCGCAGGCGGGGAGCGGCGGGGGCTGCCCGCGGCGATAGCGGAGGCAGGGCTCGCTGATAGCTCCGTGTGCCGGGCAGGGCCAGCACCGAGCCCTGCCGGGCAGGGCCAGCTCCGGGCACGGCTGCAAACTCCTCCCGACCCCCCGAGCGTGTCCCTCCCTGGAGCTGTGCCCCAGTGTCCCCTGAGCCAGGGGCTGAGGGGCTGGGGACAGCCACAGCCCGAGTCCCTGCTGTGCTGGGCGATGGGAGCCCAGCTGGGGCAAGGGCAAACCATGGAGGAAAAGCTCTGCCCTGAGGGGGCACATCCTGCGGGCAGCTTGTCCAGGATAAAAATCCTGCTCTTGTCCATCTCTGCCCGGCTTTGCACGGCTTCTTGTGGTGAGGGAGGGCTCAGAAGCAGTTTCACTGAGATCCAGCTGTCCCCCAGATTGCTGGCTCTGATGGCTCACCCTGTGCCCCCATCCTGTCCCCACACTGAGCTCTGCACCCCCGGCCGGGGGCACTGGGCTGGTCCCAGGGCTGAGCACATCGTGGCGGGTCCCTTTGCAGGGCCACAGGGACAGGGATGGACACACAGGGTCCATCTGGGTCTCCTGCTGTGCGCAGCAGGTTCTTGGGGCACTTCTCTTAATCCAGTCCCCATCCCCCAGCAGTGTCCCCAGAACCCACATTCCAGACCCAGGAGATTGCCTGTGAAATTAAAGCAATACAGTGAAAGGCTCTGAGTCAATTTAAACCTGTTTGTATCAGAAGTGAGGCACGGGTTGGGATTCTTGGGGTGGTCCTGTGCAGGGCCAGAAGCTGGACACCATGGTCCTTGTAGGTCCTTTTCCAGCAGGAATTTCCCCATGGAAAGGGTGCTCAGGCCTTGGCACTGCCCAGGGAGCTTTGGAGTGCCCATCCCTGCAGGTGTCCCCTAGAGGTGGCACTCAGAGCTCTGCGCTGGGGACAAGGTGGGCACAGGGGGGACTGCCTGGGCTGGGAGGGCTTTTCCAGCCCCAAGGATTCAGGGATTGTGTCCCTTTCAGCTCAGGTTATTCCATGTTTCTATAATTGCATGGCATGAAGGTGAAGCTGGAGCAGTCAGAGCAAGGGGTGCCCCTCACCCCTTGGAGTCAGACCTAAAAGATACCAAGGCTTAAATCGGGATCCCAAAATGAGAGAACTTTGTTAGGGGCAGAGAGGAATTCCTTTAACCTCCACAGCATTTCCCCTGATTGTTACAGCAGAGAAATCAGTAGGAATGTCTTTGTGCTGAGAGCAGAGTGCCTGGGGCTGAAGGAGACAACTCTCCCTGTGGAGATGAATCCAGCTCTCTGCTCTAACATTCCAACCTGCCTGGAGTGTCCACCGTGCTGCCCCCACACCTCTGCTCTCTGTGGTGTGCCCAGTGTCCCTGTCCCTTCTAAGGAAAAAAACTGCATTTCCAGAAATTCTTTCCTACCATGTTCAGGCAACAACCAGTCCCAGCCAGGGGAAGTTGTACAAACTGTACTGATTCAGACACTGCATTTCCCTGGGCTCATCACTGACCACATCCTGAACGGGTTTAGAGCAGCTGCTCTGTCCTTTTCCCTAAAGTCTGGGAGCATCTGGCTTTGCTCTGCTGCTCTGGGCACCCTGTGCCAGCCCTGCCCACCCTGCCAGGGAACAATTCCTGCCCCAGAGCCCAGCCAGCTCTGCCCTCTGGCACTGGGAAGCCATTCCCTGGCTCCTGTCCCTGCAGCCCTTGTCCCATGTTTTCCCAGGGGTTCCTGATATCCCCTGCTGCCCCAAGCACCATTCCACCACCCCTTAGTGGGGGTCTGCGGTGGTGGGAAATCACCTCTGACTCCAAGCCAATGCAAGGCACCAGTCCCAGACTGGCCAAAGTGGGCCACTGGGGAGCTGTGGGGCAGGAGCTGAGGTAGGAATTTACAGAGCGGCTGCAAAAGGCCATTGCCAGGACAGGCTCTCCCCATGCGCAGGCACAAGGCCCTAATCCCATTAGTGGCTGATTCACCTGCTGTTATTCCTTTGCTATTGTGCCCATCTGAAGGGATTTAGAGGTTAAAGAGCTGTTGTGGGGATAAGACCAACCATTAAAGGGATCAATACAGGAGAGCAGCATGGAATGGGCCTGTCTGAGCAAAAATTATTTCTGCCTTTCTTCCTCCTGTTGCCTTTGCCTTCCTCCTTCCCCCTCAGCTCTTTATGGCCATCATTGCATCCAGGAGAAGTCATCCTGCTCCCACAGCAGCAAAACCAGAGCCTGATGGGTCACACCGTGGCTCCAGCCTGCAGGCTTCTCACCACAAGCCACATCTCTTCTTGTTTTCAACAGACTCCAGAAACCCAGCATTGATTAACCACATTTTAAAAATGATGTTAATGCTGCAGGTAGCAGTCTCCTCCAGCCTCTGTGTTTGATGTTGTCCTGCCTGTCCCAGGCTCACCCTCCTGCTCCCCCTCCCTGAGCATTTCCCTGCTGCTGGTTCAGATGCAGCAGAAAAGCATCATTATCTTTTCCCTTTCAAAGTTCAGCCTCGCAGAGCTGAAAATGAATCCCCTATCAGAGGCGAGGGCATTGCTAAGAACAGCCCCCGATGCAGCCCGGGTTTTAATTTCAATGCCAGGGAATTGGCATTGAAATGCCAATTTCAGAGGCTGCCGAGAAGTAATAAATGAGAGGTCACTGAGGCCGTTCTTGTGCCCAGCTGGGCGAGCAGCTGCCAGCCAGGCTCACGTGATGGGAACGTCTGCCTGGGCAACTGCGGCCGCACAGACTCAAAATTCACATATTCACCAATTCCATCGCACTCTTTGTAGCCGTGTGGGAGGAATTGGGACAACTTCTGGAGTGCCCAGATCTCTTCAGAGGCACGGGTGTGTCGTGTCTCTGCTGTGTAGGTGAGGAGCCCCGGGCACCTGACGATAGCTTTATCTGCCCCACACAGCCCCACTGCCGGGCTATCAGAGCCTGCCGGGGGCTGCTGGAGGGCCTCTCCCACGGCCAGAAATGGAAACAATTCATAATGGCTCACAGAACCCTGTGGGGAGCAGCTAAGGTGTGACTACAGATGTGATCCCCCAATGGATCAGGGTGATGGGCTCGTGCCACTGTTCCCAGTGAGATCACAGAATGGCAAACTGGTGCAGCTTGGGAGGGACCTTAAACCTCACCCAGTGCCACCCCTGCCACGGCAGGGACACCTCCCACTGTCCCAGGCTGCTCCAAGCCCCAGTGTCCAGCCTGGCCTTGGGCACTGCCAGGGATCCAGGGGCAGCCACAGCTGCTCTGGGCACCCTGTGCCAGCCCTGCCCACCCTGCCAGGGAACAATTCCTGCCCCAGAGCCCATCCAGCCCTGCCCTGGGCACTGGGAAGCCATTCCCTGGCTCCTGTTTCTGCTTCCCCGTGTAAAAAGTCCCTCTCCAGCCTTCTCAGATCAATAGGCCAATATCAGTCTGTAATTGGGAGATTTCAGAGGTCTGGATGAGACTTCTTAAACTGCCCACAGACAGACCCAAAGGCACAGATTTAAATAATCATGGAATGGTTTGGGCTGGATAATCACCTAGTTCCAGCTCCCTGCGATGGGCAGGGGCACATTCTATCCCAGGCAGCTATCCCAGGCAGCTCCAAGCCCCATCCAGCCTGGCCTGGAGCAACTCCAGTGTCCATGGTTTTGTCTGGGTGCCTGACACCTCAAGCATCCTGGCTTTGCCTGTCTGAGCACGGGAGCACAGCTTCCCTGGAGGCCTGGGAACCAGGAAAACAGCCCTGCAGTGACAGCCAGACCAAACAAAAGCCTGTAGAGGGAATGGATGTTGCTGATCAGGCTGTGACACAGCAGGGTCCTGCTGGCCTTGTGCAAGGCTTTGAATTCCCAGCAGGGACGGAGCCCGGAGGGGCTGCCCTGGGGACACTGAGCAGAGGAGCTGCAGCCCACCCTGGCATCTCCCACACTCGTGTTCCTGGGAAGCTGGAGCTAGGAGGTGACCACTGCTTCACTGACACCATCCCTGCCAGTGTCCCAGGCCAGGCTGGACAGGGCTTGGGGCAGCCTGTGGTAGTGAAGGTGCCCTTTCCATGGCACGGATGAGCTTTAAAGTCCTTCCCAACCCAGACAATTCCCGGACCCTAAAGCCCCTCTGAGGGGTCCGTGCCTGTGGCAGGGGTGGGTGCAATGTCCGTGCCTGTGGTGAGCGGGCAGCAGGGACAAAGGACAGGGAGATAAGAGGGTCCTGAGGTGGCCTGTTAAGGGCCTCCCAGGGCTTTCCTCGAAGACCACACCTCAGTGCGGAGTGACCAGTGCCTGGGACCCCCACCCAGCCCAGCCCAGGGCCCCACCAGGGGCCAGCCCGGGGATAAAAGCCCGGCACGTCCGGGCTCAGCTCAGGCTCCGAGTGCTCCTGCAGCCCAGGCCAGCAGCTCACCATGGTGCACTGGACAGCCGAGGAGAAGCAGCTCATCAGCAGCCTCTGGGGCAGGGTCAGCGTGGAGGAATGCGGCGCCGAGGCCCTGGCCAGGTGAGTGCAGCCAGAGCCAGCCCCGTTCCCCTGCCCAGGAACCACCCCAGGCACGGCTGGGACATGTCACTGTGTGTGCCCTGTCTGTCCCCAGGCACGGCTGGACGTGTCACTGTGTGTGCCCTGTCTGTCCCCAGGCACGGCTGGACGTGTCACTGTGTGTGTCCTGTCTGTCCCCAGGTTGCTGATCGTCTACCCCTGGACCCAGAGGTTCTTTGACAACTTCGGGAACCTGTCCAGCCCCACGGCCATCCTGGGCAACCCCAAGGTGCGTGCCCATGGCAAGAAGGTGCTCACCTCCTTTGGAGAAGCCATCAAGAACCTGGACAACCTCAAGGGCACCTACTCCCATCTGTCCGAGCTGCACTGTGACAAGCTGCACGTGGACCCCGAGAACTTCAGGGTGAGTGTCCTTGGAGCCTCACCTTCTGTCCCTCCTTCCTCAGAGCCCCTCAGTGCCTGGGGGATTTCCAACAGGCTCCAATAACTTGTGTTTTAGTCACCAAACAGGACGTGGCTGCCTGGAGCGGGAACTGGGGGCAAGGGAGGGTTGGAATTCAGTACTGCAGGGTAATACTGGGCTCTGGGCTGCAAGGACAAAGTTGGTGGCAAACACAGGGAGATTCTCCAGAACTCTGGGGGCTTGTGCAGGCAAGGCTGGAGAAAAGGAGCAGGATGTTGGCCTCTGCTTCAGCCTCTGCTTAAGCCTGGCTTTGGGGATGTACAAGGTGGAGCTCGCACGGACCCTCGGCTGATGTAGCTGTGGTGTTTCACAGCAGAAAAAGGAAAGGCACAGAAATGTCCAGAGGCTGGAAAATGTGAGGGGGAGCAGAGATGCAGCAGCTGGATGCTGATGCCCACGGCCAGCACAGGGCTCTTGTCCTGCAGCTGACAGACCTTCCCTGGGCCACAGCCCCAGGACCCTCTGGGGACTCTGGTCCTGGGGTGCTGTGCAGGGTGAAAGGGTGCCCAGCGCCCTGCTGACCCGATTTCCCTCTTGCCTTGCCTCTGCAGCTCCTGGGGGACATCCTGATCATCGTCCTGGCCACACACTTCACCAAGGACTTCACCCCTGCCTGCCAGGCCGTGTGGCAGAAGCTGGTGGGGCTGGTGGCCCACGCCCTGGCCCGCAAGTACCACTAGAGCCTCGGGGCATCTGTGTTTGTAACAGGCAATAAAAACCACATTTTCTGGAATTCTTTGTGTTCTGTGTCTCTGTGGGCCTGGGGCCTCTCCTCCTGGGGTGTTTGCAAGGATATCAATGTGTAGAGTCACTGGTGAGGCAGAAATTTACCCCTCCGTGGTTTGCTACTGATGTGTTAAGTTGATCAAAAGTGTTTTCTGCATTGGTGATGAAAACTGGTGCAGAGTTTGATATCCGAAATGTGTAAGATCCCAAGAGCAGGGGATGAGGGCAGCTTTCAGACAGGATGTGTTAGAGCCTTTTTTTTTTCTCATTTTGGCTTAAGGGAAGCACATCTTTTCACTGGGATGGAAAGATCCCATGTAAGCATCTCAGTTTCAGCAAAGTTTTTCCAAGAACAGCCTAAAAAGCAACAAGTAGAGACATGTTGGTATCTCAGAATGATGATCCGCTTGTTTTGCATGATTTAGGAATAAATATTTTGCCTTTCTCCTGATAGAGCAGGGGTTTGCACTTGACCCCTCTATCCTGCACAGCCAAGCAGGCAAAGGTCCAGCCTTGCTGGCAGTCCCGAGGGGCTGGGGAAAAGAATTAGGAAAAAAAGCCCAAAATCTGATTCCCTGCAGCACCTTCTCCTTTCACCCAGCAGACGGGCATTTCAGCAGGACTGCAGGAGGTGAGACCACTCTCGACACCCTGTTGCAGTTGAAAGCCGTGGAATCTCCCAGCACACACGAGGCTGGGTGGTGGGTGTACCCTGCAGCCCCCCAGGCCTGTGGGGGTGCCCAGGGCTGGCCCAAACCAGCACCCAGTGCAGTGCCAGGGACCTCACAGTGACTTTTCATCTCAGGGTCCCCATCATGGTCATTCTGTCGCTCCCCTCCTGGACACATCCCAGTGCTGATGTGGATCCTGTCCTGCTCTCAGCGCCTGGATGTCCCTGTTGTCCAGGGCTAGGGACAGTGACAAGGCTGTGTCACAGAGCCAGTGTGTCCCACGCTCCCAGTGACAGTCGTCCCTCTCTGGTGTGACAGAGCAAAGTGACAACACCACCAGCCCACCCGACCCAGAAACAGGTGAGGAGAGCAGAGGAGAGCCCTGGGTGCAGGATCCCCCTGGGTCCCTGGCAGTGCCCAGGTTGGACACTGGGGCTTGGAGCAGCCTGGGACAGCGGGAGTGGCACTGGGTGGGCTCTGAGGTCCCTCCCAACCCAACCCTTCTGGGATTTTAAAAGAGGACCTAAGACACCTTCAGGATGTGCTGGCTAAAGACACAAGGCCCTGCATGTTCTGGAGGAGAGCAGAGGTTGGCCTGGCTCCAGAGCAGAGCCTGGGCACAGATGCCACTGCTGCTGATAAGGGCTCTGTAAAGCTTGGCGGGGACACTGCTGCAATCAGGGACCAGGAAACTCTGCTTGGGGCAGAAAGGCCTCACTGGAGCTGCCTTTGGGAGGGTTTGTCTCTAAAAGGGAAGGATTTTGTCCATGGAAGGGGGCAACTGTGCAGCCTGGTCTAGTAGAAGGTTCCCTGCCTATGGCAGGGGGTGGAATGAGCTGATCTTGAAGATCCCTTCCAACCTAAACCATTCCATGATCCCGTGGTTCCAGGGGCTGGGAGATCTTCCACCCACACCGAAGGGAGCAGCCAGCTGGGAGGATGCTTGAGGGAAGAGTCCTGAGCAAAGTGAAATCCATCCCAGGCTGAGAGCAGGGGCTGGTTTTCTGTCTGGGAATGAGCTGTCAGGTGCTGCTGGGGTTACACTGGGGGAAGATCTCCCTTTGACTCTGCAGGCTCAAAAAGAGCTACAGAAACTGCCCCTGCTCAGCACATTGAGAGGAACATTTCCCCTCCCAGCCTTGTCCCCAGAGAGCTCCCTGAGCAGTCAATCCCTGTGCTAGGAGCTCAGGTCCCAAACCTCCCAGCCAGGCCGCTGCCTCCAAGGCAGAAAGCAGGGGATTTGAAACCAAAATGAACTCTTTCTTATAAAAATGAATGAAGCTCCAGGGTGAGCCCAAGGCTGGCACTGTCTGAGCTGTGCTTGCCTTTGGTTTTTCCAGGTCTCACAGGGTCCAGGACTGCCCAGAGCTGGTGCAGTCCTGACCAGGCTCACCCTGCCAACCTCCCGGGCCCCTGGGGGCTGTCTGTGCCCCACTGGGAGCTCTTGTCACTGGCGGTGTCATGGGCCACTGGCCACAGCTGCGAACAGGGGGCCAGCCCAGCCCAGCAGACTTCAAAATTCTCCATGGCTCAATAATCCTCAAGTGCAGAAGCCCTTGGAATTCTTTCTTGGGGTGTTTCAAGGTGTGTCTGTAGCCTGTGTCAGCTGGTGGGTGCCCGGGGGCTCTGATGCAGCTGCTGGAGAGGCTCTGGGGCTGCCCAGGGACGCTGTGGCTGCCCTGCCAGGGCCCAGGGCAGGCTGCAGAAACCCGGGACACTGGGAGGTGGCCCTGCCCATGGCAGGGGGTGGCACTGGGTGAGCTTTGGGGTCTGGGCTTCCGTGATTCCACGTGCAAAGAGCACCGTGAGGGGTCCCCTGGCAGGAGGGGCCGGTGTCCCCGGCAGGGACACGGGACTGCGCCACCCCGGAATCCCCCTGGGCTGGAGCCGTGCCAGCAGCTCCACCTGTGCTCAGGGCTCAGGGGATGCTCGTGCACCCCGAGGGCGAGGGGGAAAGGGCCTCTCTCCCCCTTGGCCAGCTTCCAAAGGCCGCTATCTGCCCCCGTGCAGCCCCGCTCCCTGCCCGGCCCCAGGCAGCGGCGCCGTGCGCTGAGATTAGGCTGAGCCGTCTATAAAAATCCCTGGGGCTGCCTGAGGAGCCACGTCCTCCCCTCGGCATCGCTCAGGGCAGCCCGGGAAGCCTCTGCCGACACCATGGTGCACTGGACAGCCGAGGAGAAGCAGCTCATCACCTGCCTCTGGAGCAAGGTCAATGTGGCCGAGTGCGGCGCCGAGGCCCTGGCCAGGTGAGTGCAGCTCCTGCTCAGCTGCTCCTGCCTGGGAAAACCACTGCAGCCCCTGGAACACCAACATCTGTCTCTGTCTGTGTCCCTCCACCTCTCCCCAGGCTGCTGATCGTCTACCCCTGGACCCAGAGGTTCTTCTCCTCCTTCGGGAACCTGTCCAGCCCCACGGCCATCACTGGCAACCCCATGGTCCGTGCTCACGGCAAGAAGGTGCTCACCTCCTTCGCCGAGGCCGTCAAGAACCTGGACGGCATCAAGAAATGTTTTGCCCCACTGAGCAAACTCCACTGTGAGAAGCTGCACGTGGACCCCGAGAACTTCAGGGTGAGGCATGGGCAGCTCCAGCCTTGGCTGGGCAGAGGGGCTGGGCCCTGGAGGGGCTGAAGGGGTCTCGGAGGGCTCTGACAGTCAGCGACACCTCGGGAAAAGGTCTCTTTCCCCCCAACCCTGGGGCTGCCTGAGAGCCTGTGGAGATTGGGGGCAGTGGAGGGGAAAGGAGAGTCCTGTTTGGGGAAAGGAGAGTCCTGTTTGGGGAGGAGTTCTGGGCTGGGGTCTGTGAGAGGAGGCAGCCAGGCACGGGAGATGGATGGGGAGAAATGCAGAGACAGATGTGTCCTGGTCAGGAGAAACATCTTGGAGCAGGCAGAATGGAAGGAACTGAGACGGGGTTTAGAGGGAAGAGCTGAGCTCGGCTGGGAGGGAGTGGTTAAACCAGAAGGGGAGAAAAGCACAACTCCTCTGGCAGGAGGGTTCCGAGCCCAGGGCCAGCCAGGGTGGGCGGGTAGGGATGGCAATGGAGGGGTGAATTCCATAGAAGCCGAGGGAGGACAGTGCACAGCAGGCAAAGGAAGGTGCTGGGGGCAGGATCCAGCACCCCGGGGATCCCAGACCACAGGGTGTGCCAGGAGCCTGGTGCCCTGCACGGGGCCAGGGCAAATCTGAGATAAACCCGAGATAAATCTGAGATCAGCCTGCTCCTTGCGCTGCTGTGAGTTCCCCAGAGAGCCGGGTGGGGCGGTGAGGAGAGATGTGGGGCAGCCCCAGCTGATGGCTTCTTCTCCCTGCGCTGCCAGCTCCTGGGTGACACCCTCATCATCGTCCTGGCTGCCCACTTCGGCAAGGACTTCACCCCCGACTGCCAGGCTGCCTGGCAGAAGCTGGTCCGTGTGGTGGCCCACGCTCTGGCCCACGAGTACCACTGAGCCTCCCGGAGCCTTCCTGCCTGGAGACACTCCCGGGAATCCTCCTCGGGTTCTGCTGCCTCTAATCACCAAATAAACAGCAGCTGCTCCACCACCAGGAGATGTCTGGTTCCTTGTGGGGACGGGGAGGGAGGGACAGGGGCCCTGGGGGAGCAAATGCTCACAAACGGGGATAACACGAGCCAGGATCTCGCTCGTGCACGTGAAACTTGTCCGAGATGGAGATCCCAGGGGAATGTCCAGGACAAAACCCAGATAAACACCACAAAACACAAACAGAAACACTCTGGCACTTTGCGGAGACACCAGGTAACATTGCTTGGTTTAATGTTTTAAGACTTTCCCAGAGTGAGTGGAGTGGAACTGTACAAAATGTGCAGTGGGAGAAATGACAGGGAGATTGGGGCCACAGCTTGGAACTTCCTGTGTGTGGGGTTTTGTGGGATTGGAGGTTTTTTTAAAGTCATTGTCATTCTTAGATTATCCAAGGCAGAATGTGACAGACACAACCATCCAGGCTCGGTGGGATGTGACTTGGAAGAAGCCTGGGACAGTGGGAAGTGTCCCTGCCCATGGCAGGGGTGGGACTGGGTGAGATTCAAAGTTCCCTCCAGCCCAAGCCAGTCTGGCATTCTGTCACTCCATGCACACCACAGTGTTGGCTGCAGAGGGCTGGGGAGCAGTGTCACCCCCGGCCTGACCAGGGCCCTTTGGCCATGTCCCCTCCTGCAGTGAGCAGGAACAGACACAGACACTGTGCTCCAAGGTGATCCAGACCCCTCAGGGCATTCCTGTGCCCCAGGAGCTCCATCCCTGTCCCCTGCACCTGCTCCAGCTGGGCACAGAGGAGCAGCCCCAGGAGCCTCAGCTGCCTCTCCCACTGCTCAGGAACAGCACTGATCAGCCCTGGGTCAGGCACTGCCTCGGGCTGCACATCTGTGCAGATGTTTCTTCTTCCTGGAAAGGGTGCTCAGGCCTTGGCAGTGCCCAGGGAGCTTTGGAGTGCCCATCCCTGCAGGTGTCCCCTGGAAGTGGCACTCAGAGCTCTGGGCTGGGGACAAGGTGGGCACAGGGGGGACTGCCTGGGCTGGGAGGGCTTTTCCAGCCCCAGGGATTTGGGGGTTCTGTGGGATCCCAGTAATCCCAGTCTTCCCCACTCTCCTCATGCCCTGTGAGCCAAGAGCCTGCAGGCAGGGTGCTCCAACGCCCTGGGGTGTAGCATCTCCCTCCCAGCCCTGCCTGACCTCGGCCGAGAAGCTCTTTGGGACACGAGTTCCCTCTTGGCTGCACGGCCTTGCCGTGGTTTTAGCAGCGTCACCGTGAAGTTAATCCAGCTCTTACACAGCTGATGGGGAAGCAAAGGGAGAACCCAAAGCCTGGCAGGTCCTGCAAGAAGAGGAGGAGAAACTGGTGCATTCAGAGGGAGAGCCCAAGAGCCCCGAGTCCCCATCTCCTGCCTCAGGGGTTGGCACCATCCAAGGGGCACCAGGGCTGGCACCTTCCCTGGCGCTGCTCCGCGGGGAGCCGTGCTGGGACCTCGCCCGGAGATAAAGCCACCCTCCGGCAGGGCTGGAAATCAAAGACGGGGCGGGCGGGGGCCGGCCAAGCCCGGCCGTGCGGGATCTGCGGGATCTGGGCACCCTGCCCCGGGGCCCCACCCTGGGCTGGGCTCCCCTCCCGGGGGTGCCGGGCCCCCGGGCCGGCCAATGGAGGGGTGCAGGGGCCAGGGGAGGGGCCCCGAGCAGGGGATAAAAGCGGCCCGGGAGAGCGGCTCCGCAGCGTGCCATCCTTCGGGAGCAGAGCCCAGACTCGCCGCAGCCGCCACACCGACCCGACCGCCGACACCATGGTGCAGTGGACAGCCGAGGAGAAGCAGCTCATCACCGGCCTCTGGGGCAAGGTGAACGTGGCCGAGTGCGGCGCCGAGGCCCTGGCCAGGTGAGTGCAGCTCCTGGAGCCTCCTCGGCCGCTCCTGCCCGGGGAAACCACCGCGGCCACCGGAGCCTCGGTGTGACCGCGTCTGTGTCTGTCCCCAGGCTGCTGATCGTCTACCCCTGGACCCAGAGGTTCTTCGCCTCCTTCGGGAACCTGTCCAGCCCCACCGCCGTCCTGGGCAACCCCAAGGTGCAGGCCCACGGCAAGAAGGTGCTCACCTCCTTCGGAGATGCCGTCAAGAACCTGGACAGCATCAAGAACACCTTTTCCCAGCTGTCCGAGCTGCACTGCGACAAGCTGCACGTGGACCCCGAGAACTTCAGGGTGAGTTGTGCCCCTGACCTGCCTTCCCCAAACCCCCCAGGACAGGATTTACCCGGGCAGGGCACGAGGGACAGAGGGGGAAGGAGGCAGTGCAGCCCGGAGGGAAGGCGCCGCTCAGGCTGCAGGGGACACGGGCTGTGTGCAGGGGACGGGTGATGGGAAGGGCAGGACGTGGCTTCACTGCGGGGATGGAGGGGGAGAACTGAGGGAAAGCAGTTGTTGGGCAGGAAAAGGTTCGAGCCAAGGGGGAAGAGAAGGAGCAAGAGCAAAGTTTGGCACGGAGGAGAACAGGGAGATGAATGAGGAGCAGGAGCTGGCGGCTGGATGCCAAAAGCAAAAGAGGATCTACAGAGAGAAAACTTTGGCTGAGAGTATCTCGGTGGGGAATTAACCCCAACATTTGTCCCTGGGCTGGCAGACGGGGTTCTCGCTCTGCCGCCAAGCTCGGGCTCCTGCTGGGCTGGGAGCTCGGCTGCGTCTTCTGCTTGAGAGACGCTCCAAACCCGAGCCGGGACAGAGGAAAATTTAGTTTTGGAGACTTTAGAAAAATTCTCCAAAAAACTCCAGAGAATTTTTGGTTACTTTTCCCGTACGGCAACAGAACCTGAACCTTTAGAATACCAGCAGAGCCCGAGTTTGAGGTGATTCTCAGAAGGAGCGGGGGGAGGTTTTTAAGACTGCAGATTCCCTGGAGGCTTCCCTGGGTGTGCTGCGAGCGCTTGTGTGGGGATGTACCGGGCACTGCTGACCCGAGGCTGCTCTCGTCCCCGCAGCTCCTGGGTGACATCCTGATCATCGTCCTGGCCGCCCACTTCGGCAAGGACTTCACTCCCGACTGCCAGGCTGCCTGGCAGAAGCTGGTCCGTGTGGTCGCCCACGCCCTGGCCCGCAAGTACCACTAGAGAGCCGCGGAGCGCCCGGCAGCGCCGCTGCCTCGCCGCCACAGCTTCACAAATAAAGGCGTCCTGAGAACCTCCGCCGCCTCCGCGTGTCCCTGAGGGCGGGGAGGGCTGGGGACAGCGGGGGACAGCGGCGGGCCTTGGGAGGGCTGCGCCTCTGGAAATGGCTTTTCGGGGCGCTGCCGTGACAAAGTGCCGCCAGCCCCGGGTCACACGGCGGCGGCTTTGCACGGAGCAGCCGCTCAGAATGGTACTGTAAAACCCGCAGGTCTCTCCTAGACCTGGGGAATCGAGAGGATTCCTGTTTTTCAGGGGGAGGATAAACAAACCGAAGACTTTCATCTCCCCTGGCTCATCCCTGGCATAAAGCTACCCAAAGGAGCTGAGTCACAGGGGCCAGCAGCCAGCTGGGTGGGGACAGGTTCCAGATAAACATTTGGTTATCACGGCCGGTCCAGACCTTGTTTATTCACAGCCCACTGCCCTTTGGAGGGGCCTGATCGTGCCAGGAGCAGCGAGCCCATTCCCTGGATGGGGGTTCTGGGCGGGTTTAGGTGTCTGCAGAGCAGCGAGTCCATTCCCTTTATGGGGGTTCTGGGCGGGTTCAGGTGTCCTCAGAGCAGGCTCCTGACTGTGCCAGGAGCAGTGAGTTCAGTCCCTGGATGCGGGTTCTGGGTGGGTTCAGGTGTCCTCAGAGCAGGGCTCCTCATGATGCCAGGAGCAGTGAGTTCAGTCCCTGGATGCCAGTTCTGGGCGGGTTTAGGTGTCCTCAGAGCAGGGCTCCTCATGGTGCCAGGAGCAGTGAGTTCAGTCCCTGGATGCGGGTTCTGGGTGGGTTCAGGTGTCCTCAGAGCAGGGCTCCTCATGGTGCCAGGAGCAGTGAGTTCAGTCCCTGGATGCGGGTTCTGGGTGGGTTCAGGTGTCCTCAGAGCAGGGCTCCTCATGATGCCAGGAGCAGTGAGTTCAGTCCCTGGATGCCAGTTCTGGGCGGGTTTAGGTGTCCTCAGAGCAGGGCTCCTCATGATGCCAGGAGCAGTGAGTTCAGTCCCTGGATGCGGGTTCTGGGTGGGTTCAGGTGTCCTCAGAGCAGGGCTCCTCATGGTGCCAGGAGCAGTGAGTTCAGTCCCTGGATGCGGGTTCTGGGTGGGTTTAGGTGTCCTCAGAGCAGGCTCCTGACTGTGCCAGGAGCAGTGAGTTCAGTCCCTGGATGCGGGTTCTGGGCGGGTTCAGGTGTCCTCAGAGCAGGCTCCTGACTGTGCCAGGAGCAGTGAGTTCAGTCCCTAGATGCCAGTTCTGGGCGGGTTCAGGTGTCCTCAGAGCAGGCTCCTGACTGTGCCAGGAGCAGTGAGTTCAGTCCCTAGATGCCAGTTCTGGGCGGGTTCAGGTGTCCTCAGAGCAGGGCTCCTCGGGCAGGGCTTGCTCTTGCCATGGGGAGCGCATCGGAGCTGAGCGTGATGCGGCAGAAGCGACGCTCGGCTGAAGGATGTGCTCAGTTCCAGGGAAACACTGGCCAGAGCCACTCACCGCAGGGTTCCTGACAGCCTGTTGGCCCTGTGCCCTGCCTTGCCTCACCCACATCTCTGTGCCCTCCACTCTCTGCCCACAGGAAGGGGTTGAAGCCCCCCGTGACCCATAAATGCCCCTTCTCACTCACGACACCCAAAGAAAGAGTCTTTTTGTTCCTGCTGTTGAGGTACACACTGAGGAGGAGAGAAGGTGATTCACAGCAAGGCCCAAAGGGTTCTTCCGCCAGCAGGAGACCGGGCAGGCAGAGTCACCAACCCCCAAGGATTTCATGACTTTTCATCGGCTTCAGGACAGATATGAAGAGTTTCCTATGAACTCACTGTGCATGGACTTCGGGCAGAAATGAGTGAACCCTTTGAATAAGCAGGTGGGGAGTCTGGGGGTAGGAAGGGAGAGAGCTGCAGAGGGACTGGGGACATCCCAGTGGGGACATCGCAGCTCTCCGGGCTGTGTCCTGGGCAGGATTCCCGATCTCTCTCCGGGCTGTGTCCCGGGCAGGATTCCCGATCTCTCTCCGGGCTGTATCCTGGGCAGGATTCCCGATCTCTCTCCGGGCTGTGTCCCGGGCAGGATTCCTGATCTCTCTCCGGGCTGTGTCCTGGGCAGGATTCCCAGCTCTCTGGCTCTCCGGTGCAGTGGGTGCCCGGGCTGAGCCCCTCGCTGGGTGGGCTGGACCCGGGAGGGGCTTGGGAACAGCACACTTGCAATCACAGAATATCCTGACGGGGATGGGACCCAGAAGAATCCCCGAGCCCGGCTCCTGGCCATGCACAGAACATCCCCACAATCCCACCAGGTGCCCGAGGGCAGGAATCTGTTCCCCCAGCTCTGTGGTGATGTGGGGTAGGGGGAAGGCAGCAGCGTCGGGAGCACAGAGTTCCCAAATCAAGGCACGGCTGCCCTCAGGGAACTGGGACCTGCTGTGCCCATCCCCAGGCTGGGAGAGCCCTGATCCAGGAGAGTGTTTGAACTCAGAGCCCTGGGAGGTTCAGAAGGCCTTGGAGAGGGACAGGACTGTCTGTGGGCAGTTTAAGAAGTCTCATCCAGACCTCTGAAATCTTCCAATTACCGACTGATATTGGCCTATTGATCTCAGAAGGCTGGAGAGGGACTTTTTACATGGGGAAGCAGAAATAGGAGCCAGGGAATGGCTTCCCAGTGCCCAGGGCAGGGCTGGATGGGCTCTGGGGCAGGAATTGTTCCCTGGCAGGGTGGGCAGGGCTGGCACAGGGTGCCCAGAGCAGCTGTGGCTGCCCCTGGATCCCTGGCAGTGCCCAAGGCCAGGCTGGACACTGGGGCTTGGAGCACCTGGGACAGTGGGAGGTGGCCCTGCCGTGGCAGGGGTGGCACTGGGTGGGCTGTGGGGTCCCTCGGAGCCCAGAGCAGTCTGGGGTTTTCGTTGTGTGCTCCAGGAGGAGAGGTGCTGTCTCCCAGTGGCTGAGGAATCGAAGCGCAGATCACAACTGTTAGTTCTAGAATTTAACACTATTTCCCAATCCCCTTTTGCCAAAGAGCAATCCTCCTCTCCTGAATTCTGCTCAGTCATTACTCTCTGCCCGTGGTGTGGACATTCCCTTCCTTCCTTTCCCCGGCAGCACCATGTGCAGCTCATTCATCAAAGTTTTGTGGTGCCGTGGCAGAACAATCCATCATCCTGCTGGACTGAACTCCCCACCATTCCAGAGCTGCACGGTGCAATTCAGAGGGACCCGGGAGTTTTCCATCTTTTCTAAATCAGACCTGAACCAAATCCGTGCCGATTGCAACTCCCAGCATCTTTTACAGAATTCAAGTGTTAGTCAGGAGCAGGTGAACGAGGGGACTATCAGGAGTAATTATTTTTATCTGGCCTTATCCCCACACTTATCAAAATTGCTGGAGCAGAGAAAGTCCCCGGTTCACTTCTTAGCACAACAAGCCAAAAATACTCTTTGAGCAGCTCCGTGCTGCCCCTGCCGGGGTTGTTTTTCGTGTATTTATAGGCAGGGTTTTACACCTCCCAAGGGAATTCTGTCAGGAGTGGCGGCGTCACGGAGCATTTCAGGAGCTGGGGTTGGGATGGAATCTTGGCATGAGCTGCCCCTGGGCTGTGTCTGCTGTGTTTGACACTGCTGCACGGAGGGGCCCCGACCATGTGCCTGCTCTGATGTTTAAAAGATGCTTCATCGCCTCTGAGAGGAAAATAAAGGTGCTGTTTTCTCTGGGAACTGAGTGGAAATTCCCGACTTGCCCAAAGAATCTCGTGCGGGGACTGTTTCAGGCGTTGATGCCGTGTCGTGTCTCAGAGATATCTGGGCAGAGGATCTCTTTGCCCGCGGCCCAAAGGGACCCTGGCAGATTCCCGGGATGGCCAAAGCAGAGGTGGGGCTGCAGCGGTGGCACCAGCCCTCCTCGTCTCCTCCCCGTGCCCCTGTGCGAGGGCTGCCGGGGAGCAGGACCACAACTTTCCTGTCTCATGCCTGATGTCATGGCAACTGCAGCAGCGCTGCAAAGCCCCTCGGAAAGAGCGGGGGGATGTTCAAAGATCTTTGATCCCTCGGGGGCTTTGGAGGAAGGAAGGTTGGAAACCCCAGCGGGAGCTGTCAGAGCTGCTTTGCCTCCTCTTCCCTTTGTTCCGCCCCCTTGCCTCCTCCCCTCTGTCAGTGCCCTTCCACCCCAAAGCTCTGCAGCAGAGACCCAGACACGTGTAGGAATCACATTTCTGAGCTGCTGCTGCGTTTCTCTTCCCTACCCCAAGCGCTACCTGGAGTTCAGGAGTTCTCCCTGCCCGGCACACGGTGACCAGAGCCTCCCGCTGATGGACTTTGTTGGCAGCATTTTTATCTCCCTTTCCCTTTCCCTTTCCTCCCCAGGTGAGGTGAGGCTGTGTGTGCACAGCTCACCCCTTATCCTCCTCCTCCTCAGCCCTTTCCCAGCCTCTCTTCCACAAGGGTTTGCCGTGGGAGGACTTGACTTGTCAAACAGAGAAGGGAGTGTGAGGCTTTTGCGTTGGGCTGACAGGAATCCCAGAGGCCGGAAAAGCTTGTCCCAATCTTCACCCATCTTTACCAACACCACAGCAGTGGGTGAGGCAGAGTGAACGAATCCATCTCCTCGCTTTAGTGCGATGTTGCAGAGGATGAGGATGCCGTGCACGTCCCAGTTTGCACACTCACATCCAAACACTTCAATTATTTTCGTGTTGAAGGCCATTGGAGCACGCTGGAGAGCTGTCTGCTGATTTAACTTATCCAGCGAACTACTGAGCTGCTGACGTGAGGAGTGGAGGTGCAGATGTCTGGGACCTGGGGCAGTTGAAAACACCCCGATTTCATTTCTCACGGCGTGCTGAGCAGTTTAGCCCTCAATTAAACAATGCCAAGTCCCCTGTTTTACATAGACCGTGAATTCCTTGAATTCTGGGGGCTGGGAAAGTTTAACTTCTCCCGCACCAGCCCCGAAAAGGAGTCAGGAACTCATTAGTGTCAGCTTGAGGGGCATTTTATAACCTGCTTTTAATTTTTCCCTTACAACCCCAAAGGCAGCGCTCCGGATTGAAAGCTGGAGCCTTTTGGGCACCTCCTTTCGGTGGTAGTTTGTATTCCAGGGAGCGCAGCGGGTCCCGGAGGGGCTGTGGGCTGTGCTGGCAATTCTGTGCTGGCAATTCTGCGGGAGAGCCCAGCGCTGCGTTTGTGCACGTGTCGCCTAATTCTCCTCACAGCTGTAGCTGCAACAACAACATTCCTGATAGGAATTACAGTCGCTGTGTGTTTTCCCGATAAATACGGCCTGCAGTGCCTGGCCCAGGGAGCAGCTGGGTTACAGCAATGGCAGCAGCCGCTGGAACACTGAATGAACGGGGAAATGAAGGGGAACAGAAGTTCTCAGACCTGTAAGTGCCCTCGGGGGCAGCGTGGGTGACAATTCTGGTCATTGCTGCTGTTTGTGCAGCTCCTGGGAGCACAGTTCCTCGGGGCCAGAGCTGCACAGACACAGGGCAGGGAGACACCTGCAGCTCTCCCCTTTTCCCTCCCCTGAAGGCTGGCCAGAGATAACAAAGGGCGCCGCTGGGGCCAGGAGGAGCCCGAGAATCACGGAATGCTTTGGGCTGGGAGGGACCTTGGAGCTCCTCTTGTTCGAGCCCCTGCCGTGGGCAGGGAGTGATCTGGGCTCTGTGGGAGAGTGGCTCCAGCTGGAGCCATCCACACCATGGGTGGCCCAAATCCCAAATGCTTCTCCTGAAATCCCTTTGTGGGGGGAACTGGGCTTGCTGCAGGAGTCCTTTTGCTCCGCCAGTGAGGGCACAGGGAACTCCCAGAGCTTGCACAGGACACCAGGGCAGGCTCCGGGCTGGTAACAGCTGTGCTCTGTGTTTTTACAGGGGTGGTAAAACCTTGGCTCCACACAGAGAATGTGCTGCTGTGACAAGCTCTGTACAACCCCAACACCCCTGAGCCCCCCGAGGGACACCCGACTGTGCCAGGGCATCGCTGGGGTCGCACACCCCCGGAGAAGGGAGTCTGAAGAACACTCTTGCCCTCTCAGCACTCTCATTGGGTCTGGTGGGTGTGTGTAACACATCCCTCGATGTGGGAAGCCTCATGAACATTTGTCAGACCTGGTGCTCGACCCCAAGACCATAAGAAGGCCCTCAGCTTGTCGCTTGTTTTCCTGGTGCAGCCTCTTTGTCCTGCCAGAGATCCCACAGCAGATCCCACGGCAGATCCTGCAGCAGATCCCACGGCAGATCCCAGAGCAGATCCCACACAGATCCCACACAGATCCCACACAGATCCCACAGCAGATACCACAGCAGATCCCACAGCAGATCCCACACAGATCCCACACAGATCCCAGAGCAGATCCCAGAGCAGATCCCACGGCAGATCCCACAGCAGATCCCAGAGCAGATCCCACAGCAGATCCCACACAGATCCCACGGCAGATCCCACAGCAGATCCCACACAGATCCCACACAGATCCCACACAGATCCCACACAGATCCCACGGCAGATCCTGCTCGTCCTGCAGAAGAATCCACCAAAGTCATACAAGGGCACTCAGGACATGCAGCAAAGCTTTGTGTCCCTGAGACAGTGGGGGTCTGAGTTCTGACCTGGCTGAAACAGCAAGAGGGAATTTTACCTTTGTGACCAGCTCCTGGCCAGGGGAACCTGACTGGAAATGAGAACACTGGTGGAGCTGGAGGAGCCTGTCTCGGGATGATGGATTCCTTGCTGTGCCGGGCACAGGGAGCTCTCTGCTCCACGGGGAGATGTGATCCTGTGCTGGCTCTGCTGCCCCAGGAAGGAAAAGGGCTGGAGAGCAGCCTCCTGGCTGAAGGGGCAGGAGGAAAACGGGATCTCCCACAAAGCCCACCTCTGGATGGGAGCTGGGAGGGAGCTCCCTGCTGTGGCTTTCCCAGCAGAGGGGGAGCAGGAGCCCCGTGCCCACACCAGGACCTGGGCTCACACAGGGCCAGGGGGTCCCTCACCTGAACATCTGGGTGTGGATTCAGTGCTTTATGGAGATTCCTGAACCCCTTCTGGGTGGGTGCTGCACAGCACATCTTCTCTGCTGGCGGGGAGCCTCATCCTCACTTTACATCTATTTTTGTCATTATTACTATTATTATCTGAAATCATTTGCACCTCTATTTTCCTTCTCTCTGTGACAAAACCTCAGGCTTGATGATCTTTTCCTCCTCTAAAAATACCCTTGGCAGCAGAGGCCTGGGGGAAGTGCCTTTGTGCCAGGCAGTTTCTGCCTCGGAGCCGAGCCCAGCTGAGGGCCCGGGCAGTGCAGCCACGCTTTGCCAAGCACCCAGCAGCCTGCGGGTGCCAAAAAGCAGCGCTGTGGACATCTGCCAGCCCAAGGGTGGCCGATTTGGGGCTCAGCTGTGCCTGTATGTACAAACTGGAGTGCTGTGTTCCAGCACGAGTGAAGTCGACAATACCCACATCACCCTCTCCTGGAGGGGAGAGCTCTGGCACCTCCCTGTGCTGCCCGGGAACCACTTCTGTACACTGGGGAGAGATTTCAGTCCTACCTACCCACCTGAGAAATGGGCAGGAACTGTCCTTCCCTACAGGTGTTTGGGCTCAGCAGGAAGCAGAATCCCAGTCGGTTTTCAGGACCCAGTGATCACATCATGGCACATCTGGCACTGCCAGAGGCAGTTTGTGTCACCCCTGCTCCGCCCTGGGTGGACAGATGGCGTGCACAGATCTCACTGGCAAGAGAAAATGGCCTGAGGGCAACAAGCTCCTCGTGACATGGGCACCCTCCCTTCAAAGCTGATCATCACTGCAACTGCAGCAGCACTGTCACAGTGAGCTGAGATTTATCTAGAGCTGACGTGTGGAAAGCAGCCCAGAAAAGCCCAGATCACTTTGCCTTAAATATGAATATTGAAATGGATATTTCTATATCCATACTCAAATAGGAGCTTCCTGAGCATCTTCCCTCCAGGCTGCCACTGAATGTCTTTATATTCCCCTCCAAAGGTCCCCCAGGACTCCCAGGCTCATTCAGTGCTTCATCTTCATCATCTTCATCTTCATCATATTCTTCTTCTGCTACTGCTGCTTCTCCTTCTCCTTCTTCTCCTTCTCCTTCTCCTTCTCCTTCTCCTTCTCCTTCTCCTTCTCCTTCTCCTTCTCCTTCTCCTTCTCCTTCTCCTTCTCCTTCTCCTTCTCCTTCTCCATTGTTTTTTGGCTGTTCTGCTGTGTCAAAGGGGAGGATGCAAACACCTCCTAAGAGTGGATCCCGGAGTCCAGCTGGAGCTGCTGTGGGGTGGCCTTGGGCTGGCACCAGGAGCTAAATAGGACTGGGAATGAGGTCAAAGCAGGGTGGGAACGTGGTGTTGGTTTATTCCCTCACCGAGGGAGTTCATCCAGGAGGAAACTTTCCTGGGAGAGGCTCTGTGGGGACAAGGAGAGATGTGAATGTACCAAGAGGAGAGCGATGGCATCAGACAGGGGAAAGCTGCAGAGGGACTTTGAACAAGGGCCAGGAGTGCCAGGACAAGGGAAATCTTTTGCCATTGCCAGAGGGCAGGGCTGGATAGGATCTGGGGCAGGAATTGTTCCCTGGCAGGGTGGGCAGGGCTGGCACAGGGTGCCCAGAGCAGCTGTGGCTGCCCCTGGATCCCTGGCAGTGCCCAAGGCCAGGCTGGACACTGGGGCTTGGAGCAGCCTGGGACAGTGGGAGGTGGCCCTGCCATGGCACGGGTGGCACTGGGTGGGCTCTGGGGTCCTTTCCCAACCCAAACCCTCCTGGGGTGCTGTGATCTCCCTTTCCTGGCAGCTGTGGCCTCAGGCACCGCTCACTGTCATGAGACAGTGAAAACACTGAGTGCCCACCAGAATGTTCAGGTTTGGTCCTATCCAGCAAGGGGGCCATTCTGCTGCCTTTGGATTTCAAAGCAGCACCCCAAGATTGTACAGGTGTGTCCCTGAGCTCCTTGGCTGTGCCACCACCATGTGCAGGCCCTCACCTGCAGTGTCACCACTGCCTGGGGCCACTGCTGGCAGCGCTGAACCCTCCCAGAGCCCCCTGCAATGGCTCACGGGTCATCCCCAGCCTTTTTATTTACAGACACGGGAGTGCTGGAGCCTGAGCTGCTGGTGCTGAGGACCTGACACTGCAGAACCAGAGAGGGGTTGGGTGGGAAGGGACCCTAAAGCCCATCCAGCCCCAGCACAGACACGTCCCAGGCCACAGGGACCTGGATGGGTCATCCCACCGCTTCTGCAGGTGTCTGCCTTTGTGTCATGCTTTAAAAGAGCTCCTAAAACAGCCCCACCTTGCCACTGCAGTGATGGATGGAGGGAGGGATGGATGGAGGGAGGGAGGGATGGATGGAGGGAGGGAGGGAGGGAGGGAGGGATGGATGGAGGGATGGAGGGATGGATGGATGGAGGGATGGATGGAGGGATGGATGTTGGCCATGAGGGAACTCACATGTTCTGTGTTACAATTAAAATAACACCTCTTTTTGTGCAGCCTGCAGACAATTGTCACTGTTGGCTCCCTCAGGCCCTGCAAGGCCACCCTGAGCTCAGCCCAAAGCTTCTCCTGTCCAGGCTGAACAATCCCAGCTGTGGCAGCCTTTCCTCCCAGCAGAGCTGCTCCAGCCCTCTGCTCATCCTGGAGCCTCCTCTGGGCTCTCTGCAGCAGCTCCACATCCTCCCTGTGCTGGGAATTCCAGGGCTGGGGCAGCTCTGCAGGTGGGCTCCCACCTGAGCAGGGTGCAGTGTGTGCACTCCAGCCCAGTGCGCGATGATCTCCCCATGACAAGTCCAAATAATTGCAGCACTGAGGATTCCTGATCTCTTTGGAAGGTTTTGTGTTTGCACAGGATGTCTGGAATCTGCTAGCACAGGATTGTTGCAGTTCTTTACCTTTTTAACAAAAGCAAGGTTAATGCTTAAAATTGAATTCTACCCATTTCCTTCCACAAGGATGGTCACCATTCCCATCTGGGCACCCTCCCATGGAATAATGGAGTCCTTTAGGTTGGAAAGACCTTTAAAGCCATTGAGTCCAACCATAAGCGTAAGACTGCCAAGGCCACCACAAACCCACATCCCCAAGTGCCTCTTCTTATGGGGCTTTTAAATGCCATCACACAGCCCAGGAACACTCTTCAGAAGATAAACCTGCTGCAGGAAGGTCTTTCAGAACTACTCAGGCTTACAGTGAAAATAATTAGTCAGGAGAAGATTGGTTTTTTAATTGTGAAAGGATTTTAGCAGTGAGGGGTTTAACTCCTGGGAGAGGTGAACTCTGCATTCCCAGTGGTGTAGAAGTCTGACTGAATGTTTTTATGCCAAGTTCCATCACACAGCTGATGAAACCTCCTGGACAGTGATAACAGAGGAGAGAATCAAGTGATTTCTGCATGAATGGATCTCTCAAACTCCAGGTAGGGAGGGAGGTTCCTCCCTGAACAGTCACAGTGTTCTCTCTCATTAAGTTTACCCACAGCTGCAGTAAACCATGAGCACAGTTTGAGGCACATACAGAATCAAAAAGGTTGGAAAAGACCTTTAGAATGATCAAGTCAAACTCATCTGGGTCAGGTTCCCTTGCACTGGAAGAGGACGACCACCCTGTCCCAGAGCTTCCTTGTCCTCACCCCTCACACAGTGGGGTTCAGAGTGGGGACATGAGCAGGGACAGATTGGCCACCATGACAAGGACACCATGACGAGGACAGAGGGAGGGATGCCCTGCCCTGCTGGAGCCCTGAGAATGCAGCCTTTGTGTGCTGACTGAGCCCAGCAAACACTGCAGTGAGCTGAGCCCGGGGAAAAGGCTCCCAAATGCAGTGACAGCACTGGGATTGTGCCTGTGGGCTTGGAATAGAAGTGTGGGATAGCACAGGGGGCAACACTCACAGTTTCAGGGTTCAGAATACAGGAATAGAGATCTAAAGGCACATGGAGGATTTAGGGCAGGGGCTGAGTCCTTCTTTGTCACCTTCTCCTTCATGGTCTGGGTGGGGTTTTGTAATTGGATAGAAAAGTCCCATTGCGGCTGGGGGGGGGTTGGTTATTGGGTTAAAAGTCAAAATAATTGAGGTATCCTTTCTTAATTGGACAGTTCATCCTTAAAAGGCTTTGTAGAGAGAGAGATGGGGCCCACTTTTTAGTTTATTAGCATGATATGCTGCAGCACTCATGGTTTGTGAGACTGTGCAATAGATAAGGATTAACAAATGTCTGAGTCCAAACAAGAAATACCGTGTTGCTCATTTAATCCCAACTCTGGCAGAAAAGAAGATAAACACAACACTGCCCAAAGCGGTGGGCCAGGGCTGCCGGGAGGGCAGGGTGTCAAAGGCCAGGATGACACAGACATGGGACGTGCTGTAGGCTTCAGCTGGGCCTCTCTGCAGCGGGTCAGCCCTGTCAGCAGGAAAGGCACGGAGGATCCATCAGTGACATTGAGCCTGGCCAATGGATCAATGCAGGCAGCTCCACCACAGGCGTCTCCTCCCTGGGCTCCGCTCCCGCTGCTCTGGGGACAGGTGTCACACTGGGGACAGGTGTCACACTGTGACATCCCAGCACGGGCAGCAGCTGGAGCGGGGCTCTCAGGGCTGGGCTGCAAAGCTCACGGGTGCTGCGGGCTGGGGTGTTGGGGAAGATGAATCAGGGAAACCTTAGAAATATAATTGCTTAGCAAAGATTCTGAAAATATGAAACCTATAATGGAAACAGAAATGAAAGCTTACTTTGAGTTGTAGGATACTGAGTCTTAGTTACTATAGAACCTGAAAACAATGGTCTAGCCGAAGGAGAATCCCTTTGGATTGAACAATCCCTTTCTGCTGGCTGAGGGATCCAAAGGTCAATGTAGCAAAACAGAAAAGTCTAAAGAGTAGTTTTTAGAGTTTAAAATATAACACAGTATGGTGATATAGTAGTTCTTATAGGCTGGATGTAGATTCTATAGGATTTTGTGTCTTGTGTTGGTTGGTCACTGAAAATTAGAATATTCATCACAAAAGGAGATATAATGGATTGTAACAAGGACCTCGCTCTCTTAACTCTCTTAACTCTTACTCTTACCTCTCCTCTTAACTCTCCCCCTTCCTCTTCCCCCTGCTCTCGCTCTCTCCTGCTCTCTCCCCTGCCCTTTGCTCTCTGGCTCCCTTCTCTCTCAGCTCTCCCCCTGCTGTTCTCTCTCCCTCTCTCTTTGGGACTCCCCTCCAGCCCAGGCTGGTGGCTGAAGGCAAGGCCCTTTTACCCCTGCAATAAACCCACATGTTCTGGAATATCCAGGTGGGCACAATTCCTTGTCCCAGCCGTTTGCGGATTCGCCTACACTGGGGGTCACCTGCACCCTGGGCACACTCCCCAGATTTTCCCCTGAGGCTTTAAACGTCCCGGGAATCGCAAGTCCCGACAATTTTCCTCTGCGCCTCCTCCCAGGCAGATGGGCTGCCTCTGTGCATGGTGCTCTGCCCAAAACTTCATTCCTCTGCAGGGAACACAGGGACAGGGAGCACAGCTGCCCAGTAAAGGTAACGGGAGACTGTTGGAGTCCAGGACATCCCCTTGGATGGCCTGGGACTCGAGGAAGGGAATTGGAGCCCTGGACAGGGGGCTGTGGAGCCGGTCCAGGGGATCAGAGACCTTGGCACAGAGCCCAGGAAAACACCGGGTTTGATTTTACCCCATGGGAAAAGCTTCCAACACTGCAAAAGGAATTACAAACCACCGGGATGTGAAAACAGTAGTTTAGTGCAGTAGAAGATACAGAATTTAATAGTTTTAGAATTTATAGAATAGAGGTAAATGGGGACAAGATGGTGGAATTTGGGTGGTACCTCATGGACTTCTCCTTCTTCCTCGTCCTCCATCTTTTGGAGTGGTGATGGCACAAAGTAGTTAGAGTGGATTGGAGCAAAGTAGAAATCACACCTTTAGTGTGGGCACTGGGCATTGGTACAAAATAGTAAATAACCAATATGTAGTTATCTGTATAAATGTAAGAGAACATCCCCTCGAGAGGCAGTGGCCTCGTGTCCCAGCTGCTGTCCGGACCTCGGCTGGGAGCAGAGAAAATTCTGAGATACCAAATAATAAACAACATGAGAAACCTGAAAACAGACCTTGACCTCTGCAGTGTGTGCAGAGACAGTGTGTATCTCAAATTCTGAGATATCGAATAATAAACAACACAAGAAACCTGAAAACAGACCTCTGCTTTTTTATACCGACGCGACTCGGGGCTTTTAGAGGGCCAAGGACTTTAAACCACCAAAACCTCGGGTGAGGGGAAACCCCCCGAGAGGACACAGCAGTGGGGCTGCCCAGGGGAGCAGTGCACCAAAGCCCTTCCTGCAGAGCAGGGAGTTGCTGCCCCAGCCCCAAACCCTCCGCGGCCCTCGGGGGGACTCAGCTCTGCAGAGACAGAGATGTTTTTCCGCCTGACACATCCATCCCAGCGGGGAGCTCCGCATCTCCCCGCTGCCTCGGGCCCAATTAGAGACACAAGTCGGAGAAGGTGGCAGGTTTTAACCCGCTCACTGCCGATGACCTCGCAAGGAGGACTGTGTTTGCTGCTTTGCCCCTGTTTGGTTTCTTCCAGTGTTTTGATTTGGAGATGTAAGAGACATCACAGGATTACAGAACGGTTTGTGTTGGAAGGAACCTGATAGATCATGGAGTTCCAACCACCTGCCATGGGCAGGGACACCTTCCACTAGACCAGAATCCCCAAATCCCTGAGGCTGGAAAAGCCCTCCCAGCCCAGGCAGTCCCCCCTGTGCCCACCTTGTCCCCAGCCCAGAGCTCTGAGTGCCACCTCCAGGGGACACCTGCAGGGATGGGCTCTCCAAAGCTCCCTGGGCAGTGCCAAGGCCTGAGCACCCTTTCCATGGGGAAATTCCTGCTGCTGGCCGAGCTGAGCCTCCCCTGGGCCAGCCTGAGGCCGTTCCCTCTTGTGCTGTCAGGAGGAGAGGAGAGGAGAGGAGAGGAGAGGAGAGGAGAGGAGAGGAGAGGAGAGGAGAGGAGAGGAGAGGAGAGGAGAGGAGAGGAGAGGAGAGGAGAGGAGAGGAGAGGAGAGGAGAGGAGAGGAGAGGAGAGGAGAGGAGAGGAGAGGAGAGGAGAGGAGAGGAGAGGAGAGGAGAGGAGAGGAGAGGAGAGGAGAGGAGAGGAGAGGAGAGGAGAGGAGAGGAGAGGAGAGGAGACTTGGAGGTCATTTCCTATGATATCATCTAGGAGATCTCTGGCTACTGTAGCCCCATATATGTCCTTATTGCCATCCCCAGGCTCCTGTGACTCCCAATCCTCTTCCCACCTCTCCCATCCTGTTTTTCCTCGTTCCCTCTCTCCCACTGCCCCCCCACCTTGTCTCAACCTTTCCCTTTTCAGTGAACCCAACTCCTCCCAGTTAAGCTGGACCATCCCCACCTCTGCCTCTGGCCCTGCTCATGGAGGAGATGTGGGCTGGGTGTCCCCATGGCCTGGCTGAGGATTTCCTTCTGCTGCAGGAAAGGTGGCCTGGGGGCTCAGCCCTGGCCATTCCAGAAGGAAAATGGTTGCCCGTATTCATTGGCAAAGACAAGTGCCAAGCAAGCAGCTGTGTTCCAGCACGTTCTGTCTCCCAGCAAAGCAACACTCCATGACTAAAATTTGAAAAACAAGATGTGAGTGAGTTTGTATCTGCACTCAGGAGAAATCCATCATGCCTTCCTGCTCTGAGGCTCTATTAACTCTCTGAGAAATAAATGAGTAGAAAATACAATACAGCATTCCTGGGCGGTTCATTCATTTTTCTTTATTAATTTTTTTTTCTCAGCACAAGAGGAAAAAAGGAACATATGGGGAATGAGCAGGAGCCATTTCTCAGTGCCATGGCCACCTGAAAAGGGTTTAGACCCATAATGCCTCCTAAAAATTCATTCACAGATCCCAAATCACATTAGACAGGTACAGATTGTTTTCATTTTCATGAAACGTTTTTACCCTTCTAAGATCTATTAAATGAGAATATGCCAAAAATGACAGGGGACAGAATTGCCTTGAAGTCCCAGGGTAGAACTGTTTGTAACTCACCTAAATGAAAGTATTCATTTTGAAATAAATTGGGGTTGAATTGAGCAAAAAAAGGTTATACCTAGACTGAAGCTGCACCAGCACAGACTACAGAACTGAGGCCTGTTTTACTCTCAGCATTAGCTGGCACCGGGAAGAGACTGCACCAAACTGCACCAAATATTGCAGCACTGGAGACCCCGACAGAGCCTTTGGTGAGATCTCCCATCCAAAGTCATGGACAAGAGCCCCTGAGCACTTGGACCTGTCCTAGAGAGTCAGTCCATGAGGAGAGGCTGAGGGAGCTGGGAAAGGGCCAGGGACAGCACTTCTTTGGAATTCCCAGTGTGGAATACCTTTGGTTTGGAAATGAGACCTCCTTCAGCTTGGAACCATTGCTGACATTTATAACTTGCTTTATTTTTTCCCTTGAGGTGTTCTCATTTTATTGGATACAATTATCAATTTGAATTATTTTTACAATTGCTACCAGTAGCTCTGAAATTGAAGTTTTTCCACAGCATCTGCTATGAGGAGGTTGAGGGGACTTGACAGAGCACACAACAGGTCAGAACGAGACCACAAGGGTGGATGTTCTTTTTCTGAAACGCATTTCTGCATCTGTGATGTCACTTCAGACAGGTGTGCTGTCATTATTTTACTTAGACAATGATGCTACATGCAAATTTTCTGGCAAAACCTTTGGAATGTGACTGTGCCTCGTGTGAAAATAATGAATTAATGAAACCATCCCAAACCATCCAGCATTTGCTCTGCCACTGTTAGAGGTGAGAGGGGAACCAAGAGGTGCAGTGTTGGGACATCTGTATAAGTCGTCTGCTAAGTCACTTTTCCCTTCTGGTGGAACCTGCCAGGTCGGGCTTGGATTTAGATGATTGCAGTCATTTGTCCCTAACTTCGGTGAGGGCAAACACACTTGGAGGGAGTTTACAATCAGCTTTTGCCTGGGGGCAGCACCTCAGAGCACAGGGAGAGGAGAGGCCAGCACCAAGGACTCTGAGTGTGGAACCAGATGAGGAGAGTGAGGACCCGGGGGCTCAGGTCACCGCGGAGTTCTGTCGGTGACATGGATCAAACTCAGGATCCTCCTCTGGATCTGCTTGGTCCTCACCCCGTAGATGATGGGGTTGAGCACGGCGGGCACCAGGATGTAGACGTTGCCCATGATGACGTGGACCAGCGGGGCCAGGTCCTTCCCAAACCTGTGCACCACCGACAGCCCGATCAGGGGCACGTAGAAGGCCAGCACCACGCAGATGTGGGCGATGCAGGTGCTGAACACCTTGAGCCGCTCCCTCCAGGCCGCCAGGCGCAGCACGGCCCTGAGGATGAGGACGTAGGAGAGGCAGATGAGCAGGGCGTCCAGCCCCATGACCAGCAGGATGGCGGTCAGCCCGTACACCACGCTGGGGGTGGTGTTGGCGCAGGCCAGGTTCATCACGTCCTGGTGCAGGCAGAAGGAGTGGGACAGCGCGCGCGGGCCGCAGAAGGGAAGGGGCAGCAGCAGCAGCGGCAGGGGCAGGAAGAAGATCACTCCCCTGGCCAGGGCCAGCAGCCCCACCTTGGCCGTGGTGCCGTTGGTGAGGACGGCGGCGTGGCGCAGCGGGTGGCAGATGGCCACGTACCTGTCCACGGCCATGGCCAGCAGCACGGCCGACTCCACGGCCGAGAGCGCGTGGATGAGGAACATCTGCAGCAGGCAGGCGCCCAGGCCGATCTCCCTGCTGTCAAACCAGTAGAAGGAGAGCGTGCGGGGCACGGTGGCGGTGGCCAGCGCCAGGTCCACGGCGGCCAGCATGCAGAGGAACAGGTACATGGGCGCGTGCAGGCCGGGCTCCAGGCGCACGGCCAGCAGCACGGCGCCGTTCCCCGCCACGGCCACGACGTAGGCTGAGCACAGCGGGATGGACAGCCAGCACTGCAGCCCCTCCAGCCCCGGCAGGCCGGCCAGCAGGAACGACGGGCTGGCCTCAGAGCTGTTGGACAAGGGCACGGCCCTCGGCGCCATCAGGGGTGCACATGCTACGCCAGGGCGCTTCCCGCTGCAAGGGAAACACAAACCAGACTCCTCACACAGCGCCCTTTCCCATGGCTTGCGATCCCACAGGGCCATTCCTGGGATTCTCAGGGTGGCCACGCTGATGCACAGAGCTCCTCTCCCGGTTTTTTACCCCGTTATGGCTCTGTGCAACAACATACGCGGTGACAAAATGCTGACATTTGAGCTTGAGCAGGAATTGCCTGGATTCTCTAAAAGGCAGGACACCGTAAAATCAACCTTTTGAATAATAAACCCATCAGCTAAACTTGTTTGCTTTTCTTTTTAAAGGACAAGATTAAAAATAATAACAAGGAACCCAGCAGATTTTTAGTACTCTCTGTAATACTTCAGCGCTGCTTGATTTTTTCCATATGTGCTGTGCTGCCCTGTCAGAAATGTGCTCAGTGAGGCTGGAGCTGGCAGTGCTGCCTCCCACGACCCAGCCCTCCCCAGAACAGCTCACAGGCACAGGCAGACATGGAGCTTCCAAATTTTTTTGCACGTACAGATTGGATTTCCATCCTATGAAAAACATGTACGGAAAAACCAGAATATCTGTAGAAAAAAACGAATCAGATTATTCACCTTATTCTGTGTCTGTAGATTTTCCAGCAGTGCTGTGATCCAAGGATAGTGGCCTGAAGATACATTAAAGACTTTTTGCTTTAGGTACCTTCCTGTTTTCAGGCACCAAGCCAGTACC
Source organism: Sylvia atricapilla (assembly GCF_009819655.1). Classification (NCBI taxonomy): domain Eukaryota; kingdom Metazoa; phylum Chordata; class Aves; order Passeriformes; family Sylviidae; genus Sylvia; species Sylvia atricapilla. Next base: position 115,005,650 of record NC_089141.1, on the reverse strand, counting down.
TGTGCTGGAATAAACCCACCCTGCCTCTGCTCTGCATGGACAGCACAAGGTCAAACACAACCTGAGCATTCTGGTTTTTCCTTTCATGCCCAATCTGTGGAAATCAGCGATGCAAAGTGGCTTTATGGCAAGCTCTGCAGGTTATTAATGGAGTTATTTTATAAGTAATGTTGGGTTGTGAAACATGGGGGTTTCATTGCACATCTGTGGTGAAGGATTAAAATAGCATCAGGCTTTATTCTCCTGACGTGGGGCTTTTCCATCTCGGATGTATAACAAGTAGGACTCACATTGTAGCTTTTTATACCCGATTTACACACAGTGTGGGAGGACTGTTGCTGTCACTGTGCCCAAAATCTATTCCAGGGATGGTGCCGGCAGCCAAGCCCTTGAATTAAGACACAAACAGAATGAGCACGGAGCCTCAGTAATCACCAACAGGTACTGAGGCACCTCAGCTGCCCGCCTGATGGAATTACCTGAGGCTCACTGGAAAATTTCTGCCCTCCTGATCATTCCCCTGAGGGAATGGGGTTGTGAGACAGGCACTGAAACACCCCCTGATGCTTCAGTCCATCTCTAACTCTCTGGCACCCACAAATGTACGCGGGTTTTCAGAAGTGGCTCAGGATTTGGGATTGTGGTGGGCAGAGCGGGCGCTGGGAGGGCTGGATTTCTGTACAGATGGAAACTGGATCCATGCCTTTGAAACACCAGTAAATGCACATTTGTTTTCCTAGGGGGATCCAAGCAGCAGTCACAGCAGTAAATCACAGAATCAGTGAGGGTGGGAATCCAGGATCATTGGGTCCAACCTTTGACTGATCCTCACCTCCTCAAAGAACCATGGAATGGTTTGGGTTGGGAAAACCTTAAAGTTCATCTCCTTCCACCGCTGCCATGGCAGGGCCACCTCCCACTGTCCCAGGTGCTCCAACCCCAGTGTCCAGCCTGGCCTTGGGCACTGCCAGGGATCCAGGGGCAGCCACAGCTGCTCTGGGCACCCCGTGCCAGCCCTGCCCACCCTGCCAGGGAACAATTCCTGCCCCAGAGCCCATCCAGCCCTGCCCTGGGCACTGGGAAGCCATTCCCTGGCTCCTGTCCCTGCAGCCCTTGTCCCCAGTCCCTCTGCAGCTCTCCTGGAGCCCCTTTAGGTCGTGGAATATGCTCTGGGGTCTTCTGGAGCTTTCTCTCCTCCGGGCTGAATGACCCCAGCTCTCCCACCTTTCTTCTCCTCCTTTCTCCTTCTCTGCTTTCTTCCTCTTCCCCTTCCTTTCCCCCCTTACCTCTATCTGTCCCTCTTCCATTCCCCCTCCCCCCTGCTCTCCAGCTGTGCTGACAGATGTGCTGATAAATCCCCACACTTTTCCCTCCAACTCCCCCACAAACATTTCCTTACTGTGGCAGAGGCTCCTCGGGCTTTTTGTTTCGGAGCCGTTTTGGAGAACAGCTTCAGCCAGGAAACACAGACACCCAGGGATGAACTCTGGAGGTTTTCAGAGTGGGAGCGGACTCAGAATCTTCTCAGAATCCTCAATCATCAGTTTCAGAATCCCGTGTGAGGATGCTGCAAGCCGGGCATCTCTACAGCAAAGCTCTTTTCTCCTGGATGTCGTTCCCTTCTGTTAATTTTCCCTGCCAGCTCCAGTTTATATTGGAGATGTTTGAGCAGAGCTTTCCCCTTGCCCAGTGCCAGTGGGAGCTGCTCCCCAGGCTGAGCTCCTGGGAAGCCTGTTGGTGTTTCCCCTGGGCAAGAGGCCCTGGGACACAGATAATGAGCACAGCAGAGAGCAAACCGTGGCCTGGGAATCCTCCCCTGAGGAATCTTCCCTGCCCTCTCTCGGGTTTTTTATGGAGCTGTTTCCGCATTATTTTTTTTCCTCTCCATTTTTTCCTCTCCATCTACTGCACATGTGGAGCAGAAGTGAAAGTCTCTGATCTGGGCTGCTGAAGTGCCCAGTGTCAGAAGCAGGACAGTTCAGGGGTGTGATGCTGTCCCAGTGCCTTTGCTGCTTCATCCTTCCAAGGTAAACACTGACTGCTCCTTCTTATTCTGCACTGGGCTCAAGACTGGCCAAAATGTGTTTTGGGATCAACAGAACTGCAGCTCTGCAATTTGGAAGAATGAAATATTTACAACTGGCCTGAGTGACAAACTGGGGGATCAGTGACGGGTCTGGGAGCTCTTTCCCAACCCTGTGGTGGTTCTGTGACTCTGTTCTGTGATTTTGGGGCATTTTATCCTGTCTGTGGGAGGACACGAGCCAGGAGAACCATGAAACCTTTCTGCCTGCCTGGCTCAGACCCAGCCTCCAGCAGAGCAAGGAGCTGCTGGGACACGCTGTCCTCTCCCACCTGTAGGGTTGGGATGTCCCTGGAGATCTCCTCCCAGCCCACCGAGGGGCACAGCCAGCACCAGCAGCACGTGGGCCTGAGTGTCAGGAAGTTTGGCCATTCCTACAATGTTTTTGAAATCCCCTTTTTTTCCTGCAAGAGAGCTTCCAGCCCTGCCAGACCCCCACGGCCATCCAGACACACACCTGGCTCATACAGTCCTGCTCATCTGCGGCACTCCCTGAAGATTTAAGGCAGCTCCAACCTAATCTTTGTGCATCATATGGACAGATAAAAAGGCTTCCTCCAGTCTTTCAACCCTTCACAATGCATAGATGGATTTTATTGGAGACGCTGCACATACATGACATCCAATGCAGAACAGTGACTGGGGCATTAATTAGGCTTGGCAAGCTGGTAAGACTCAAAGACATCCAAAAGAGATGCACAAGCAGCTGTTTTCTCACAGGGGAGGGACACGGCCCTCTGGACACATGGATGATGGTTGAAGATGGTTTTCAGAAGGGCTGAGAGAGCTCTGGGCCCCTCAACAGGGCCTCATGAGAAATGCTCTGTGCTCAGCTTGGATGTGTCACTAATCTCGGGGTGTCTGCAGGAAGGGAGGAAAGCACCACGTTAAGGCATGACATGGAAGTTCAAAGCTGGGCTGGGGGACAGATCTGCAGTTCTTCCCTCTGCATGGATGGAGCACCAAGAGTCCACCAGCTCTGACTGGGAAACCAGTCCAGGGGTCTGACAGAACCAGTCCAGAGCTCTGACAGAACCAGAGCTCTGACAGAACCAGTCCAGGGGTCTGACAGAACCAGTCCAGGGGTCTGACAGAACCAGAGCTCTGACAGAACCAGTCCAGGGGTCTGACAGAACCGGCCCAGGACTCTGACAGAACCAGTCCAGAGCTCTGACAGAACCAGTCCCAGGGGTCTGACAGAACCAGTCCAGAGCTCTGACAGAACCAGTCCCAGGGATCTGACAGAACCAGGCCCAGAGCTCTGACAGAACCAGTCCCAGAGCTCTGACAGAACCAGTCCAGAGCTCTGACAGAACCAGTCCCAGGGATCTGACAGAACCAGAGCTCTGACAGAACCAGTCCAGTGCTCTGACAGAACCAGTCCAGGGGTCTGACAGAACCAGTCCCAGGGGTCTAACAGAACCAGTCCCAGGGGTCTAACAGAACCAGAGCTCTGACAGAACCAGTCCAGAGCTCTGACAGAACCAGTCCAGAGCTCTGACAGAACCAGGTGTCTGACAGAACCAGTCCAGGGCTCTGACAGAACCAGTCCAGGGGTCTGACAGAACCAGTCCCAGAGCTCTGACAGAACCAGGCCCAGGGCTCTGACATAACCAGTCCAGGGGTCTGACAGAACCAGTCCAGAGCTCTGACAGAACCAGTCCAGAGCTCTGACAGAACCAGTCCAGGGGTCTAACAGAACCAGTCCCAGGGCTCTGACAGAACCAGAGCTCTGACAGAACCAGTCCAGGGCTCTGACAGAACCAGTCCAGAGCTCTGACAGAACCAGGTGTCTGACAGAACCAGTCCAGGGCTCTGACAGAACCAGTCCAGGGGTCTGACAGAACCAGTCCCAGAGCTCTGACAGAACCAGGCCCAGGGCTCTGACATAACCAGTCCAGGGGTCTGACAGAACCAGTCCAGAGCTCTGACAGAACCAGTCCAGGGGTCTGACAGAACCAGTCCAGGGGTCTGACAGAACCAGGCCCAGAGCTCTGACAGAACCAGAGCTCTGACAGAACCAGTCCAGAGCTCTGACAGAACCAGAGCTCTGACAGAACCAGGCCCAGAGCTCTGGCAGAGGACCCAGCCCGCTCTGGCAGAGCTGATGGAGGGAATTACCAGCCGGAGCCCCGCTTCCTGCAGAGGGCCCTGAGCAGGGCCTCCCGGATGTGGGTGGACTTTATGCTGTAGATGACAGGGTTGAGGGCGGGAGGAATGGTGAGGTAGGTGTATCCCACCAAGGTGTTGACGAGGGGAGGAACACTCCTGCCGAAGCGATGGATCATGGACAGGCCGATCATGGGGATGAAGAACACCAGGACGGCACAGATGTGGGAGACGCAGGTGTTCAGGGCCTTCAGACACTCCTCCCTGGTGGTGAGGCTGACCACGGTCCGGATGATGAGGACGTAGGACAGCACGATGAAGACGAAGTCCATCCCCACCGTGGACAGGAGAACGACCATCCCGTAGAAGACGTTGACCTTTATGTCTGCGCAGGCCAGGTTCATGATGTCGGGGTGGAAGCAGAAGGAGTGGGACAGCTCCGTCCTGCCGCAGTAGGTCAGCCTCTTGAGCAGGAAGGGGATGGGCAGCAGCGAGAGCGTGCCCCTCAGCACGATGGCCAGGCCGATCTTGAGCACGGTGCTCTCGGTGAGGATGGCCGGGTGCCGCAGCGGGTGGGAGATGGCCACGAAGCGGTCGAAGGCCATGGCCAGCAGCACGGAGGACTCGATGAAGGACAGGATGTGGATGAAGTACATCTGAGTGAGGCAGGCGTCGAAGGCGATCCTGCGCACGTTGAAGCAGAGGAGGCCCAGGGTGGTGGGCAGGGTGCAGAGGGCCAGGCCCAGGTCAGTGAGGGCCAGCATGGACAGGAAATAGTACATGGGCTCGCGCAGGCTCGGCGTCCTCCCGATGACGAACAGGATCCCGCAGTTCCCCAAGAGAGCAGCCAGGTAGAGGGCACAGAAAGGGATGGAGAGCCAGGGGTGAAGGGCCTCCAGGCCCGGGATGCCCATCATGAGGAAAGCTGAAGGCTGATGGAAGGAGCCATTGAACTCCCACGGGGTGCGTGAGTCATGCTCCATCCCAGCTCAGCTCTCACATGGCCTAGACCTAAAACAGACCAACAACACAGACCCCACGTAGCTGGACTCTCCGCTGAACAGAGGAGCTGCACATCCCTCCACCTCCCCACCAGCCTCTGCAGGGAGCCCTGGCCTGTTGGGAACAGTGTCACACAGGGCTACACTCCTGCTTATCCATTACATCCGACACTGAAGGGAAAGGATGGACGCTTTTTGTTGAGAAAGAGAGAAAATAAAAAAAAAAAACTTTAGAATGAAAAGGAGAACTTCCACTGGTTCACAGTCATCCCCGAATTCCAGAGGCTGAGATGCTCTGTGGAGTGAACAAAGGCCTCTTCCGTGCTCATCCCAACCACGACCAAGCTGCTGAGCCAAGGCTGCTTTTTTATGCCAGCTGGAGATCAAAAGGCCTGAAAATTGTGAGTGTTTAACCCTGGCACTTCTTATTTAGGAAATGAGCACTGGAAACAAATGCAGAATTTGTTGGCACTGGCACGGGCTGCCCAGAGAAGCTGTGGCTACCCCATCCCTGTGAGTGTTTAATGCCAGATTGGAGCAGCCTGGCTCAGGGGAAGGTGCCCTGCCCATGGAAGCTGTTGGAGCAGGATGATCTACCCTCCCAACCCAAACCAGTCTGTGATTCCAGGATTTCCAGCAGAACAGAGACTCAGCCACTCAGACCCTCCTGCTCTCACTCAGACGATGGTTCCCAGGGCAAGGTGGACTCTCAGTGGCTCTCACATCCAAGCCCTGCTCTTTTCACAGTCTTACTGCCAGGTGGAGGGGAATAAATGAGCAAAACCCCCCAGGGACACAGGCTGTGGGGTCTGGGACACCTGCTGATAACAGGCACAAGGCAGAGCACAAGATGTTCCAGGTTCAGACCCCTGGGGAAGTGTCTGGGAATGAACCGGAGGGGAGGGGCACATGGGATGTGGTGGGTGTTTTACACAGGGGGGGGGGGGGGGGGGGCAGAAATCCAGCAGTGTCTGCTCCAGTGAGTTCTCCATGGGACAGGGAGGCTGGAGAATGCCCCGGAATAAGAGATCCAGGGAAGAGGCTTGTTCAGCCTGGAGAAGAGAAGGTTTGCAGGGATCCAGCAGCAGCCTTGCCCCACCTCCAAGGAGGCATCGAGGAGGCTGGACCAGGATCTTCACAGCAGAGCACGGAAAAGGAATGGGAGGCAACAGGTGGAAGTTGAAACGAGGGAAGTTTAGACTGAATAAAATGAGAACTGTTTCCCCACTGAGCACAGGAGCAGGTCGCCCAGAGGCTGCACATCTCCATCCACAGAAGTGTCCAAGACCCAGCTGGACAAAGCCATGAGAGCTCCCAGCAGGAGTCAGGTGTTGGACCAGAGATCTTCAGAAGCCTCTCCAACATGAGTTATCCAGAGAACCTCCGAGCCCTGGACAATCCAGTTTCTGGCAGGGTCCTGAGCCCCTTGGTGACACAGTGACCTGCTGGGTGGGGGGTGGAAGCAGCAAATGCACAAGACGAGTTAATTAAAGCAAAAAAAAAAAAAAAAAAAAAAATCTGTGACTTCGGTCTTCCTGCAGCTTCCACAGGATACAAAACTCAGGTCTCAGTGTGCCTGGATCATGAGCCAGAGGGTTTGCTGTAACACAGCTCATCTTTGAATAACAGACAATTCTTCCATGACGTATTTATTAGGTTCCTAATACGATTTTCTTCATTAGATTCTCAGCTTGAGAGACTAATGTGACAATAAATCCTCAGCGAGGACAAACATCTTCCTGCTCCAGGGTAAAAGCAACACATAACTGATTGGACCTGGGGAAAACCCAAAATCATTTGATTTTCTCCAGGCAGGGCAGGTATCAGAATCACCCTGAGGTGCAGCTCTGCCGTGCCAGGTGCTGAGGGGACAGTCTCAGCCCTTCCCTGGGCAGCACATGGGGGGCTTGGGCCGGGGTGGGCAGCTGCTGCATCCCCCAGTGGTTCCCCAGAGCCCGGTGGTACCCAAGGGAACTGCCCACAGTACCTCTGGTTCTGGCCACTGGCTCAGAGCTCCCCAAAAGTCACAGCTGCCCCTTTCTGCCAATGCAACAGATCTGGAGGGGACAGGCCCTGGCACAGGGTGCCCAGAGCAGCTGTGGCTGCCCCTGGATCCCTGGCAGTGCCCAAGGCCAGGCTGGACACTGGGGCTTGGAGCATCTGGGACAGTGGGAGGTGGCCCTGCCATGGCAGGGGTGGCACTGGAGGAGGTTTAAGGTCCCTTTCTACCCAAACCATTCCATGATTTTGTGGTCTGAGCAGTGAAATCAATCTGCCGACTCCTGCAACTCAGTCACATCTGGGGCCTGGCTTAAAAACCTTAAAAACCAGAGTGTGTGCAGGCCCGTGTCCCTGAGTGCAGCTTCTGGCAGACATCCAGAACTCTCACAGACACTGAGATTCAACAGTTTTCCAGGAATATGGAGGTGGATAAGGAGCCTGTTCGAGCACCACAGAGAGAAGGGACTGCTGAGAACTCCCTGGGTCTGTAGGAGATGCTTCACTTACAAGAAAACCTTCTCTCAAACCTGACTTTGTCCAAGAGCAGCAACTCCCACCACAAAGTAGGAGTTACTCAGAACCAGGATTTATTCCCTCTGTTCCCTCTGAGCTGCTCTGGTTTGTGATGTGCCCCAACACGTTACAGATACAGATTCCACTCCGAGTTTTACCCCTCCATGTTCTGTGTGTGTGTCTGTACAGGACACGGATAAACACACACACATGTAATGTACAAAGCCACAGCCAAGCAGGAACACCAAATCCATGTGCACTGTGTGTGGGTCACACACAGCTCAACCCACAGCACACGTGTGCCTGTCACGGAGTCACCGAGCCACAGAGCCAGGGCAGGGAAGATCTCCTGGCTGACTACCCTGGGATGGCAGCTGCAGCTTTCCTGTGCAGCCAAGCCCTGAGGAGGCAGCAAACCTGCCATTCCTGGAGGACAGCAGGTGACAGATTTGTGGGAGCCCTGGGAGGTGGCTGCTGAGCCAGAGAGGTGTTCTGCCCAGGGCCTGAGGTGTTCCTGCCCCTCAGGAGCAGCCCAGCCTGCCTGGGAGAAGAGGCA